>NC_071407.1:36081902-36394979 GCF_017976375.1 Cuculus canorus
TGTCTGGAAGCAGGTTGTAAGTGGTAATGAGAGAAAAATATTTGTGAAAAGGGATTGCAAACATGTAATCTCTTGTTCTGCTCCTACTGTCCTTTTCTTCAAATTTCAAGCTGCTTTTCTGCAGCTCTGCTGCCAGCACATAATATATTAACATACCTTTTTTGTTTGGAAAGCGGTCTGTTACTTTGCGTGATGCCAAGGAATGAGGCTATGTATTTGTTCTCTGAAAACTCCTAGGATCAGGGAAGTTGGATCTTCTGCTAGCATGTTAAGCGCGTTGTCAGAAAGAATCGTGTGTAGATGCAAGAATGTATGGAGAGCATTTGTGTGATGTCCTCTGCATTTTATTTGGTAGGTTCTGTTGCACTCTTGCTTGCTCCTTGTGTTCCCAGGTCTCAGATGTGGGGACTGGTTGCCCAAAGCCACAATAGGCTCAAATTGTGTTCTAGGAAGTTGATGGAATCAGTCGACTCATTTAGGTTTACCTTTTCCTTCTCTGCCAATAAGAGTTTTCTGGCTCTGTCATATTACTAATAATTCTTTTGCCCCTGAGAAAAGCCTGATGCTCCATGTGCATCTATATAAGGTCATGCAAATAGTCTGACCCACTGTGGCAGGTCACAACCTCTCCACAGCCGGTGTGGTGCTCCCAGCACTCCTGGGTGGATGTCAGCAGCTTTTACAAATGATTGGCATGTTCCGAGTCATTTTGGTGAGGCAGCCTTGACATTTGTTGTGCTATTACAGCCTCTTTGGTGGGGCAAAATTAAATATCGTTAGTTAACTCTGGAGGTGGCTGGTGGAAGAGTCAGTTTGAGCAGTCAGGTGTGTTTTAGCCATTGTAACTCTGTAATGAAACTGCTTGTGATAAACTTCTGCTGCTGCTTCTGTACAGCCAGAAATGCCCTTTTATGTTTTATGGTTGTTATAAAACGAGACCTGAAATGCAAGGAGCAGAGAGCCATGTGTAAAGAAATGAATTTGGTTCTTCTTGTCTCTAGGACACTGTGACTAGCACTGCTGTTTGAATTGGCAATAGGCTGAACGCAGCCCAAGTACAGTTTTGCTTGCCAAAGTGAGTGTCCATTAATGGATGGCTGCTAGAAGTGACTGTTTGTCCAAGGGCATGTACTTTGCAACTGCTGTAGCTAAAAGGCTGATTAAGAGGTTCCTTCCTGGTAGCCTGAAAGCTCTTATAGTTTACTCTCTAAACTATTAAAATGCCTGTCTAAAACTCTGGGGAGTATTGAAAGAGCATTTCTTTAGAACTTATCTCATTTTTCAGCTAGCAAACCTTGCGTTGTGCAAGGAGCTTCTCTATACTTACAGGTTTAGTTGCTACTTTGGTATATTAGGCATATCCAACCCAGTGTTTGAAATGGGAACGTAAATGTGTCTCTCTTCTTTACAGAACTGATATACATGATTCCTGGCACACAGAGTTAGACATTCATTTTCCAACTCTGACTTTTCCCTTGAAGCTGGGGCCCAGCTCTGCATGCAAACCATGCAAAGCCTCTGCGTGCAAAATCTAGGCTTTTGTAATGTTTATAAGCCAAGTGTTCAAGCCAAGCTTCTTAAAAACTGTTGTGTTTCATAAATTCCTCTTCAGGTTGTTGCCTTGACTTACCTGCAGTTTCCTTCCTTCCCTTCCTACCAGTACCTCACCATCCAAACTAGCATCTGAGAACTTTCTTTTTAACCTTGGGTCTTGGCTTCTGCCTGGATGAAACAGCAAGTGCGTGATTCATTCTTTGAGCCCTGTCTTGGTTGCTCTCCCTCCTGTACTAAGGAAACAGCATGGAAATGTAAACTGCAAACATGACAAAGTTTGTATACATACATGTCTGCAATTAATTTGCCTGGCTGTTGTTCCCAGGCTTGTTTGAGTGTCATGGTTTTGTCTTCTCTTTCTGCACTGTTAGAGTGTTGATCTCTGCTGGAGTGTCATTTGAAGGAATATACATTAGAAATCGTATTCTAAAATCATAGAATCATAGAATGGCTTGAGTTGAAAAGGGCCTTAAAAATTATCCAGTTCCAACCCCCCTGCCATGGGCAGGGACACCTCCCACTGGATCAGGTGCCCAAGGCCCCATCCAGCCTGGCCTTGAACACCTCCAGGGACGGGGCAGCCACAACCTCCCTGGGCAACCTGGGCCAGGGCCTCACCACCCTCATTGTGAAGAATTTCCTTATATCTAGTCTAAATCTGCCCCTCTCCAATTTAAAGCCATTCCCCCTCATCCCATCACTCTGTGCCTTTGTAAAAAGTTCCTCCTCAGCTTTCCTGTAGCCCCTTCAGGTACTGGAAGGTTGCTCTAAGGTCTCCTCAGAGCCTTCTCTTCTCCATCTCCCAACTCTCTCATCCTGGATGATGACTCTATCTAATCTACCCTGTTACCTGTGCTTTTTGCCCACACTTCCTAGCCTTTCAGAAAATAAGGCCTGGGCCAGCAGTGGTACATAAGGTTACTTTTAGGGGCTGTTTTCCTTTCTCAGCGGCAGTGTGGTGAGATGGGGCACATACCTTGAAAGCTCTGCTAGGCAAAGCCAGGGAGAGTCAAGCTGTCTCCTCTTTGTAGCTTCATTCATAAAATGTCAAAAAGAGTCAATCTTCACTCCTCTTTGTAACTTCATCATAAATGGGCTGTTGAGAGAGACTGAAGAGCTCTGCCGCAGCTGTTGTGACGACAAAGGGAAACTTTATCCTCTCAGCCTTAGAGGGACAACCGCGTGGGCTATTTAACCTTTCTGTTTGGATAACTTTTAAACTGGATTTAAAGTAAAGCCTGGAGTGACTTTGTTGCTTCCATTTATATCCAGTGACAGGTCAGAATGGTAGCAGGCTGGGAAACAAACTGGTGCTTTTTTGCCGTGCTAATAAATAGGGAGAAAATTCTAGTCAAGAAAAAAACCCATTGGCTGCAGTAGCTGGCCATAGCTGCCTCTCCTACACTGAAGACGGGTGCTGTATCCCCTCAAATGCATTTAGTGAGAGGTGTGGGACAAAAGCAGGTACCCAGAGTCTTGGGTGGAAGGTTTCTGTTCTGTATTCTTACATTGGCCTGATCTAAGCTTAAATATTCAGTCTGAATAAGGCCTTCTGATGCTTCCAAACCTGATAATATTAAACTACTCCAAAATAAAAGGCTATCTCAAAAGTTCTTAGATGACCGCTAGTGAGAACTGGCACAGGGATGCCTCATGTTAGAAATCAGCTGAAGTGTTTAATGCTCTCTGAACTGCTCTTTCATCTCCAGCCAATGTCCACTTGCTTACAGCCTAGGTGGCAGGCTATTTGATTTCCATATACTTTACTGTGTCTCCCGTTTTTTCAGAGGTGATGAAACTTGGTTGCACGTGATCTCCAAACACTTCCAAAGAATAAGGATTTGCATTGGTCAGTGGGTTGCTCCCATGCAACTGTTTTAGAGGTTGCTGTGGCTTTTTCAGGCTTGATAGCTATAATCTGGGCTAAATCGCTAGTTCCTCAGGCACCTTAAAGTACGGGTTGCCAGAAGCAAGTAGAGAATGGTTGTTTTCACTTCGGGTATGTTGTCCATCCAGTAATAACAGATGTTGAGTCAAGGCAATGATAAAATTGGCGTAGATCTGACCTCATGCAGCTGTTGCGCTCATATTCGTTAGTCTGTGTGTGCCCCAGCTCACCAGGCACCAGGATTCGTGTGATGTAGATTCTCAAGTGTCAGCACTGCAGATGGGTCCACAAGAAGCTTGTAAAGGATAATATCTGATGTGGCCTGTGCCTTTGTACTTCCCTGCGGAAGGAGGTGCAACACAGAACACTTTGTTCAGTGTTTCTTCAGTGTGGAGTCCAGAGTGCAACAGATGCAGTAGCAGGTCAAGAAAACTTCTCCTCTTCCCTGAGTGAGAATGCTGCCTTCCATCTTCTCCCATTGAGCTACCCTCTGGATGGAAGTATTATAATACTGTTTACGCAGCGAACGTCTAGGATGTACGTGTGCATTGCTGTTAAGTTTGGGCTGCTTAAAAAATGCCCTAACATTGGAGGGCTTTTAGAGTAATGGTGTAGATAGGATCAAATCCATTGTTGGTACCTCTATAGCCTGTTCCTCCATCTTTGACGGTTTTATAAGTGTGTTTTGTTTCAAATCTCTTTCCAGTTATCCGGTTAATTCTTAGTGGAAGCCTTCCTGTTTCGCAAAGTACTTGACCTTGGACTCACAAATCTCTAGGAAGTACATACATCTACAGTTGCAGATTCTACAAAGAGCTCCTGTCAAAACAGGACATGGTTTTCAAAATTCATCCTAAGAGTTTATCAGCCATCTGGTTACCAAATGATGCAATATTTAGCGTTGAACAACAGTTTTCGTTCAGCACTACAGCAGCCACTCATTCCCCACTATGGAAAAGTTTGGGAAAAGTGGCATCTGAGATGCTAACTACTGTCTATGCTTTTGAGAAATGTAGGTAACGTGTTTCCCACAAAGTGTCTCAAGCAAATCCAAGCATTCTGCTCCTTCCTCACCACTTGTTTGTCTATTGTTCTTTGGAATGTAGCAAAACTCCAGAATGATGGTGGTAAAAGCAGTTGGTTTTTGTCACAGATCTTGACTTCCGTTTCAGGCTGCTGTGAGTAATTGGGTCAGACCACAGACCAGCAAAGGTTATGTAGACTTTCTCTAATGCATGATGTCATCTCAGCTCTTAGTCCCATTGCAGTCTGGGACCCATTTTGTTTTGTAATTCCCAAAAGCCTCTGTTTGCTCAGCACAGATACCACTGTGTAGATAAGAAGAAAATCCTGGAGGCCCAAATAAAGAATATATTACTAGCTTGTCCGAGACAGCTCAACTTCAAGAACAAAACGTTCTGTTTATAGTAAATATAGAGAAGAATTGTTCCTCTTCCTGCCTAATCATAAAATCCGTAATACAATAATCTGAATTGTCACACTTAATTAAAGGATTAAAGGGGTGTCTAGCTTCTGCTGTTGAGTGACCCTCAACTCTACTGCCTGGGTTGGAGCCCATTCTTGTTGTGTTGCCAGTGGCATCCCAAATGATAAGCCAGAACAGTCACTGCTGAGATCCTGTCTTTCTCTGAAGACCTCATACAGCACAGCTAAATCATCCAAGTTATGTGCCTAAAATGAGGCTAGCTAGATTCCTCCTGATGCGGATAGTGTGGTATATGAAAGACTGTGGAAATGTGTTCAGCTGATGAACTTTAGGTCCTTAATGATGCTTAGTGATGAAAACAGGTTATCTATTCAAATTTTATGTGTTGCAGAACAGAGTCAAAAGTCTGGTCACCACTTGTAAATGAGGAGGGAAAGACGCATCCTTATAAGATGAATCTGGCATCTCAGCCACAGGTAAGTAATGGAATATCTGCATGCTCTTGTTCCTGCTTACTCCTGTCTGACTTCGGAGTGTTTTCTGGCCTGATCTTTCAAGGAGCTGAGCATGTGTCACTCCATTGATCACATTGGGGATAGCACCATGCCCTATAGCTCCCAGAAGCCCTTGGAAACCTTTAGAGATAGACTCCCTCCCTGGTGGTCAGAAGCGTACTGCTGAGCTTGTTGGGATACCCTGCCAAGTGCAAGCTGCTTGGCTCTCAGGCACTGTCTCCTGCCATCTGCATGCTCACACCTACCGTGGAACACAGAAGGCACTGTAAAGGTGTGCCTCAATAAATCATTGCCCAGCGTGTTGATTTTCGTAGATAAGAAAGGTCTTGAGCAGGGAGGAAAATTATTCACTCTGTGTTTTTCTGTTGAGGTTTTTTTTGTTGTTTCCTTTTTTACCTCTTTACTAGCAGTCTGTCCATGGAGAAAATAGAAGAGAAACACACCAGTCTTTTATATTTTCATCTGTGGGGCAGTCCTTGTAGCCTCTGTCTGGAAGGTTGGCTTTGTAACCTGTTGGCAGCCTTGCTTCACTGGTCTGCTGTCTTTGTCTCTGTCAAGGCAATGTAGTAATAACAGGGACCTGTGCAAATGCACTGCCCGAGGTAGGTTTAGGGAATTACAATCTACAACAACTGCACTAAAATCAATGGCATTTCTCCAGATCATTGCAGCAGTGAGAGGGATTTTGGCCCTAGCACACATGCTGTGTGAGTCTTTCCAGCAAAATAAGTAGAAATAAAACTAGTTTGACTCTGCTATTAATCAAGTGGTAATGTGTCTGTTTGGGTTACAAAGGACCTGAACCTAAAGCAGCACATGTGCAGCAACATTCTGTCCAGGTATTGGCCTGGGGTCTGTCCATGCTCCCTCTCATGCCAGGCTGTTGTGTGTTGCTTGGCTTGAGAGCATAGTGTGGCATTCTCCAGGTGTTTCATAACTCAGCCAAGGCACAGTGTGAGACTGAGCCATTTGGACTTATGTTAGTCTGGGGCTGTGTGGTCACACCTGCCTGTGTCACTGTAATGCTGAAATCTGGTCTGTCTTCTGCTGCCTCCCAAGCTCTGAAGTTCTGCTGCAAATCTTGCAACTTGGTGGCTATCTTTCGCCAAGAGAGTAAGGCAGAGTCTGCACTGAGGCTTTGATGCAAGGCTGCAGAGGTCTATTGTTCATTTCAGCAGGAGACCCAATCCTAGAGACCAAGTCCCTAACACCGCCATTAACCAGAATTTAGATAAATGCCCCAGAATTAAACATAGGGCGTTAGACATGCCAAGCAGGAGTTTAACGTAGCTCACTAAGCTTAGTTAACTGCAGCAAGAAGCCCTGTCACTGGATGTACTACCACACTTTTCCCTGCGTTGAGCCTGTGTCACTGGGCGGACATCCACTGCTGGTGAAGCACTAAACACAGATTATTTAATCAACTGATGCCACCTTTTTTAACTCATTTTCTCTGGCAGTTTTAACCTTAATCAGTGGTTCTTCTCTAATCAACTGCCTTCCGAGTGGATGTGAATCATCCCTAGTCTATTTCAGGGAGCCTGCTGCAACTCAGTAAGAAACACCAGTCAGGGGAACTAAGCTTAACTCTAGTCTTTGACTTACAAGTCATGCCCTGCTTTCTAAAACCCAATTAAATGACATTGTGAAGGTCAGACTGTACAGGATTCAACAATAATCCTAGTGGCAGAGCACATCATCTCCTAAAATCTAACCTTAGTCTTAATGCTGATTCCAGTTCTGGCCATTATATAGTTACCCTGATGCTGCCCGTTCAGAAGTATGGCATAACTGAATTTCTTGATACCAACGTGTAACAGCCTTCAGCAGGAGAATTTGATGAGAATTTGACTGCAGAAAGATTCCTGTTACAAACCTGATCTCTGAGCAGTGACCCTTGTCTTAATCTTGCATTAGGAACCAACTGTTGCCTGAAAATTGGGCTTTGACCCTTTTGTGAGGGCTGATACTAGAAGAATTTTATTTCCTGGTATAAAAGAAACATTCAAGCTCTCACAGAAGTCTTGCTTTTCTTCTTCCCTTCCATAAAATTAAGCCAATTAAGTAATTTGCAGTGGCCTGCATGACTGGTGCTTGCTGTATTTCAGAGCGTAAGGCTTTTCTTTAAGGGGCTTTGCCTACTGTATATTCAGGCAGAAAAATTTAACAGTGTGAGGGAAGATGTATGTCTCATATCTCCAAACCACAAGCTCCGTTTTAGCCTTCCTGTTCAATAGTGCCTGAACTGTCTAGTCTACTGTGCCAAAGGAAAGCGTATGAACACCATGAAGTTTTAGGGTTGTATGTGTTTGGTTTTGTGGGTGTTTTTTTTGTTTTAAAATACACACCCAATTCCTTTTTTAGTAGCAGTGTGCAGCAAGCAAGGTTTGTGGTGAGGTCTGTCAGCTTGGAGCATGAGCATTCTGTGGCATCAGCCGAGTCACTCTAGGGCTGTGTCTTTGCAGCGTCACCAGCACTTTCAGCCAGATCTTCTGCAAATCATCATCAGCAAAGCACAGATGCTTTGTGTGTATGGCAAACTACTGTGAATTTTACCACAAAGCTCCCGATCTCATTTTTCCAGTAGGATTGGTAGAAATTGTGAGTAAAGCCCTATCTTCGAAGGCAGCGTTGTCTGAGCTATTCAGGTTTTTTTAACTCGCTTGCCAGTGAAAACAATATATTTGCTTTCCTTGGCAATAGTCTCATGCACAATGCTTAGTAATTCACTTACCAAAGAAAGCAGGTCATACTGAGTCTAAGTGGTTCATTTAAGTCCTGATTCAAGGTTGTCTTAAGATGAGATGCTTCTCACTGATTTTGCACACATCCCTTTGGATGCAGAAGTGCACATGTGAACAGACTTACTTCAGGCTCAAAAAAAAAAAAGCTTTGAAGCCTCTGCTGTAGAAATTGGACTGCAGTTATCAAATAAGTTTCAACTTTCCTTAAAGTTAGGAATTTCATTGTGTCTCTTACCTTCAGTATTTTAACTGAAATTTCTCAACACTTGCACATCTTCTTTTCCTCTTCTCATTTTATTGGTACAGTTAAATAACTAGATCTTTGCAGAAGGTCTTGCGAAATAGATTAATTTGCAGTTTGTCTGAAGAACAGTATGACTAGCTACGTGTTTTAAGATTACTACTTACACATTTTTAACCCCATTTGAAATAGACTTTGTTTACTTCTGTAATAGCTTTGGAGGGCTGATACTTGGGAAGATGCTTCATCATCTGTGGAAGTATTTTTCCTTTGCTTGGAATGCAAGTTCAAGACATTTTTATTTGCCTTTGGAAAACCTCCCATGCATTCCCCAAAGTCCTGAATCCCAAGATGTTGGCTAAGCTGACCTTTGCCCATGAGAGAGCTACAGCCTTATTATTATTATTATTTCATTACCATTATCTTTATCTTTCTAAATTAACTTAAACTGAGTCAAGAGTTACGACAAAATCACATTTCATCAAAAGGTGCAGCAGCTTCTTGGTAGTGATGGCTCAGTGGCTGCGACAACTTTGTTTTGGGTGTGACCATGGCAACATTAGAGGAAGGAAATGGTGGAGTCAGTATATTTGTTCAATTATTTCACTTGCACTTCTCACCCATATCCTAAGGGCTCAGTGTCATTTTCTCATCAAGAGCGTTTCCTCACTGCAGTGGGAAAGATTAAAATAACACGTCTGCCTCTCCCTTTTTTAAGAGAAGTGATCACAGCAAGAGAGAACAAGTTGCTTGGTGACTAAGGTATTCTTAATGCTTATTACACTGACCAGAGACTGGCATAACTTTTCATGCTCTCTAGCGATGCTGGGCCAGTCATTAAACTCTGGACCCATGTGCTGCTGGGCATGGCTGCATTGCTGCTTGGCAAAAGGAACAGTAAAACCCTTTATCCCTCAGACTGTGTTGTGTCTTGTCAGTCATGGGCTCCGTGCAAGAAGGTTTGTCTTTCTCTATTGAACCCCCATATTTGTAGGACACGGAGGTCAGTTGAGCCTAGATCTCAGAGCTGAGTGAGCTAATACAGGGAAATTGCTGAGAGAGACCAACTTCAAGGGCAGTCAACACCAGCATGGTCTACAAAAAAACTTATCCAGCTGTGTGAAGGCCATATATCCCATTTACAGTGAGGCATAAGTGTGACAAAGAGCAATGAAGCTGGTGAAGGGGCTGGAGAACAAGTTTTACGAGGAGCGGCTGAGGGAACTGGAGTTGTTTAGCTTGGAGGAGAGGAAGCTGAAGGGAGACCTTATCTCTCTCAGACCTCTCAGAGTGATGTCATTGTTTTCATCTTGTGTATTTTATCTCCTTGGATACAGAGAAGGCAGGAGCTATAGAAACTGGGTGTGTGGCTGGCTTGGCCCTTGATAAGAACTTGTGTCTGTGGCAGTGAAGCAGTAGGTATATAAAGTAGCAATGTCACATTTCAGACGAGGGAATTGTGCTGGCGTATCACGACCTACTGCTTTTGGTTAAAAGGTGTTACCACATGGATGTGGAATGTGTTGGCAGTGTGGAAGGAGACAATGTGAGAAACCAGCTCTGTTGTTTTACACCCCCTGTAATAATAAAACCCCAAACCCTTCTTTTTTTCCTAATTGGATTTCAGAGCATTTCAAAAGATCTTTCCATAGCTCAAAAACCCTTAACAATAACAGAGGGAGAGATGAAAGTAAAGGCACTTCTTAATACTTGTGATTGCAGCTGATGAAACCGAGCATGGAATAGAGTTTGCTGTGAAGACATTCTCTTCTGAGCTGTTGCTGTGTGTTCAGCACAAGCAGCCTCCTTCCTGATGCTGGGCTTGAATTCCCCAGGCAGCTTCATGAGGTTGAGGATGGGACTGAACAGGGGATTGGCTGCCAGTCTCTCCTCTCCTTCCCTGCCTGCAGGATCAGTGTGTTCAGGTTTGGGCCAGGGCTTGCTTTCTTAGAGCTGAGTAAATATTTATACTGGGAAATGTTTAATCTTGTTTCCTCTTGACATAGTTCTCAAGGGGTGCAATCCAGGACTGCCTACCCCGAGCCTCTGGGCTCTGACTTGGGACACAAAAACATCCCACATTTCTGGGGCACAATGGAGCAGCAGGTTTTGCTGGCTTGCTTTGAGGACCTGTGAGGGCTTTCAGTTCTTCCTGCAGCTGCAGAGTCTGGGTGCTAATTTTTTTTTTTTTTCTTTTCCTCTGACTCCAAGAGCTGAACCTTTAGGAAATAACTATGCTGGTCTGTCTCTAAACCTGAAGGGAGGTTTAGGTGATTTCAAGCAGCCTCCACTCTGTACTCAACCTGCTTTTCCCCTGGAGGCTGGGAAGGGGAGGCAGGGGAGCCAGGCTGGGGTGCTTCCGGTGCGGTGGCAAGGGGGCAGCCAGCACCTCTGAGACTCCAGCTCTGCTGGCTACCTTCAGGCCATGCTGTGGGAAGAAGAAAACCCCGCTTCAAGGAGAGGAGTGCCCGTCCCCTCACATTTCAGTTTAGTTTATTTATGAAGTGCAAAAGGCCTTCAGGTTCCTCCTGCTTCTGATGGTGGTAAGGTCAGTGCAGCCAGGATGGCCTTGGCCATGTCACTGTGTGGTGAATGGGACCCAAGAGCATCCCCTTATCCCAGACCATCCCTAAACCGCCTAAGGGCACATGGGGGCATGGAGGTGGCCAGGGGGCTTTTATGCCTCTCGTATCTAGGATGTGCCTAGGCTCAGCTGATGGAGGTGGCTTGTCCTGGGCTATCTGTCCTAGCCTTGTCCATCTGTCTGCCTTGCTGACAGCTGGCACTTGCCCTGGAGTCCTGTGCCCTGGTTCCCAGGATGAGCATGTCCTACGGAGGCAGGTTACCGATCTCTAGTGCATGTCAAGGAGGAAGCAGTCACCCATACTGCCAGCTGCTTGCCAGCCCTGGGCATGGATGTGATAGCTGGCGCAGCTCTGAGGATTTCACATGCTGGGCTTCAGTGTCACCAAGCATGGCCTGGCGTGAGCAGGATGCAAAGGAGGAAGGGGTTATAGTTTTCCCAGGTTATTCTCTATGATGCAGCCTGCTGCCAGCGCAGTAGGAAATGCTGATCCTGTCCGGGCAAAGGGACATTTTCTCCATCCCTGCAGCCTGGCACTGTGGCCGCAGCTGATGGCTCCCTACTGGGAAGGCTGGAGTGGCAGGGGAAGTCCCTTGCACCCAGGTGGAAGGATTGTGGTGCGGTGCCTGCTGCACGCTGCAATGACCCATCTGCTCCCAGAGAGGGCTGCAGCCACCAGTAGCTGCCACCCAGAAAACCCATCTGGCAGGGGACCTGCATGTTTGACCTGAATCTGGGGTTCTGCAAACGTTGTTTGTCCTTGGGATTGGTAGTTTCAGGTAGGGAGGGAAGCTGTTGGAGAAATGGCTCCTCAGGAAGTAGCTCACTTGAGCAGCCCTGCTGATGTTGCAAGCCTGCTTCTGCCCAAGGCAGGTCTCTTGGAAGATCGATCTGTAGACCTAAGTGTGTAAACTGGATTAGTGGAGCTGCAGCAAACTTCTTTTTGCTGATGTTTTCTGGCTTACAGTATCTTTGTGTTACATGGCTAATTTTTCTCCTTGAAAGTGTATTTCAATTTGAAAGTAAAGCAAGATGAGCTCAGAAGGAGCACCCTGGCAGAGAACTTTTGTGCAGTTGCTAGTCCATTTTAACTTGGGCTGACCACATTGACAGCCCCTCTGGAGACAAAACTTGGCAGAGGAAGGAGAGTGGTGTCTGTGCAGACGAAGTATTTAGACTATCTCAGTATCATAGAATCATTAGGTTGAAAAAGACTTTTGAGATCATCAATTCCAAGTGTACCTGTCCACTACTAAATCATATCCCCAAGCACTTAATCTATCCAACTTTTAAACACCTCCAGAGATGGTGACTCAACCCCTCTCTGGGCAGCTGTTCCAGTGCTTGAGAACCCTTTCTGTGAAGAAATTTTTGCTAATGTCCAATCTAAACTTTCCCTGATGCAGCTTAAGACCATTCCCTCTCATCCTATCAGCTATTACTTGGGAGAAAAGACTAACACCCACCTCTCTACAACCTCCTTTCAGGTAGTCCTAGAGAGCAATAAGGTCTCCCCTCAGCCTCCTCTTCTCCAGGCTAAACAACCCCAGCTCTTTCAGCCACTCCGTGTAAGACTTGCTTTCCAGCCCCTTCCCCAGCTTCGTTGCTCTTCTCTGGACACCCTCCAGGACCTCAATATCTTTCTTATAGTGAGGGGCCCAAAACTGAACACAGTATTCAGGGTGCGGCCTCACCACAGTTTATACTGGTAAAAAGTTGCTCTTGACTATCTTACCTGGAGGCTTGGGAGCTTCCATACCACAGCTTCAGACTGAAATAACCACTGTCAGTACCACTGCTTACTGCCAACTTCAGCCTGCTGCAGACAGGCCTGGCAGTGAGGAACTGAAGCAGTGCCATGGCTTGCAGGAGGGGTGAGGCAGACACTTCCAGATCTGCCTGCAGATGCCAACTGAAAATATCTCCAAAAAGATCTAATATTAGTCACAGTCCTCTGTGCTACTGACAAAGAAAGAGTAGGTTGTTCTTTGACTGGATAAGGGCATGTCCTCGTGTCTGACTGCCATCTCTTCCTTTCAAAACAGACCATTGCTTTTGCAGTCCACAGACTGCAAGTATTCCTTCAGCCAGGAATACTGTTTAATGCTGCTTGCCCCCTTTTCCTTGTGTTGGTCCTAGAAATGCCGCAGCCTTAGAGATGCTGCAAACCCCAGGCATCCCAGCTGCGTAAACCAGATGCTGCCCACACGCATGCATAAAATATAGCGGTGTTTTTATACTAACAGTTACCACTGGCCTGCTGGCAGGCAGGTTTTTGAGAGTGTCCTGTTTCTGGGGTTTTTCTCCCAGTATCAGAACTCTTTCATAAACACAATTCCAGCAGCTGGGGCTTTAACAAAACTGCCACACAGCACAGCGCCTGGATCAGCAGTTCTGGCAAATCCCTAGGTAAATACATTTGACAGTAAGCACATGCTAGTTTTTGATCTTGGGATCATGAAAGCACTTCTTTGCAAATTACTTCTCCAGCTCAAGCAGAAAGAGCAGCATGGGATGACAGGAAGTGCTGGAGAAGTTGGACGGTCCAAATGCCCTTTATAATGCTGCTCTTTTAACATTTGTCCATAGACTCTCAGTTTATACACCTTCTATGCTGTTCACCAGGTAGGATTTTTCTAATCTAATCTTCAGACACCACATTCTGCATCAACATCTCTGTTTAACCTGTTATAAACTCCCTTATAGTCAGTGGCCTTTATAGATGTGAGAGCTTCTACAGATGTCTTGACAATTTTGAAAGCTTAATTTATGGTCTTGGGTGGTATTACACAGCAGCAAACGTACGTGGTGGTGAAAAATAGGCCAAAATCTCCTAAGTGAATTCTGTGCCCATGTATATGTTGCAGTTTTTCTTGGAGTCAAAGCACTTAATGTGATTTCAGTCTCTCTGCACCATCTGCTTGTTTATTATCTCACGCTTGTAGCAGCTTAAACATCCTTCAGGCTTCCGTCACCTACAGTGTGTAGTCGAGATGCCTTACTTCCTTAGGCAATCAGGAGTTAAGAGAAAATAACCCTGAATTACTTCCTTTTCTCTAAATCTTCATTAATACTTAAGTGTTTCCTCAGTAGAGGTTGTGATGTGATTTAAACTTTGAGCCTATTTGACCTAGCAGCCTAAAATTTCTGCCTCTGTCTTTCCTTAAACCGGCTATTTATACGCATGTCTGAAACCCTCTCCTAGCGGTACCCTCCAGGTGATTGGCTAATGTGTATTTAATGCTGATATAAGATCAACAATGCATTTCCTCGTGGTGTGTGATGATTTTTATTATTTTTTTTTTGCTAAAATCCACAGTTTCTGCCATGGGAAAGTGTATTTTTATGATCACTGTTATGTGCTTTGAATGAGATTGCAAGAAAGGGAGAATTAGCTATTTACTCCAGGGTCTTTCTTCCTTTTCTTCCTTTTGTGTGTGGGAAAGCTTCATGGCTGATGTCCATACGCATCAGCCAGAAAGCTATGGGAGAGCAGCGCTGCCACCTCACACCTGAACCGCCTCACTGATTTTAAATGACTTGGATCCAATGAGTTCATGAGTGCATCTGGATCCAGGCCGTTTTTCTCTGAAGGATCCTATGCTGTGCTCGAGCCCATAAATAGCTCTTGAGTGCCGTGACGCGAGGTGGCTCCCATCTGTCAGTCTGGGAATGCTAGCCAGCTGCCTAGGGAAGTCTGGGGACATAAAAGTGATTTAAAGAAATATCCCTAGGCGAATTTAGTCATCTTTGTTTCTAGTCAGTGTTTATCCTGTAACTATAGCTCTGTCAAACAAATGTCATGAGATGTTCAAAGGGCAGTGAAGGCTCTCCTCATTGCTGTTTGGAGTGGGAGGGAGAACCAGTTGTTGATTAGAGCAGGGAGCCATGGGCTCAACATGTTAAGAAAGGCCTCACCTCAGACACTTCAAAATACACGTTTTTGTGCCCTGGATATTTCAGCCACCCCTATGAATGCCAGTCCTTTATTCTGCCTGCTCTAGTGAAGCCCCATTGTACTCACTCCTTGCTTTAGTCAAATGTCTTCTCTGGGGACAAATAAGCCCTGGATGTTGTTACCTTTGCCTCCAGGCTACTAGTTCCCAGCCTGCTGGACTAGTGATGGGGCTTAGGAATTTCCTTATTTTTGTTAGCACTGCCTGTGATTCAGAAGGGTCTTACCTCATGTCCTGTTTAACTGGGATTTGGCATCTTTAATAAATTGTAATGGATGTTTCTTAAGTATCCAGCAGTACTTCTGGAAGCCTCCAGTCTGCAGCAAACCCAGAACATCTGGGTCATATCTCATGCTTCTCGCCCTGAAGAGGTCCCTGGCATTTACCTGTTACTGTCTGTGCATGATCTTTTGTGTTAACAAGGGTCATCTTTAAACCTTCATTGTGGAAATTCCTTGTCCTGTGGACTCCCATCTTAGGTGATGGAGCAGACATGCTCCAAAGCATTATGGTTATTACAGGTTCTTGGGCTGCCCTTATGTAAGGAAAGCCAGACTATCAAATGTAATTGAAGAGTGCTCTTCTTTGTGCCTCTCATTTTCACTGCTCCATAGAAATTGGCCCTGCTTTCAAGAATTGCAAGGAGTACAAGTGTTGCATGAGAAGGTAGGTCCTTCTGGCTTACTGTAAGCTTGCAGGAGCTCCCAGGCATGTGGCAACTTGAGCTAATGGCTCTGGCAGTGTTTCTGAGCCCTTGTGTTCCCAGTCAACGCTGAAATGTCCTAAAGGCCACCCTGAAGCCATCCAGGATGGCGCTGGCGGCCCTCATGACGTGTGGAGGATACTTACCTGCTTTAGTGGTCATGGTCACATGCTCCTCAGCTGACACCACTTGCAAAGGCCACGGTTGCAGTGGCTGCTCACTCTGGGCTGCCCTGTCACATCCCACCTGCGTACCTGAGCACCTCTGATTTTTGCATTTTCTCCTTTGCATGCAGGAAATAAGGCATGTAGGAAGTGCACACAACCGGAGCGCGGTGCCCTTCACAGCTGCCACAGCTTCTGCCCCTAGACTGATCGCTGCTCAGTACAACAGCCCAGCAGGCCTCTATTCCTCAGAGAACATCCAGACCTTCAACAGTGCGGTGGAGTCAAAGACATCACCTGTGGCCCTGGAGTCTACCAAGCCGTAAGTATCTTCTTTGCCTCTCCTTCCCTGCCTGGGCCCGCAGGAGAAGGCTCCAGGAGATGTGAGCTTGCTGTGAGGGCATCTATTTGTTAACCTGGAGAAGCTTTCTTTCACTACAAGGGAAGAACCAAAAGGGTGAGGATGGCTGTGGTTCCTTGGGGCAGGGCTCAGAGGAGTGGGCAATGTTTTGTGAGATGCAGAAATTAAATTAATGCTCTTATGTTTCTTTGTTTAGCAGAGACTCCTGCAGTTTCCATGTGCATTCAACATGACATAACAGCTCTCTGCTCTGAACAGGTGCCTGATAGCTTGTTATGAGCACTTTGTAAAGTTAGTGTTTTGTGCTGGCTTTGGTGGCATTGCTGGGCAGGAAGGGTACCAGCTGGTGCAGGGAGTACAGGTATCTTGGTTCCTGGCTGGGCTGGGATTCATAGATTCATAGACAGGGTATGTTTGGATCTTTCTGTTTTTAGTTATTGAACCTTATTTATCTGGAGAATTTTAAAAAGTAGCTGAAATGTTCATACCTGTGTGATCGGTATTCTAAATGGGGTTGGAAAGGGTCCCAGCCTTAAAAGGGCCTATTGATTTTTCTGGTTGCATCAGAGGTTCATCAAAGACGTTGCTTTATCCCTAAAAAGGATAAAGGTTCCTCTTTGTTTCATTGGAAGCAATAAAACAGGAGCTTTCTGAAATCTTTCTGGTCGAGTTGCTAAACTGCCTTAAGTCTCTGTATAGCAATACCAAACTGCCTGGAAGACTCTGGCCACTTTTACAATAAAAGCTGCAAGACCAACACTTTAGGCACTACTTAACTAAATTCCTGACTTGTGAATGGGGAGAAAAAAGTAACTTCAGCCTCTGCTGTTTCAGGGCACAAACACCTGAGACTGAAACAGCTTGAAAATTTGCCCCAACTGAAACCAGCTTCTCATACTGGCAGACCTGTCTGCGGAATGAACCCTTCTAGGCAGAGTTATGGTGCTGCCGCTGGCATACAGGGTGATGGATGTTTTTCTTTCATTTGCTTCTGGTAGACCACAACAACCTCATTCAGGGGCTGAACAAAGGCAGAGTGAGGACAAGGGAAATCTGACTTTGTGTTAATGAGGTGGGATCGTTGGGCAGTCCAATACCACCTCTGGTGTGGTCTGGAGTCCCTTCCAGATGAGAGCCCTGGAAGCCAGGTATATTTGGCTGGGAATCTGTGGGTGATCCATTTTCCTTGCAGGTATCAACAAAGAGATGGGTTTGTTCTACAGCCATGGCTCACTGTGCTCCTCCTAGGAGGAAGGTCCATTGCCAGCCCTGCTGCATGTAGGGTACATGGTATCTCTTTCATCTTTCCTATGCTGCAGCACAGCAAGTTGCAAAGGAATGCTGAGGGGACTGTGGAGGAGACCTTCAATGCTAATACATTGTTGTTTGCACAGTCACCAAAAGTAGATGAATTCCTGCTGTTTTCTAATGAGGGCCAAGGGCCTTACACTGCCATTAAAACCCACTGTGGTCTCCCCAGTGCACAAGCACAGAATGTGTGGATGCTCCTTTTACACAGCCTTCTAGCTGCCTTTAAATTCCTGCCCATCTGTTTTACCAAGTTGTGAACCTCGCTCTGGGTTTACTTGGCATTTGTCTGGATCCCCATCACACATTCAGCAGACACAGGCTGATCCTGCTACTGCCCATGGTGACAAGAGGACCTGGTCCACAATCCATCCTTGGGGGCTGTGTGATGTACCTGCAGGGCTATGGTACAGACAGGAACACCAGCAGATGTCTCTACTGGATTTGGTGTTGCAAAGCAGGCAGGGAGAAGCCCTGTGGCTGAGTAGATCTGTTGGGGGATCAGCGATAAGCTTTTCCCCTTGGTAGGGTGCCTAGGCCAGCTTTGGGAAAGGCAGCAGTGTGCCTTGGCTGGACAGTGGGCATCTGCTCAGGTAACTAGTTCAGAGTGAAACCCCTGCTGCTATGTCGTCATTGCTTTTATAACCCCTGCATTTGCTCATCAGTAGAGTGATGGCATTTTAGGTTTTGTGTGGACATGTGGACACACCTGGAACGAGAGACCAGAGCCACAGTATTAGCCACAAGCCTTTATTGTAAAGTCATGTATTCAGTGGTGTGTCCCTGTGGCACAAGGAACAGACAGTATTCTGCACTGCTAATATCGCTTGGAGTATGTGGTTTAGCCCTTCATTAATTTCTCCTTTCCCTTCTTCCTCCTTTGCAATTTTCCCACAATTCCACAATGTAAAACACAAATGAACCCACAAATGAACACAATTCAAACTGCTTGTTGGGCAGTACGCATGGGCCTGTAGCTGCCCATCATCAGTGAGCGGGATACAGGCTCCCTTTGCCTCCATCTATAACCCTCTGCAGGCACCAACCTCTGGGCTGCTGCAGCGGAGGCGCAGCACCTCCTCTGTCCCGAGTGTGGCCCGAGCAGCTGAAGTGTGCAGCCCAGGTCTGCCCCAACAGCCCTGTGGAAGTGGAGGTGCCAAGGACTCAAAGTGCTGCACTTAAAGTTCGTTTCTCCTGTGCAGCGCTATTGACAGAGCAATGTCGTGGATTCCCTACATGGGCAGATCTCTTTCGTTATCCCTGATTTCCCCAGGTAACCTGCCTGCTGCCTTTGCAGCCATCTCAATGCATCTATCTGTTTGATATTCATCTCGATGTTCATGAGTGCCTGTGGCTCACAGCGTTGGCCAATCACAAAGAAACCATATGTGCATTTCTCCTTTCTGACGTTAGTGCATGTCTCTTCACAGGGCCCTTCTCTGCATTGTGTCTGTGTCTGTGGGAAGCACCAAAACATCATTTCAGCCTGTTGTGGTGTCTGTGCCCCTTGCACACCCATGCAGCAGGGCCTGGCTTTCCTGGAGCAGCTTCCTGCAGCAGATGGATTTGCTGGGAGAAGGAGAATGCTTTGTCCAAAAAGCTGGTGGTTTTCCTACACTGAAACAACTTGTTGTTTGCAAGTGGAAGATGCTGCTGCATGTGTCCTTGTGCTTTTGTTTTGCTGGCTGCAGCCTGGGCCACGGGCATGCATTGAGCATGTTTCATTTCAGGCTGAAGCTGGTCCTCATGGGTCTTCCATCTTTGGCTGATAAAACTCATGAGTTTGAAGCAGCCTGGGCAGACGCCAGGCACGTGGATGTCCCAGACTGTGCTCCCTCCTCAGCCCACTTGTCTGCACAGGTTGCTGCTCTTTGGGCTGCCTCTTTGGTTTAGAAACAGAGGATGCTGAACATGCTCTGAGGTCTGCAGGACCTCTTTGGTTTAGAAACAGAGGATGCTGAACATGCTCTGAGGTCTGCAGGACCTACAGAGAGTCTCAGTGTCACAAGGCCTGGGTGCTCTTTGGTATTTGCTCTTTGTCGCAGTTGGGAACCAGCTGGCCTGTGCCTCTAAATGACAGCCCCCGTGGTTTTACAGAGAGAACTTTGGTATTGAAGAGCAATGAAGCTGGTGAGGGGCTGGAGAACAAGTCGTACGAGGAGAGGCTGAGAGAGCTGGGGTTGTTTATCCTGGAGAAGAGGAGGCTGAGGGGAGACCTTATTACTCTCTACAACTACCTGAAAGGAGGTTGTGGAGAGGAGGGAGCTGGGCTCTTCTCCCAAGTGACAGGGGACAGAACAAGGGGGAATGGCCTGAAGCTCCGTCAGGGGAGGTTCAGGTTGGATATCAGAAAAAAATTCTTCACAGTAAGAGTCATTGGGTACTGGAACAGCTGCCCAGGGAGGTGGTCGAGTCGCCTTCCCTGGAGGTGTTTAAGGAACGGGTGGATGAAGTGCTGAGGGACATGGTTTACGGAGTGTTAGGAATGGTTGGACTCAATGATCCAATGGGTCCTTTCCAACCTTGTAATTCTGTGATTCTGTGATTGAGATGGGTGAAGCAGAAAGCACATTCAACCGTCTCACAGGAGACTCTAATCAAGGCTGAATTGTTTCAGAAAATGTGAACCTTCAGCAGTTATCTGCCTGTGTGACCAAGCAGCTTGCAGCTGTGTGACCTCTGTTCCAGGGAGGGGAGGGTCAGTCCCATGGCCTCCATGAGACAGAGCAAAAGGCCACAGCCAGATCTCGTAGCTCCTCAGGTGCTCACAGTCCCCTCTTGGGCTGAGAACCATGTGCATGCTCAAAGCACAGAAGTTGGTGTCCTCAACCCGTGGACCCACAAAGACAAGCTTTGCCAGGTGCCAGATAATGGGAGGCTGTGGATCTACTCCTGGATTCTTAGTCCAGTTACTTGCTGTCAGTCACTGCTCTGGCTTGTAGCCAATGTCGTGCACCCCAGGAGCAATTACGCTCTCCTGGCAGTGCTGGTCTGGACAGCTGATAACACTCAGAAAGGAGCCCCAGGCATCAGCAATTGTTTCATTGCAAAAGCAAGTGCTGCAGGTACTGGACCTTCCTGTAGCCTAGCTTCGAGATCCTTGTAAACTTTACAAAATGTGCTAGCGTAAAATGGCATTAGTAAAGAATAAGCTGTGTTTTTCTTAAGGCGCTGTGCAAGGCTTCATCTTTATGTTTTTATTACCATCTTGCCAGTTTTAAAAGCTTAGTTGTCTGTGTCATTCAGTCAGACTTGAAGTTTGCCCATAGTAGAAACAGTGAAATCCAGAACAGTTGTCTGAGTCTGAAATATGGTAAAGGTGGTTGGAGCTGTCCCCTACAAAGTTTGTCCACAGGAGAACTGTGCCTGGGAAAGGACAGCAGTTGCTGGGGGTTGCTGCAGATGAAGTACCTTTGTAACAGGAGGTGCCATAAATCAGCTAACGTATGGAGACTCGTTATTCTGCAGGCACAATTGCTGTGCCTGTGGCCTTGCCCATTCAGAAGATGCATGTGCTTTTTGGTGGGAGGTTTTTTTGTGTATTAGGCAGCATAGCCTTCTGTCCTGACAAGCTGAGGTATTTCACCCTGCTGGTACAAATTCTAGGCTCTGGGTTTCTAATACAGCCTTTTGGAAGTCTTGTGTATGCAAGCATGTCTATAGGGTTCATACATGGGAGAGCTCATCTGTATGTTTTGCACACTTTCACAAGGCATGGTTGAAATGTGAGGGCTCTGTTTGATTCTAGTGCTCCTTAAAGCAATTTAGCCTTTGCTTTTTGAATGCATGTTAGTGAAACATTCTTAGTATGCAAACTGCAACGAGAGACTTCTTGCCTAATGTTTTTATGGGTGAGTAGAGAGGTGGGAGTATATGAGTTTCAATACAGGATAGGGGATGATATGATTGAGAGCAGCCCTGCGGATAAGTACTTGGTGATGCTGATTGATGAGAAGCTCGACATGAGCCGGCAACGTGTGCTCACAGCCCAGAAAGTCAACTGTGTGCCCATCTACATCAAAAGAAGTGTGGCCAGCAGGTTGAGGGAGGTGATTCTGCCCCTCTATTCCTCTCTTGTGAGACCCCACCTGGAGTATTGTGTCCAGTTCTGGAATCCTCAACATAAGAAGGGGATGGAGCTGTTGGAACGGGTCCAGAGGAGGCTACAAAGATGACGTGAGGGCTGGAGCACCTCCCGTACAAGGACAGGCTGAGAGAGTTGGGGTTGTTCAGCCTGGAGAAGAGGGGGCTCTGAGGAGACCTTATAGCGACCTTCCAGTACCTGAAGGGGCTACAGGAAAGCTGGGGAGGGACTTTTTGTAAAGACATATAGCGATAGGATGAAGGGGCGTGGCTATAATTGGAGAGGAGAAGATTTAGACTAGACAGAAAATTCTTCACAATGAGGGTGGAGAGGCCCTGGCCCAGGTTGCCCAGGGAAGCTGTGGCTGCCCCATCCCTGGAGGTGTTCCAGGCCAGCTTGGATGGGCCTTGAGCAGCCCGAGCCGGTGGGAGGTGTCCCTGCCCATGGCAGGAGAGTTGGAATAAGATGATAAGGTCCATTCCGACTCAAAACATTCTGTGATACATAAGATGAATGTAACATGGAGCAATGATTCTTCTGGGATAGCCTAGGACACTTTCTGTGTGATAGAAGGCACATCGTTATTTCATTTTGAGTGAGAGGCTTCAGTAGATGAAATTCAGGCTTGAAGGGTTCAACTGCTTACAAGTCTAATGTGCTTCCTGCTCCAGTGAAAGCTGCTAAAGATGGAAACGTTTTATGAAATTCTTTTTATGGAAATAACATTTTATAACACATGCAGTGATTTTACCGCTGACGCTTGAAGAGCATGACTCAATTGCACATCGGCATGGAAAGTATGCAGTTGCCTCCTCAAGAAAAAAATTTCCCTCTGCAATTTAGTCTGAACTTCAAGATGTTTATGTACTACTCAGGCAATCACAGGGTGCAGGGACAGTGAAACTTAATAGACCATTTGAGGCTGCATTATATAATTGAGCTGTCAGGGGGAACTTGACAGTTGTCTCATTTTTCTGGAGTTTTTTTCATACCAGCCACAGAATACAAGGCAGGCAGGAACCTCCCGTGTTCTTGGTCAATTTAAACCACTGATTTAAATCATTCCCAGTGGATATTTGTCCAGAATCTTTTAAAATCCTTTAGTGTGGAGGTTGCTAACCTGCTGACAGCAATTTCCTCTGGTATTTCAGCATCCCTTTGTTGGAAAACTTTTCCTAAAGGATATTTGGAATATTTTCCTGCAGTTTTAAGCTTGTAGTTTGGTTGGTACCCACAGAATGTGGAGGACTTTGTAGGTGCTGCCTCCAGCCTCTTTTCTTTTTCTCTAAAGACTTTTCTGGTGGCACACTTTTCAGCCAGCCTGCACTGTGAAAAGCTGCCCCTGAAGCACCTCGTGCTCTAGACTGAGGGTATAAGTCACTTGTGACATTAGTGGTGGCAGCAGCACGCTGTAGGAATCTGCTCTTCACCTGCTTGTTAATATTCGTTAAATGCTGCAAATGGGCTGTGGCTCAGGGTCTCCACCTTCAAAATGGAAATAAAAACACTCACTTGAAAACCAAATTAAACTATTGCTAAGATCATAGGATCTGACAGTTGTTGTATGCTTGCAAAGATTTTTCCTTTTTTTAATAGAATAAAGTGTTCTGAATTTGAGAGTCACAGCAGTGTAAGGTAGCAATCTAAGGTAGTTTATGCATGCAAGAAATGTGCATAGGTGGCACAGCTACCATGTGGGATTGCCATCCTTGCATATTAGTTCTGTATTTCCCTCTTCACAGAGGAGTGATTTCCTAGACCGAAAGGTTTAGTTTCTGGAGTATATGGTAATGGTGAAGCAGGGATAACATTTGGAGACAGGCTCGAGGCAGTTTGTGAGAATCCATTGACAATGGCATATGCAGATAGCCCAGCGTGCCAGTCCCGCTCAGGCTGCAGCATCTTGTGCGAGCACGTTCAGCACCTCTGTGTTTTATGGCATCCTGTTGTGCGTTTGTTTTGCACATTCATTCTTCAGTCGTACGACGCATTAATTTTAGGGGCTTTTAGTTTTCAGCTGTTTAACAAGCGTGTTCTATTCTTTCCTCAGTTTAGATCAGCATAACCAGCCCTCAGGTGGCATTGTCATAGAGAGAGAGTCTGAGGTTTACAAGATGCTCCAGGAGAATCAAGAGTCAAACGAGCCACCTAGACAATCTGCTTCCTTCCTCGTATTGCAAGAGATTCTGGAGTCAGAAGAGAAAGGTGAGCACTTACTGCACATCTAATCTGAGTGTGCTCTTCCCTTTTGCCATTCCTTGAGCACAGAGTTTAAGAGTAACATAGTAACATCTAAAACTTTATTTTCCTTTCTTATCTATTGATTGTTCAAGGTAGTACGTGCAGATGGTCTCCACAGAAATAGACTCTTTCATTAACTTTGCTCTTAAATTTTCTCTCCTTGACTAGTTTCAGTGTATATGGGCCCATACTGTTGCTTATTCATCGAGTGAGCACTCAAGAAATAAACCCCCTACGGTATTTAGTTGTCAAGAAGGAATTTTAAAAGCTGTAACAACTCATCTATACTTTCTGATGTTTTTGCCCCCTTTAAAGTAATATTTACTGATTAAAGACCATCTTACTTTCAAGAATTTGATTACTACTACAAGAACAGGCTCTTCATTGAGTCCTAAAGGTTCTGATCTCTATCCCTCTACACAAGAAAAAGGGTCCAGCTGAGTGTAAAAATATGGAGTCTGAGTTATAGTAGAGTACTTCATATCTTTTAACCTCTGAAACCTTGCTCTGCTTGGCATTCTTGATCTGACATCTGGATTTGTGCAGTTCAGGGCTATGGATAAAAAAGCTAGTTTATCTAGGCAGGGACCAAATTGCATTCTCTTCTCCCCTTAACTAAAATAAAATAAACAAATAAATGGGAAAATAATTCCAAGAATTGCCTTTTCTCCTTAGGCCAGTTGAGACTTTGCCTTTCGTGTTATTAGCTTGGCAGTGGAATGTTTCATTTCATCCAACAAAAGCCTAGTGCTGATTTACTGGTCACAGAGGGAAACAGATCATCCAAGTGCTTGTAGGTCTGAGGGATCTGTAAAGAAAGAACAAAACAAAGGAAATAAGGAAACAATAGGAAGAAAGAAATCAGGATCTTGAGTCTTTAATATGGGGTTAAATACCTACCTGAAAGCGTCTTTTAAATATTGCTTGCACCTTGCCCTTCAGGGTTCAGCTCCTGCATGGAAGGGACTGGAGTAGCTGGAATTTCTCATGCATCCAAGGTCCTCTCCTGTGCTTAGTAGTGCTGAAGAAGATAAGCAAAAACTTCTCTATTTTGTCTTTCTTTGAAGATTTGCAGCATTGTTGGGATTCTCTGGCACAAGGTTCGCCTGCTCCATCACAGGCCAGGATAGGCTTTACATCGCTCCACCATGAGCTTAAAATTACCCCAGTGGAGAAGGGCTGAGAAGTTACGCAGCCTCAATGGAATGTCTGCCCTGAGGAGACAGTGCCCCTGCCTGCCACGCTGCGCAGCCAGGCTCAAACACCGCTGCTGCTGAGCGGTGTGGAGATAAATAACATGGTTTTGGCTGCTTCTCCAAGCCTGTCTTCAGGCCATGTCTTGTGAGTAGCAGCAGGGAGCTATCTCTGTGTCTGGGACGAGTCCCTCAGGGCATCGCTGAGTGAGGGCACGGCTGTGCTGATTTACACCCGTTGAGAGCCCAGCCCTGGACGTGGGGACTGTGGGTGGGTGCTGGTGTGTAGCAACATGATGGCTCATCTGTGTTTAGAACTGACTCTGCACTCTTAGATGGAGAGTGTTTTACAGGGCAGAACAGGTTATGTTTCCTGTGGGTGTTTGATTAAGCAGATTCTTTTAGAGAGATTTAAAAACATGCCGTTAGTGTTATTGATGTCAGCAAAGCACTGTTTGAGGGAGACAGAGGGAGTAGAGGTGATAGGGGAGAGCCTGAAAATGTGGTTGTGGCTGCTTCCTTCCCAGCAAGGGTCACTTGCAGTAACTCTGTCAGAGTCCAGGTGCTTCCTGCTGTTTTTGGAGGGTGCATGGGCTGTTACTCCATCATGGAGCTTGCACATCTGGACCAGCATCTCTGCATGAAACTGTGTGCAAACGTCTGTGCTGAAGGCTGCCCCAGAGGCAAAGCAGCAGTGTCCCCTGCCCCATGGGTGAGCCGTGGTGACAGGGAGGTGTGGTGGGCAGTTCCTCCCTTTTTCTTTCAGCTCTTCAGTCAGTGACACTGATTGGTATGTCCCTGACCTTGCTGGTCATGAGCGCTTGCTTTTGGAGAATTTTTCCTCCCCTTACACCAGGAATAACCATTGCAGGATGCTCTTGGTTTCACATTAGTCAGAAGAGTTTTATTGGTATCTCTTCCAGTCTGGGGTGACTCTTGACCCACTCCGTGTCTGGTGAAATATCATGGGAGTCTCTGCAGAGCTCCTTCCCTTGTTGCCTGGTATTGAACCTCTTCCAAAAGACTTAAAAATGTAGGACTAGTCACATCAATGGTGTCATTTTGTAAGAGGCTCCTTTTTCACTACAGATATTTGAAGGCTTGCCTCATATCCTGCATCTACAATCCACTGCCATTGTAGGCATCCGGGTTAGCAGATGACTCTTGCAAAGGACCTGCAGGACATCCATGCCCCAGAGAGGTTGCACTAGAGAAACCATCCCCGGAGCCTCCTACATAGCAGTAGGAGAGCACCGGGTTATCCCCAGTGTCCAGGGCCCTGAAAGAAGGAGTTTGTTAACCAAATCTTTCAGCTGTCTTTGGGGAGTCAGCCCTGCTGTACACCAGACAGCAGACTGGTGACAGCCCTTCCCAGTGTGTCAGGACACCCACCACCTCCTTCTGAGCCCAAACCTGGCAATCAGCTTGGCCCTGTGCGTGTGATCAGTGCAGCAGGCACGCTCGAGGGCTGGGGCTGAGGCTTCGCTTTGCGCATCTGTGCATGCAACACACATCGGTGGAAGTCTGATGAGAAGAGACTCTCATCCGACTGCCCACAATCTCAAGCCATCACATTTCTAGGGCCAGGTTCAGCTGTGTCCCTTCTCTCCCTCCTCTCCACACACCCCCTAAACCCCTGCTGGGTTAAAGAGCATCACCCCTCCCTAGCAGAGCATGGATCTAGAGCCATGTATCTCACATGCTCTGAAACACTCTCTTTCCACCCCCAGGTGACCCTATCAAACCATCTGGATTTAGGAGCGTCAAAGCCCCCACCACAAAGGTGGCCTCATCGATTGGGAATGCCCAGAAGTTGCCGATGTGTGAGAAGTGTGGATCTGGCATTGTGTAAGTAAGCCTTTCCCTGGGGTTGCAGGCCAAGCATCCGATGCTCTTGTGACAGGCTGCACCCAAAATACTTCACGTACCCACATAGAGTGCGTAGAATCATAGAATGGTTGGGGTTGGAAGGGACCTTAAAGCCCAGCCAGTTCCAACCCCCCCTGCCATGGGTAGGGACACCGGAAGGGGGCCTACAAGGAAGCTGGAAAGGACTTTATACAAGGGCATGTAGTGATAGGACAAGGGGGAATGGCTTTAAATTGGAGAGGGGAAGAGTTAGATTAGATATTAAGAATGAATTCTTCACAATGGGGTTGGTGAGGCACTGGCCCAGGTTGCCCAGGGAAGCTGTGGCTGCCCCATCCCTGGAGGTGTTCCAGGCCAGGTTGGATGGGCCTTGGGCAGCCTGATCCAGTGGGAGGTGTCCCTGCCCATGGCAGGGGGTTGGAACTGGATGGGCTTTAGGTCCCTTCCAAACCAAACCATTCTATAAGTCTATGATTGCCCATTCAGTTTCTCTGTCATAAAATTCTTCTACCGTCATTTTCTCCTTAGTGTTGATTCCCTACAACCCGCTTTTAGCTTAACAGTTAACTCGAGCAGCTGAGCACTGGAGGGACCACACCTGCATCATCTTGGAATAATTCTTAATATTTCATAATAATTCAGCTTGTGGCTGCCTGCCACAAGTGATCAGATTGATGCTGAGACCCACTACACCGTGACTACATGGTCCTGGCACGCCTGGAGCGCCAAGGACCAGCAGAGTCATTACAGAGACAATCCACACCCTGTAACGTTAATCAGAGACAAACCCTGCAATTCTTCTACTAGCTGCTGGGTAGATCTGGAGAGAAAGCACAAGGCTATGAATAGCACTAAAAACTAATGAATTAATGAAAATATAGATGACTGGTGGAACAAAAGGATACTCCTGACAAATTGTTGTGCTGCTGCTGGTGGTAGTTCATGAATTGCTATGTAGTTTTCCTCATCATCTGCCAGGTTAAGCTGTGCAGTAAAGCTGTCCAGTAAGAGCTGCCCCACTTTTGGCTGCATCCATTCGCTGCAGCTCCTGAGCAGCAGCATCTGAGGTCAGAGACAGAATCTGGTCTCATGCTTCTTCCACACATACCTCACATCAGTCACTAGCGAAAAAGGCAGTGGGTAGCTGTGCAGACTCCATCCCCTTTAGCTGGTGTGGGCAGTCATTTCTGGATTTGTTCTGCAATCTGGTTGGTTTGGACCTGGATTCTGCTCCCCTTAGATGGTCAAGCTGATTCCTGTCATTTGATCTCAGGCATTTGAATGCTGTTGCACTGACTGCAGCCATCAGCTAAAGATGTCATCACAGTGATTCTTGCCACCACAGGTGATAGGACTGTCCCTGTGAAATTTAGGAGGGTTAGTGCTAGGAAACGCTTTCCAGAGGAGGACTCCCATGCCACCAAGTTTGGCTCTAAAAGTGCTGTTAACATCTGCCTGCCCACAGGTGTGACCTATACTTTTGGGTTGTTGAGAACAGGAGAAAATTGTCCACCTTCTGCGCTGGTGTGCGTCTGGGCTGCGTGGGAAGTGGCTGGGGAGGAGGGAGGCAGCGGTGGGCACCTGGTGCTGAGAGGTGCTGGTTCCTTCCCTAGAGGGGTGTTTGTGAAGATCCGTGACAAGCAGCGTCACCCAGAGTGCTATGTGTGCAGCGACTGTGGCACCAACCTCAAGCAGAAAGGACACTTCTTCGTGGAAGACCAAATCTACTGCGAGAAGCATGCACGGGAGCGGGTGATTCCCCCAGAGGGCTACGAGGTGGTCACTGTCTTCCCAAAGTAACCTGCACTACTCACAAAGCCAGTGTGGATGATTTCTCCTCAGCTGCTCTTCCTTGGAAAGCATCGTCTTTGCCTCCTGCTGAATCTTGTTTGCAGTAAGGAACACTGGGCATGGCTTTGAACTTCCTTGTCAATATTAATCCACCATCTGTCACTAATTGGTAAACACTCATTTTGTCTCCTCTTTCACTGTTTGGGCTCGGTTTTTGGTTTTTTTTCAATACACAGAATTAACTTTTTCCCTTTCTTTGTGCTGTCAATCGTATGGGAGAAATCAGAGGCCAAAGTCAAGACACAACTCTTCTGTGTCCCAGTTATTTGCCTTCTCTTTGCATTCAATAAATGGGGTGAATCCACAAGGCAGGGGTGTCTGCTTTCTCCTTTATCCCTCTGCACTGCTTCAGGGTTCCTGGAGCAGCAGAAGAGGTGCATGGCTGTGCTCACCCTGGAGAACAGTGGGAGTTACGCAGTTGAGTCGGGCTCATCCTGCTGCCCAGCTGCTGTGAGCAGCTCCTGCTGGCACCCGACCAGGGCCCGGTGGGCACAGCCAAGCCCCATACCGCAGCTGGCACTGCTGGCCTGTGCCTGGTGCAAGGCAGATCAGAGCTTCCTCCTCTGCGTTCAGCACTGCTTCGTGGTGATGGCACTTCAAAGCTTCCCGTTGCCACATCAATCACCTGTGCACCCCTACAGTCCACCATGCTCACAAGCTCAGCCCTGTGAAAACATCTCTTTGATGCTTGCTGGAAACCAGGGGGTCCTACAGCAAAGACAGGAGGGATTGAGCGGCTCTTCCCTCTGCCGGCAGGCTCAGGTACAGGCTGGTGAGGTCGAGTTTTGCTGCCGCACACCTCTTGTCCATGGTCACTGATGTTCCCATCTGCAGCCATCTGGGACAGATCTGCCATGCACGGTGCCGTGGCGGTGCCAGAGGCATTGCCCTGCTTGCAGCGCCTCCGGACATGCAGGGCTGCTGGAGGGAGTCTGGGGTGGGAAGGGTCCCACGTGCAGTGGCTGAGGGCCTGCTGGGACGATGTGTGGTGAGGTTATTTTATCTGCTCACACCTCTTAATGTGCTGAGGGCTGTTCTTTTGCTGTAAAAATAAATGGTTTCCAAGAGCCGTTGTCATCTTTGCTTTAAAACAAATGCCCAGCGGTTGAGCACAGAAGGGTTTGTAGCTGCATACAAGCTCTCTCAGGCAGGCCCAGGGCTACCCCAACCCCTGAAGTTAGTGGAGGCATCTGCAACAGCTACAGACAGCATCTTCTGCAATGCTTTATTGCTGCATCTTTTTTTCCCCCTTGCCTTCATGATGAATCACATCACAGCAGAAAAACCACTTGTGAAAAAAACCAAACACACCAATCCTCATCTCAGATTAATCTGACCTGTCACCAAGATCATAACCTCTCCGCCCCCACCAAGATCAGCCGTGCAGCTTTTTGAAAGGCTGGGCAGGGTACTCATTCACAAACCCAGCTAAGAGTCGCTCACCCCCCTCAGTCTCCTGTGTGTGGTGGCAGTCAGCGGAGGATGGCAAATAGCCACCAGACTCCTTGTCCGGCTCATCCCTGGAGAAAGCCTAACTTCTCCATGCCACCAGCAAGTTTTATTTGCAAGGCAAGAGCGGGGTTGTGGGTTTTTTGGCCTGCTGGGGCAACATCTCATCCACCACTGCTAATGGGAGTTAACACTCTCCCCTCTACTGCCCATTTCCCCAGGGAAAGCAGGCTACCCGCTTGCCTTACAGGAAGAAAATCCCAGTTTGCCAGGGCCATCAGGCGGGCTAAGCACTCCGGCATGTGCAGTCACTAAATGTTTTCATACTCTACAAACACCCATCAGCAAAACGTGGCTCATTCCAGCTAACCTCAGAAGCCTGGTCTTCTGTCACAGGGTCAGGATGTAAGAGCCTGACCTGTGACTGGCTTTCCCACTTCCCAACCCAGCCCTGCGAACAGATGACAAAGTCCGCTTTGTGCAGGGCTTTATCGGCCCAGCCAAGCTCCCACAGTGAAGGCTGGCAGCACTGCTGGGAAAACGTCAGTCGGGAACTACAAAAGGTTCGTGGGGTTGGTTTCTGATGCAGATACCAGTGTTGATCTAATTTATTACAATGGGAACAGGCTGGGGAGGCAGTTCACATTCATTGCTCAGGAGGACTTTGCTCTGCCATAGCTTACTGCAATACGGATTATATTCATTTTTTATCATGCAGGCCAAAATATTTGGCAGCTGCAGTGTTCAGCGTAGTCTGCCTTTCCAAATTCTTCTCAAGTTTTAACAGTTGGCATCTGGAGTTTGCCAACAATAATGAAATAGGTTAAGTCAGGTCAAGCCTACAACCATACTGACCCTGCTCCAGAAGGTAACAGTAACGTAATAAATACATGAACGGATCCTATCTGAAGTGTCAGGCAGTTGGTAAGCGAGCTACCATCCTGCCCAAGAAAAACTCTCATACGGGCACGCAGAACAGCACCATCTCTCACTTGGGTTTCTGTTTGCAGCCTCTCCCTGCCACTACATCTCCCATTTGTACTTGTGCAGCAGATGATGGCCAAGCTCAGCTGCAGAGTGGAGAGCTGTGAGCACAGCCTAAGCCGTGGGCCGCAGCAGGCTGGAGGAGAGGGGGCTTGTGTGGGACAGAGTAGCTCAGCTCCCTTCTGAGCTCAGAACACAAATCACTTTTTTCTTTTAAAATTTGACAGAGCTGGCCCTCAGGAGATAAAGCGGGCTTCAAAAAAACCCCAAAACTAACAGCATCAAGACAGACACCTCTGCCCTCCTCCCAACAGAACGGCACTGAGCAGCGTGGCCAGTTGTTCCAGCTCACACACTGAACTGCCACTTGCTAAAGGCAGCCCCAGGAGCTGCTGTCAAGGTGGGGTCCCGGCAGCTCAACTATCATCTTTGCTAGGCAGGCAAGTAACAACACCCAAATAAATGATGGGACGTGTGAAGTACATTCAAGCACTGGTGAAATACCATTAAGCAGACTCAAACATGCGAGAAGTTTACCACACATTTTCTTGTCATCACCTGGCAAAACGCCAGGGAGGGCTGCGGAAGAATATGAACTGCCCACCAGGTTGGAAAAAAACAAAAAAATAATAAATATCTAGATGCACAGTAGCAACACATAAGCAAACTGAGAGCCCATCTTTCTGTCCATGCATTTGGTCTCAATAAATTAAACATGACAACCCCAGTGTGAGTAACAATTGAGCATACCTGGGAGCAGGCTGCTTTCTGAAACACCAGCAACCCTCACAGTAGGCCCCACACTTTTCCTGTGGGCATTAAGTGCACCAAAGCTGGACTGCCCCTCCATAGCTTGGGTGGATAGCAACTATGAATACTCCTGTTGACTGCAGGAATAAGAAATTCAAGATTATGCCAAGAAAGTACTGTCCTTGCTTTTATCAATGACAAAAAAAAAAAACCCAAAGCGGAGGGATAGAGAGATGAGCTTCTCTATGGCAGCACACAAAAACCATGCAGTGCTTTTGCTTTTTGAAGGTGGCCTAGAAAAGCAGCCACAGCTCTGCAAACTCTCTTAAACATCAGGCTCCATACGTCACTAAACAGTGACTACATTTCACTGATGCTACCCTTAGCATTGATGCTACTTTATGGATCTTTAGGAAGGCAGCAGTTATTATTAAGTCCTAGGTGTGTTGGCTATGGGATAGAAACTCTTCTTCATTTTGATTTTCCACCACATTGCACTGTAGTGACACTGGAGTAGCTGTGCTGAGTGAGCAAGGTAAACCAAGTCTTCAAAAGTTAGGGAAGTCTGTGTGGAAGCAGTTATACCAGCTATTATTACAACTTCTACAATTATTTCGATACTATGTATCTAAAGGATGTACCTTTTAGATTAAAAGGATGTATGTACATCCTTTACTTTTAAATCTTGTAGCACATCTTCCTTAGCATAGAAGTATTAGTAGTATAAAGGAGACTAGCATAGTAACTCAGCAAATCTAAGTAACACAAGTTGGACTTTACATTTTTCAAGCTATAAGTGAGCAGAAAACCTAAGGAAATTTTATCTTCAGCAGTTAGAAACAAGACAGGGCTTTCAACTGTCAAAGGAAGCCTACTCATTAACTTACCAGATTTATTTCTTCCCTAGTAGAGGTAAGGATAAACATCTTTCACTAATAAATAAATTTCTCTAAATCAGGCTAATGGATTAGCCCATGAAGAGTAAGAATTATCAAAATGACTGGAAACTAGCTTCCAAAATCTGATAGATTAGATTAAGTAAGATTTTATTTTATTCCACGTTAGCTCTGCCCTAGGCACAAGTGCAACTCCGACAGCTCCAGCTGCAATTCCATGACTGTAGCTTTTAATTATACCTAGGTGACACTTTCACAAACTAAGAATTAAAAGTTTAAAAAGCTACCTGATGCCCAAGTCATAAACCATTGCCTACAGCTGGCTCTTAGAGGCTACACGTGCAAGAAACAGCGTTCACTTCTCTCTTCTGCCACACCATAGTCTCAAATCCTCCCCTTCCCAGAAAGTACTCCTCAATCTTCCACGCACCTCTAGGGACAATCTGCATTTTCCTCTTCCAGTACCTTTAGCTCCCTCCACACGCTTTAAACAGGCGCCCTCAGCTGTGCAAGATGACAGGTCCTCAATGCAGAAGGGGGTTTTTAGCTCATTCAAGCTGTCTGGTTTTTGTTGTGGGCTGTTAGGTGTTTTTTTTGTTGTGGGTTTTTTGGGGCTGTTTTGTTGGGTTGTTTTTTTTTGTTATTTCTTTTTAAATGTGAGACTGGCTACTGCTCTAAATGAGTAGGGAAAGAGTGAACTAAAGGACATGAGAAGCTATGTTAAAACTTCTTTAAGAAGCTATGTTAAAACCCATACACTGGTAGGACAAACCAAACATTTATTTAAACAAAATAATTCACAGAACAGAAGCTACACAATTGGCTGTAAGAAAGGCACAAGTTCTCTCCCTTCCAAATAAAACCATAATTGATATCATATTAAAAAAAGTTGGTTTAGGCCTTCCACGGGAAGACTTTTTAAACAAATTTGCCAGTTTTTATCAGTGATTGCAACACTTGATTGATAGCCACAAATGTGAAATGTGCTCATTTTCTTAATCTTTTATGACAGCCTACCAAAGCTACATCATGAAACTATCACCTGCATTATACTGTAAAACATCTTAATATTCAATGAAAACACAAGGGATTTTAATAAAGTCTTAAAGTCAACATAAAGGATCAGTACGTGTAAGGGACATCTCTGGAAGATGTGATGTCAGTCATGTTTGTCTTGTAAGGCTACAGGCCACATTTGCACATTAAAACACACATTCTGCACTGGAGTCTGATGATTCTTCTAGGACCTTGAAGACACCCATTTTTTCCTTTTTCATTTTTTCAGAGGACTTCATTTGGTCTAGGATTAAAACAAACAAAAAATCAAGAGTAACAGGTGAAGTGTCTGCAACTTTACTATTGCAGACACAGATGTTGTAGGTATCTTTGGATTTGGAAACCAAGCTGATAAAACCATTTAGTTCCTCCATCAACAGTTTGCAGCTAGAAGTTTGTGCTATTTTTCAGTTGTGTGCTTTATGAAAAAGAAGGCAAACACCTCTGGTTAAATCTTAACGGAGATAAGCAGTTTTTAAATCTGCCTGAACTAGTCTCATTTTCCTGAGAAAACAAAATGCAGTCAATTTATTTAGCAGAGTTACGAGGAGAAACACAGAAAATTACTGCTCTGCTAAGCAAGATTCTTTTCTAGAGTTCAAAGACCTACATTTTGTTTTTCTAGCACTTGCAATCATTATGTTGCCCTTCCAGTGAATATAAAGCTAATGAAAAAGTACTGTCTTTATATCAAATTTAATAATTATAGTTTACAAGGGTGGGAGGTGGCATTTCAGTTTCTAAAGTAGTTACAGTAGCTGTACTAAATATTCAGTACATAATACTGTCTTTGTATAAATTTTTTTGACTATTTTAATATAATCATTTTGCTTGGTATAGCCAAAAAATAGAATAAGCAAAAGTTATAAGATGCACACTAATAACACACAATAAATGGCACCTTCTCCAACTTGAAAGGAGAAATTGGATTGTTTCACAGCCTGAATTTCTGAAGATATAGACCATATTATCAGTTCATCAAGAATAATTTTCTCTATTAGCAGTCAATTAACTGAAAGTTCTTTAGATAATCTAGGAAAAAGTCACAAGTATAATGACAGATCTCCTAAGGCAAAGTTATTTCACTTAGACATAATTTAAGGTGAGCTAATCCAAATTCTGTCATGACTCAATTTTCTTTATCTATGCTTTGAGGGTTAGCTCTCCTAAAGATGCTGAAGTAAACAGCATACTAGATCTACTCTTTAGGTGAACTGGACAAGAGTTTTTTCAGTTACAACAACTAAGGAGGGAAAGTTGTTTTGCAAAACACCTCCTACATTCACAGTGTGCTCAGGGCACATCATGCATGAATGGGGTTTTGTGGAATCCTTTTAAGTTCTGTTATTTCTTCATCAATTCCTATTGGAAATATCAGCAAAGGAGCAAAAGGGTCCTTCTTCAGATGCACTACAACACAGCTGTGAAGCTATGACAGCTTCCTACATATGAAGACTCTTACAAAATATGAATTTACTGTTGAACAGAAAAAACAGATGAAAACTCTGACTTACCAACAAGATCACTTCTATCCAAGAGTAACTTTAGATCTTTATCACTGATTACTTTTTCTTTAGATCCTTTAACCTCCCTGTTGAGGAAGAAATGATTTCTTAATACAGACAAAAGCATGTTACAGTTAATATTGTCAGTTTTCCCACACAGCAGAAGCCACGGGACATTCTTTCCCATGAAGATTCACATACCACTTTGTAAGACAAAACAGTGGTCTTGACAGCTGCTGTCAAGTTACAAACTCATGGCTCCAAGGAAAATATGAAATCTGCATACCTCTCGTAGTCTCTGGATTTCAGCAATTCTATTAATTCCTGAGGGTCCAGGCAGCTCTTCGACTGTGCTAGACCAGATTTCCCACCTTTAAACTGATCTGTAGAAAGAAGAAATTTAAAGAGAGCACAGAGACAGGAACAAATTCTCTAAATTGTTAAACCAATACTGGACGCACATGGTGAACAAATTACTCCTGCCCATCAAAACTAATGTTATGTTTCATTGTTTTAGCCCTTAGGTAAACACACTTTATGCTAATAGCTTAGCTGGTCAGAGGTACATGAAGAGTTTACATGCACGCCTTTCACCTTCTAGCTGTAGTATGCATAAGAACTGATTGAAACACCAATTCCACATGCACACACATACACAGAGCAGAAAAGCCATTAGTTCTACTTACAGTAAAAATATTGCAAATAAAGTTAGACGGTAGATGCTGAAGTTTATTCCCTTTGTACTGCAAGCTGGTTGAAATAAAGTAAGCAGCATTAACCACAAGATAGGAAATACATGGAAGATATATGGTTTGCAGAGAGACCATAGGAGTTTAATAGACTCAACAGACATGACAAAAAAAATACACCAGACATGCTCATTTCTTGAAGATACTACGCTAACACTTTTCTCTACACAAATCTGAAGGTCAACTCAAATATCCAAAAATATACAAGATTATTACTTAAAGCTGAGCATGGGTGAAGTCAAACTCAGTCTTGCACATTTCAAGGAGACGAGCAAGGCTTACTGTTCTGTACCAAATTTCCTCAGTTTTCATCAACACATTTACCCACTTTATGAGTCTTCATTGATGCCTTTCATCACACTCACTGTTGTTCTTTCCTATACCCTGTTTTCAATAGTTCCCTCACACTTTTTCCCATCTCCCTCCAAGGACTGGCTGTTTCTCTGCAAAGTGCAAATCGGAGAAGTGTTTTGAGCTATAGGATTCTCTCCCGCATTAACACATCCTGCTGGGACACACAGCATCCAGGTCCTGTCATGCATTATTAGGGATGCATTCTCTCCCTTTTAGTTTTCAGAGTTTCATAAACTATATGGCACTGAATTATTGCTGTACATGTCTTGCGCTGCAATAATAGTGAGACAGAGAAAAATACAGAAGATCCTAGCAAGCACTTAACACTTAGTTTATGTCCATCACTTCCTCTCAGTCTGACATCTACTCATTCAACTAAAATCACGCTGGCTTTCATACAGTTTCCTAGGCAACCATCTTCAATACAACAGAAGCACAAGACTGAAAGAATAACCAAGTGCTGACACCAAAAAAGTTTGCAACAAATTCCAGTCCTTAAGCCCTAGTACTTGTACTATACACACCACACCTACACAGTTACTCATCACTGAAAGATCTACCTTAAGTAAGTTTTGTGATATTCCCTTCCTCATTCACTCCTCCAAAGTTCCAATACTTTTTTTAGATATTCAATATTACAGGATCCATTGCAACACCTTAACATTGACACAATGGATCTAAATGTTCCTGGAAGGGGACAATTCTACCTAAGCTCCAAGATTTAGATATGATTCATCGATAGTTACCAAGATAAATATTCAACTTAGTGCCAAACTGAAGGCATGACCTCACTTAACACTTAGATTCCTTCCAGTACAACTAGGCCCAGTTCCTACTATTACTTTAGTGTATCCCAGTCATCTACTATTCAAGCCCATTGTATTTTGTGGGCTTATCTTGCCACTTTGGTTTTAACTTCAGGTTGGACCATAACCAAAGCATTAAAAACCAAATTTTTCTTATTTATATTAGTTATTAACATGCCTACAAAGAGTCAGGTGGCAGTGCTGCCAGTCATGCCAAGACAGCAGTGGCAAACAGACAACAAAGAAAAAGGCTAAAGCTAGGATAAAGCAAGCAGCTAACAAAGATTAGCTAACATCCTCCAAAACCAGAGACAAACCACAGCTTAAGTTTGGCAAGCAGGGCACTTTAGACAGTTACAGGTGTGGTCTTTCTGCCTGTTTATGCCCTCATGAAACACTTCTTTTTTCCATTAACATACTATGAGAAGTCCTCTAAAGTTTAATATAAGGCTAAATATGGTCAGAAGAATTCCTTTTTGCAAGCAAGGTTAGTGTTTGGAAAATGCTATAGGGAGCTAATGTCCAAATGTTAAGAAACCAAATAAACTACATAAGCAAAGCAGGATTCCTATGGGACCCAAACAAGAAAAAAATTCCCCCCAAAAGCAACACCTCAACCTAGTCACTTCCTGAAGACTTTTGAGTATGACCAGCTATATAATCAAGAACACAAGAATCATTTCTGTTCTGCATATAAATATCAAGGACTATTGTTCTATTCAGCACTGTTTAATTATTTAAACAGAACTATTGTACTCTACTTGCAACATACTTTTCTTAAATTCAAGAGGACAGATGCAAACAGGACACTGAAATTTTTGCAGTGATTTTACAGCTCTAGGATTTGCAATCTTAACTAAGTTTAGGAAGAATCCCCCAGAAACCAGCCCTCTACAGCTTTTTCTCATTTTACCATTTTCAATAGGATACTGCCTACACAAGCAAGTTTGCCAGTGCAACTGGAAAAATCTATCACTAAACTTCACATGGTGAAACTGCTGTACATGTCATAAGCTAGGCATAGCACTCCAAATGAAAAGTTGTTATGAACTGAACTGTAAGTAGCAAGAATTGTATCTGCATTTTCCATTTATATTCTAGTTCATTTAGTTTTATTTTTAAAAAAAAAAAATCAACTCTGATTTGTTATCTATGCCCAGCATTTGACGCTAAATGTCCAGAATAATTTGGATCGAACAATCATCTTGCTGACAATCTGCCAACAAGCCCAGAGCTCTCTCCCTTACTGCCTAGTTTTACTTGTATTGCTTCCAGGTAGGCTCTCACCATCCCATCATCCCTCTTTTTTTCCCTTACCTACTAGTAAAGTAGTCATAACATGGTGATTTCAGAAATACTAGAAGTTATTTTCCTTTAATTTGCTGCAAAAGCTATATACAATGTGCTTAACAGTGCATTTTGAAACATAATACTAAATAGCCACTTGCTGGGAGGGTGAAGCTTTTCGCATTTAAGAAAAAATCTAAGCAGGCACAGGATAGAGCAGTAAGTAGTCTTCTCGCGAGACTTAGAGAAGCAATACACGATAACAGAAATTGTAAGAGACAGATACTAACTTTTGTGGATAATCAGCTTCTCCAGCTTCCTCTTGGCAGCAGCTCTCTCCACAATTTTCTGATCAATAGTATTCGCTGTCACGAGACGATAAACAACCACTGGCTTTGTCTGGCCAATTCTGTGACACCTGTCTTGGGCCTGCAAGTCTGACTGGGGGTTCTTAACAGATAAAGAAAAGTTAGCTACACCATTACCTTTTTTTTTTTTTCTTTTTAAGAGACATACCACAGACAGACATTTCAACAGTGAGCTCTGAGAGTCACAGCAGCAGAAACAATAAGCAGGGCAGCCATGGTATAAGAGAACTCTACATCTCTTTACTCTTAAGCTCATTCATGACAAGCTATGCTGCTGTAGCTGCACAGCCAGAGTAACCCAGTGAGCTGAGACTCCTTTAGTACTATGTGCTGCAGTTCTCATCAGATGGACAGGTTTTGTATTACAAATTTATCTGAGGGTGTTAGTTGTAGGTTTAGCGTTTCTTTTGCTTGAGGGTGACAAAAGTAATTTGAAAGTTTTCAGCCATTTCTGAAGCTGCTTTAGCTCTCCCAAAACTGAAGCCATGCAAACAGAGCTGTCTACTAAAATAAAGTGAAGATGCAGAGGTTCTCAGTCATTTCCTTCCATAACTCTCTGCTTCCCAGACTCCAAACTCACAGAAGCAGCAGAATCCTAGCTAGCTAAAACATACCCGACAAGTCACAAGAGGAAGTTCAAGGGGCTGGTACTAACATGGCAGTTGTTGGAAATGGGAAACCTGTAGAAGGCGCAGCTACACTGAAACTTAAATAAATCAAAAGAAGAAAACATACCTTCAACACTGACAGAAAAACCTCTCCTGCCTTTGGCACAACTCAGGGGCAAACAGGCTAGTCTTGGAAATACACTAACAGTGTATTTAATAAGCTAGGACCTCTCAAAGGAGTCTGTATATTTCATACATAACGTATTTGCATACACTACTATTATGTTCATGTTAACAGCTCATTAGAGTTACAGAAATGGTCTATATCATAATGTGTTAGTATATGATTATGAAAAGAAGCAACAGAGAAAGCATTTTTTGACACATATTACCAAGGTAACAGTCTGACAACATACCCAGTCACTGTCATATATGATAACTGTGTCTGCTGCAGTTAAGTTAATGCCCAAGCCTCCAGCTCTAGTGCTCACTAAGAACAGGAAGACTTCAGGGTCAGTATTAAATTGATGCATCTGGAAGAGAATTCATTTATTAAAAAACAGCAGGTAGACCAAGCACAACAGAGCTAGTGTTTTATCTTGAGATATCTGTGTTTAAAAAAGATGAACACAGACAAAATACATCACACACAGTCAGAGGCAAAACTAAGGTTTTAAGAAACATTGCGTGCATTTGGGACAGGACAAGACAAAGAAGCGAAGCAATCATATTTTCTTATCTAATGATTCCAGTCAATGAGTCATCTATTACACAGAGTGGAGATGACTATAACGAGGTATAGTCCAAATCACATTCACCTCCACATAACCTACCATCCAGTGATGAGCAAGGTGAGAACATTCCAAGCTGGCAGAGCCTAAAACCAGAACTACTTCATGACACAAACAGCAGTCTAAAATACTGATGCCAACTTGACTGTAATGTCCAGCCATCCTGTACACTTTCTCCTCTTACTTCAAAACTAAGAGTAACTTTCTGACCTCGTACTCAGCATCTAGCCTACTTTCATGACAAGATGTTTCCAAGTATCAGCACAGATCCCACTAGGTTTGCGATACCAGCCAAAACCTAGTCTACTTAGCCTGACCACCCACATGCTGGTAGAATGCCAGAAGGGTATAGTACTAGGGACACAGTTTAGTGGTGAGCTTGGTGGTGTTCAGTTTACATTTGGACTCGATAATCTTTTCTAACCTAAAAGATTCGGTGATTCTGTAACTTTCAGGGCTTTGATCACAGCAGAGGAAAATGAAACCTTTACCCCACTGCCAGGTGGAAAAAGCTACCCAAGCTCTCCAAAAGCCCCACATCCTCTGGGGTTTTCTGGACATCAACATCCAGCAGCAGCACCAGCAGCAAATTATGGATCTAGGAAAAGTCTTGCTGAACTTTGACTGGTGACCTGGAAGACTTCTCTTATCCTGTACTCTTACCACTGCGATAGGCACACAAACCCAAAAAATCCCCATAAACCAGCAGTACAAAGTTTTACCAGCTTAACAGAAGTCACTATAACTTGCTAACATGTTGCTGGTTACCCTTTCCTCTTTAAGAATCAGGTTGCTTACTAGTGTTAGAGGTAAGCGTTCAGGGGTTTGGTTTTACTCTGCCACACTGGCACAGAAAAAAATGGGGCAAAGAGAGGCACAATTTGAGATAGATGATCTGTCACCTGCCACTGTTTTTCCTGTATCTTCATAACACTAGTACATACTTTGGAGATAAGATGTCAATTGTAAGCACATCCCCGAGATACAGCCTATGTATTTCCTCCATATATGCATTGCTCTTTTACATCCCTGCAAACCTTTGGAGGCGGTATTCCTGAACCACTCTGCATAGTGACCCTTCATGACAAATACATGCCTCAGTAGTAAGGCATTCTGTGGTTATTTGAAACCACTGCAAGTATGCAAGAACAAAAGATTGTGCTGGAACAAATCCATGCACAATTTCAGGCTGAAGTTACAGGTGTCCCACTGGTTGCAAAAAAATAATTTTGTAGAAATCTACTTTATTTGGCATTAGACCTGCAGCACGCTCCCATGGATGCTGGCATCAACTCCTGGATGCTATGAAACAATACATTCATGGGTAAAACTGGGATTAGTATCTGCCACAATCTCGATATATCACATATTTCACATTTGGGCAACAGAGTACATTAGCACCCATCATTCTAGGCACGCCCCAAAATACTGGTTAGTAACACCTTTCATTTTCATTTCAGTATTTCTGAGCAGCGGATATTGAAGCAGCAGCGATGACGCACTTTTCCACATAGATCTTTTGCCTATTAAAGACTAAATGCTGTATTCCATATTCCAGTGTCACAGAAACAAGAATTTGCTAACATGCTCAAAGAGCATGTACATCTACTTACATTTTCTTCTCTCTCTGCATAGGACATAGAACCATCCAATCGACTAAATTTGAACTCTCTCAGATAGCAGTAATCCATCAAGATGTCAAGCATCATAGTCATTTGTGAGAACAACAATACCTACAAAACCAGGAAGATTCTTTAATACCATTTTTTAGTCATCAAGATATAACTACACATGCGCCGTGCTTCCTCCACCCCCCAACTCTGAAAATCATTAGCTTTACCTTATGTCCTCTCTTTTTCAGTTCTGGAAGCATTCGGTCCAACAGCAGAAACTTGCCTGAATTCTTTACTAGGTCTTCATCAACCTTGAAACAGGGGAGAGGTGACCATATATTAGGAAGGAGAAAAACCAAAAGGTTTCCCCAGCTGAGAAGCACCAACAAAAGCTATCCAAAAGCTTCTCACAGAAACAAAATTGTACCATTTATTTAACTAAAACCTGTAAGATTGGAAGCAAAACTAATTTTAGCAAACTAGATTGAATTGGTTAAATTATGATCAAACTAAATCAAACCTCACCATTTCATATGCTCAAATAATTTTTTTAAAAAAAAACTAATTAGCTTTCATCTCATTTCCAGAAGGAAAAACACTGATGATTTTAATTTTTCCACATAGAAAAGCGTTGCTGTTGCTTTCCCAGCTTCTAATTAATGCACAAAGATTCCACCTAGTGGATATAAGAAAGCACTGCTGAACAAGTTACCACCCATCAAGCTAAGTGACAAAGGTTCACAGCACAAGTTTTAACGCTGCTACCTTAAACCCCTCATTGGTTTAGGAGTTTGTTAGATCTAATTCATGCTATGGGCTAAGGGCAGGGATACAGAAACTTCACAGGTCAAAGCCATACAGCAGCCCTGTTGATTATGCCTAATTCATTTTCGGGAGCAGGCAGTGACTCCTGCAAGTGGTGTCAACAGTCCACTAACTCCTGCAAGTGGTGTCAACTGTCAAACAGACTGCATTTTCTACACGTGAACTGATTTCCCCTCGTCACCCACCAGGCTATCTGCTTTTTATGCACTGACTTCACATAGATAATTCCAACAGCCTGCTCCCAAGCGTAGCAGAATCTCTGTTATCACTCACTGAACATGAAACATGTTTATACATGTCCACAAACCTACATTTATAGAATGTGCAAGCAACCTCCAGTTTTTCAAGATTCTTTCAATTCAAATTACTTCATACTTTTCGATACTGCCTACTGCTTTGTGTAGATTAAACTACCAGCTGTTCTTTGTGATATAATTTGGACCTTTTCCCTGTTGAGGAGGAGAAAGGATGCTTTTTTTTTTTTTTTGGGAAAATTAACCTTTGTGAGGAGAACTGGATGTAGATCCTAAAAAACACCTTAAGTCAATGTATCCCAGCTACTGTTTGAAACCAATAACTTTGCTCCTGGTAATGAGTGCTGCCATAATGAAGAACACTACTGCATCACTATGCAAAGGTTAAAAGGACATAGAAGCTGAACTAGACTCTGCAACTGCTGCTGCAGGAAGCTTCAAATAATTGTTCAGTCATACTGCTCTAATACAGTGGGGAGGCATATGACAAATACACTGAAAAGGTCATTCTTTACTCCAGTAAGCTCACAGCCTATTGCTTTTTTATGACTGAAATAATTTTTCTCATAATCCTTTTAAAATACATACCTTGAACTGTTGTGTAGCAGGGTCCAATGGGTATTCAATAAGATAAGGGTGATTACAACATTTCCTCAGTAACATCATAATATTCTGCAGTTTAAGGTTCACCTCTGATTCCATGGGAGCGCTCACTTCTATCACTGGCCTTGAAAAGATACATTATCTAATTAGTAAACAAAGCGTCACCGTATTACGCCACGATACTGAAGAGGGGAGAAAAAAAAAAGCTATGAATTCATATGCTGTGTCCAATGTCCTCAAAATCCCTCAAGTAATAAAGCTAGTACCAGACAAAACTTATATTAGTGCCACACTCGTCACTGAAAGCACAAGGGTTTGCCATTATTGGTTTAAAACACAAAAGAGCAGTCAGCAGTAATCAGAAGCAAAAAACCCAATTTTTGCAAGTCACCCAGCAAAAAAGGGAACAGAAGCAAGTCCTCCCTAGAACAAATGGTCAGATCTGTGGAACAATACATAGCTATTCCAAAATCAGCTCTCTGCCTATCCCATTTCAGCCACAGGTACACATTTGCAGGATTCACAATGAATACAGCCATTTCGCTCTTCCATGTATAAGTACCCTCTCCATCATAAGAGATCCATGCATACCATAAAACTAATACAAGCTTGTATTTAAATTTCTCTTCTCATAAAGTACACTGGACAATAAAAATCTAGCAAAAAAAATATACTTTAGTTCAAAAGATGAGCCTCATTTTCCTCAGGTCCAAAGGACTTCTATCAATTTAAAGACACCAACAGACCTTGCCAAACCCAAGACTGAATACGATTCCTCAGCTCCCTCCGTCCTGAACCTTAACTCCAGTCAATCACCAGAAAGCGACAAACATCTGTCACCAAAACAGCACTAACTGGGCTGGCCATTTGCGTTCCAGGCCTCAGCTTAAGCCTACATATTTCACTAAATTTAGCAAGGAAACTAATCCTCCCTCTTCTCCAGTCTGAGCCCAAACTTTGCTTTAAGTATTCCTGAGTAATTCCACAGAAAACATGGAGTTAAATGTAGTTAGCACACCAGCATTACCCCTTGCTCTGTCTTTGAGTCAATGAACATAATTGGATATTGAAGAAAAAAGGTTTACCTGAACCTTGCAAAACCTAGCAATAAGACAAGCTCTTCATCCCTTTGCCCTCATTGCTAGCTGTAGCCAGGAAATAAATAAGTGATTACGATTAAAAGCACAGGCACTGGAAGCAGAGTCAGGTATCCGGGAAGAGTATAGGGACACTGCCGAGTTGAGTAGGAAAGGCATCAGGAAGGCCAAAGCGTGGCTAGATATGAACTTGGCGAGGGATGCAAGGAATAACAAGAAGGTCTTCTACAACTATGTAAATCAGAGAAAAAAGGTCAAAGAGAGTGCCCTGATGAGCGAGACTGCCAAGCAGGCAACAACAGGTGAGAAGTCTGAAGTACTCAGTAACTTTTTTGCCTCAGTCTTCACCAGCAACTTTTCCTTCTTGCATCACTGGAGGGTATGGGCTGCAAGATGTGGACTGGAAGAACAAAGTCCCTCCTGCTGTAAGAGATCAGGCTGGTGACCACTCAAGGAACCTGGATGTACATAAGCCCATGGGCTGAGAGTTCCAAGTGAATCAGCTGACATATTCGCAGACTCAGTCTCCACGATATTTGAAAAGTCACAGCAATCAGGTGAAGTCCCTGATGACTGGAAAAAGGTTAACATCAAACCTATTTTTAAAAAGGGTAGAAAAGATGACCGTGGAAACTGTTGACCTGTCAGCCCTACTGCTGTGCCTGGGAAAATCACAGAACAGATCCTCCTGGAAGCTAGGCTAAGGCACATGGAGGACAGGGAGGTGATTCAAGACAGCCAGCACAGTTTCACCAAGGGCATGTCCTGCCTCACCAACCTAGTAGCCTTCCGTGAAGGAGTGACTGCATCAGTGGACAAGGGAACACCCACAGGTGTCATCTATCTCAGCTTCTCTAAGTCCTTTGACACAGACAACACAACACTCTTCTTTTTAAACTGGAGAAACACAGATTTGGTGGGTGGACTGCTCTGTAGATAAAGAATTCGTAGGACAGTCGCACCCAGAGGGTAGTGGTAAAAAGCTCGACGTCCAGATGGAGATCTGTGACAAGTGGTGTCCCTCAGGGGTCTGTTCTGGGACTGGTGTTGTTTAATGTCTTCATCAATGACACAGATGATGCAATCAAGTGCACCCTCAGCAAGTTTGCAAATGACACCAAGCTGTGTGGTGAGATTGACACCCTTGAGGGACAGGATGCCATCCAGAGGAACCTTGACAAGTTGGAGAAGTGGGCTTGTGAAAGCCTCATAAGGTTCAATAAGGCAAAGCAAAACGTCCTGAGCCCGGGTCAGGGCAACCTTCGTTATCAATACAGGCTGAGGGATGAAGAGATTGAGAGCAGCCCTGTGGAGAAGGACCTGAGGGTCTTGGTGGATGAGAAGTTGGACACAAGCTGGCAATGTGCATTTGCAGTCCAGAAGGCAAGCTGTATCCTGGGCTGCATCAAAAGCGCGGCCAGCACGTCAATGGACACAATTCTGCACCTCTACTCTGCTCCAGTGAGACCACACTTGGAATACTGTTGTCCAGCTCTGGAGCCCGCAGGACAGGAAAGGCATGGAATGTTGCAGTGGGTCCAGAGGGCCACAAAACCAATCAAAGGCCTGGAACACCTCTCCCCTATGAAGAGAGGCTGAGAAAGCATTGAAGGACTTAAAGGAGTTTAAGGGGCTTAAAGGAAAGATGAGGGAGAACTTTTTAGCAGGGCCTGTAGCAGTAGAACAAAAGGGACTGGTTTTAAACTATAAGAGGAGAAGGTTAGACTAAACATTAGGAAGAATTTTTTTGCTGAGGATGTTGAAGTACTGGAATAGGTTGCCCACAGAGGTGGTAGATGCTCCATCCCTAGAAACATTCAAGGTCAGGTTGGATGGGGCTCTCAGCAACCTGATCTAGTTGATCCCTTCTAATCAAACCATACTATGATTCTATAAAATTTCAAATACCAAGTAACTAAGATGAAGCGATTCTTCCCTGGCTGGTACTGAACACTGCCTTAGATGTTGAGGCTTTGATGAAACCATAGTCCTTCACTACCAAAATGTTTCAACAGCCAAAGGAATCACATATCATACCACGACATTTTAGCTCTTCACAGGTTATCAGCAGCACAACTGTCACAGGATGTACCTAAGACTGTGACTAATGAAAACAGGGAATTTTATTGCTCATCCTGCAAGGGTCACAGGTCTAGGAGACCTGCAGCAAGGATGAGTAAATGTGTTGAATTTAACTATAACTTTGAGTCAGTGAGTGATCATACAATCTAATCACTGCTATCACGGCCTAGTGAATATTAGGTAAAAGCAAAGAAACAAATCCTAAAGCTACATGGATAGTGAATTACAATAAGAAAAGCTCAAGAAGCAAAGAGAGATTCAGCATAATTAAAAAAAAGAATCTTTTAGGGCAAGCACCTCTCTCTTTCTACTTCCTCTTGCATTTTGCTGATCAATTTCTCCAAATCACCAGGTGAACCATAATGTTCTTCACAATAATCAACCGGTTTTCGACCGCGGCGTTTCGGTCGGCCAGTAGGACTCAACTCAACTACTTCTTCCTGTGGGAAATAACATTAACATCAACAGCAGACAGCTTCAAAGGCCTATGCTGACCCAAGAATTCTCAATGCTGAAGATATCTCAGTGATACAGACTCAGGAGCTGTACATTTTGATAAGCAGAAAATGCAGCCCAAATTTTGAAGGTCTGTAATTGTAGATTTTGAAAGCTTCTGCTTCGTTTTTAAAAGCTGCATTAGTACTGTACTGATTTTACAGCAGAAACTGGCAACTCTAGGAAAACTGCTGCGATTTCCCCCCAAGCTACAAGTAACTAAGAACATATTTACACTTCTTGCTTAGTTCTGTGCCCTCTGAAGCCAGTTACAGTAATTGCCATTGCAATACATAACAAAAGGATCAGACTAAAAATTTAAGAAAAAAAAAAGTGGGTTTAGTTGCAATGGTAATGAAGCAACATCAATGTGGTTTTGCCTACAAATCATTAATAGCAAGCATATTTCCAAAATATATAGATTTTAGATAATAGAAACCTCATTATTTCCAAGCAGTTTGCTTATGGTGCGATTTACAATGGCCGTATAGAAAGTTTCTTGCTTTTTTGTCAGCGGTGCATATACCACAACTTCTCGTTTAGGAGGAACCTCAAGAGCAACATCAGATTTCAGTCTTCTCAGTAAGAAAGGTGTCAGAATCTGAAATGATAAGCAGATGTGTTACAGGTCCTCAAAGCTCAGAACAATGCTAGTTAAAAAAAAACAACAAAAAACAAATAAACAGAACACACAAAAGGGTTTATTGCTGTAATGCAATTTTGACAATTTAAAGTAAGGGAGTTAATTAGTAGAGTTCCATATTTAATTTTTGATATAAGTGCCTACTCCAAAACTTTTATGCACATACATTAATACATATATATGCCGGCAATATATATGTTCAAAAACCGCAACTATTGACATTTTAAAAATTTTGAAGGGTTTAATTAAAGGGTGCAGAAGTAACTACATGACAGACCTTTCAAAGTTTTTTTGTTAACCAGAAGTCATTTTATTATGATGCAGCTTGTTTTGCTTGTTATATTTCTTAAATCAAGTTATTCCCGGAAAGCCTCCAAACTTTTATCCAAAATAAATTAAGGATTGTCATTGACAATTACACTTAGAAGAGGCCATTTGCATCTATCACCATCAGCTTATGATAGAAAAATTATAGTTTGTAAGCACAGAACCTGCCTTAAAAAAAAAACAAGTTTTGAGTGTTAGTTTGGTTTTGAAGACAGGCACGTTAAACAACTAGTTTGTCAAAAGATATTCTGTTCAATACTTGAAAGTTACATAAATTCCCTCGAAAACATCTTTCAACAAAAATCTTATGGCACAGACGCAAGCAACTTCATTAAAGTTTGACTAAACTTAATTCGGTTCCAAGAATACAAATGAGTCCTTATCAAAACAGTATATTGTTCCATTCAGCATTTGTAAGTGCCGTAAAGACTGGAAAAAACTCATAAGTCTAAGTGAGTCCAGAAGTGCCACAATAAAAGCCTCAGGCCCCGAATTCAGCTCCACAAACATGATTTTGATATACTTCTTAATAATGGTAAATGTTAGAAATAAACCATGAAAAAAACACAAAAAGTAAGTGAAAACCTGATGCAGCATATGCAAGATGTTTTGCTCCCTTTCTTTAGCAATAATATCTTCCGCGGTTTCTGTAATACTGGTAATATCAAACCAGGATTCAAAGCTATAAAAACAAAGAGGGGGGGGGGGGGAAGAAGGAATAGTTTACTTCATAGCTATTATTCTTCTTCATTATTTAAGTACACTATTCTTCTCTTTCCCAGTGACTTAAGGAATACAAAGCATTAATATCCACCACAATCACTGGGTGCACGGGAGGTATTTCTGAAATAAATCAATTCAGATGTTTGAGATTTTAAGTGATTGGTAAAAAAAAACCTGTATTAGTTGGAATATTCACTACAATCTATTATATTCAACCTAGTTTAAAACTTCAGAAAAAGTTAGCCTGAAGAGCGTTCTGGCAATATTCTACTTAATCCCCTACTGCTTCAGACAAGGCTCTATCTCGCACGGGCCCCAAGTCTGCCAGCTTCACACAGCCTTCTCCAGCACCTTAGGAGAGTCTTAAGCAGCACCAGGAACTAATGATTAGACAAACAACTCTTTCCCTAAATGCTCATGCCTTAGCTCAGAGTTAAGCTTCCACTATCTGACAATTACTTCCTTCTTTTCTGAAACCACAAAGTGTGAATGCAAGACATTTCAAAGCCTTTACCACCAAATAATCATAGCAAATTACAACCACACTGTAAAACAGCTCTTCACATACTGATACAAGTGTAATTATTAAAAAGTCACAATAATGACCAAACAGAACAAAGAGAAATAGTTTTCACCATTAGATCGCAACCTACCTTTTCAAATCATCAAACACATCTGGCAACAGGAAGTTAAGCAACGACCAAAGCTCTGCCAAGCTGTTTTGCAGGGGAGTACCGGTCAACAGGAGTTTATTGTCTGCATTGAATCGTTTCAATTCTCTGATAAGGCGGCAGTTCATGTTTTTAATCCTGTGACCTTCATCTACTATCAGGTACTTCCAGAAGCAATGCTAAAAAAAGAAGTTATTTCAGTAGCTTTACTCCATGAAAGCACGTGCAAGATGAAATAAGCAGAACTAGTAAAACTGTCTGATACTGCCTATTAGAAATATTCTATTTACTGTTCTTTCTCATTTTGCCAGACTAGAAGAGCTTATTCCAAACAGTTGACACCATACACCTGCTTCATGGTGACTGCATTTAGAAAGTTTAGGTGATAACAATAAGAACTTCTACAAGCAGCTCATCTCACTGAAACCATTCTGATGTTAACCATGATATTTATACACTAAGTATATCTTTCACTCCAAGATTCAGTAAGTATAGATTTCATTCCCCCACCATTATCTACAGAGAGCAGGTACACTGTAACTATCTGCTTACTTCAATTTTTCAATAGCATTCTATTTGAAGAACTTCTTAAGCATAAAATTCCAGAGCCACTGCTACCAAGCAAACAGAAATGAATGTCAATATAAATGCCACAGTATGACAATTGTTGTACAGGCAGTACACGTTTGTTTGTTGTTTTGGTGGGGGTTTTTTTGTTTGCTTTTTTCCTACACTCAAAAGCACAGCTATCAGTGATGAGCCATTTCACGCATCCTAGAGCTTTCAGGGGAACTCAGATACCTGCAGTGCATTTCTGTCTCGCATTGCTATTTCAAAGGAAGTGATGACCACAGGATGGATTTGCAGCGATCCTTGTCGCCCATGAATTTTACGAACCAGTTTACGGCGTTGCTGCTGAGGTCCATGATAGAGCATTAGCGGAATCTGAAAAGAGAAAAAAAAAAAGGGTTAGAAGTCAGATGAACTAAGCTTGTTTAGTTCTAAACAGAAGCCAGAAGAGCTAACGAGTTCTGTTACAAGAAGGCTGTAAATACACAGCAAGTTGTGGCACAGTGTGTAGTAACCACATAACTGCAATTAAACTAATGTTCTATATAGAGAAAGTTTTAAGGCAAAAGAATAAGAGTTATGTAATTTGTTCTTTTAAACCCGAGGAAGAAAAATCTTCATTACCTCTGGAGTAAATCTCTTGAATTCAGACATCCAATTTGGGAGAGTAGACAAAGGACCACATACTAAGAACGGACCAGGGACTCCTCGCTCCACCATCAGTGCTATTGTTGCAATACACTGGATCGTCTTCCCCAACCCCATTTCATCAGCTAAAATGCCATTTATACCATTTTCCCAAAGCATCTGCATACACGGAAAAAGAAATGGAAATGCGAAATAACAAACACACCATAAGAACAGACATCCTTAGGAATGTTAACACCTGCAGAAACTCTACTAGGAACATTTTATATCACAGATGAATAACATTTCTCCATGATGAAAATAAATACAAGTATCTTGTATTATGTATTATATGACACATGTATGATATGTATATATCTCCAACATTCATATATATGTGTATACGCTTCTAGCCAATTAAGTGAATGGCTAGGAGGCAAACACCAGAACAGTATCAAAGGAAAGTACGTACATTAGTTTTATAGTAGAAACCACTTCAATTGCAAGTACAGTTCTCTATCTAAATTTTTCACACATCCCAGCTCCAAAAAATTTCCTTAGCTATCCCTTCCAAAAGACTAAGTTATTGTTCCGATGTTTGTGTTTTATCTGTTCAAAGTAGATTCTACAGGCACAGCTACTTCACCATAGAAAAAAAAGATGCAATTCCTGATCAATGTAGCCAGCTGCTCCAGCAAAAATTATTTGTCCAGACACTGCCTATTGTGACAAGCAACAGAGCAACCGCTCACAAAAAAGCAGAAAGACACAGAAGTATTCCTTGGCTACTCTACCTACTATTCATAAAGGTGGCTATAACTGGGCATAAAACTAACGAAGCTGGTTTTTTTCCCTCAAAACAGGCCTGTTTCCCCTACATATTTCTCAGTAACAGAACAGCGAGTTCAGTGGCACTTGTGAGACAAGCCTAAACCTGTTAAAACAGGATATGAATGCTTGTGGGTAAGAAAAAATAGTAAAAGCCTAATGGAAAAATTAGACCAGCAGTAGAAATGAAAATAAGTCTGGCTGTGACAAGTAAAAAGTGAAGTTGTTTAATTTAGCTTGCAAGCAAAAATGGGGATAAATTAAATATGTATGTGGGCATTTTTCATTGCACGTTTCTTTAGGTTTTTTTATTTCAAAGACTAAAGACAAAACATCTTTAAAACACCATTAATATCACTAAATGGATTCCAAGATGCAGAGAACAGAAATCTTTCATCCGTGTCAGGCCTGCAAGGTAATGGGTCTTTAAACACCTATGGGGCTAGGTATTTAAGTCTCTGAGAGAGAAAAATACTAAGACTGTCTCTTGGCAGTATGCATAGACCTTCTGCTTTCCAAAGCACTTATAAGGACAAAGTTGAGCTGAACAAGAAAATAGAAGGACAAAGGGAAGATGAAGAACACCAACAAAATAAGTCTAAAGAAACGTTTACAAACACAAGTATTATCCCCACACTGAAACTTTATATCAGCTGCTTGACAATTTTTCCTAAGATCAGTTTCTTGTATTATTACAACTCATAAAGAACTGCTTTTCTTCACCTTCCCTGTACTAGCTATGGTCACAGACTTCTAATGTCTGTTCCCCTCCATTTCTCTGTCTCCATTCAGCATCAGACTCAATTTCATCAACAATCACTTCATACCCTTAGCCACTCCATGCCTTCCACTTGGTACCACCTCATCACACCACCAGTAAAAATCTTTGGCTGCTGGAAAGGCACTGGTTGTCCATTAAATTTCCGTACTGGATCAAGGAATTGCTTGGCACTGTGTCGTACAGCTTGACACAATCTGTCCTTAATGACACTATTTGAGTCTCCATTTTTCTGCAGGTCTTCTGGACACAGGTTGTCAGAAGAACTTTCATCCTATAGAGGGAAGTTCAAGGAACATGTGACAAGTGGCATTCACATCAAAGCCCAACTAAGACATATTTTGCTAATTCACACCAGTCAATGTGTAGTGAAGTAAGCGAGCCTCTGTCTCAAAGATTTGAGCAAATGTCAACTCAAGAGCACAGAATTTGGTTTTAGGATTAATAATACTACATAGGCAAACATCAACATGCAAAATCTCAATGACTCATATGCATTCTTTAGGCTTCTGGAACTGAAGAGCAGCGACAGCTACTGAAGCTGTTCCAATATTTCCTTATCTTTATGTTGAGGATTCCAGAACAAGACACAGTAATCCAGGTAGGGTCTCTTGAGAGTCCCCTCCCCTGACCTGCTGGCCACACTTTTTTTGATGCGGCCCAGGATATAGTTGGCTGCCTGGGCTGCGAGCGCATGTTGCCAGCTCACGTCAACCTTCTCATCCACCAGCACTCCAAGTCCTTCTTCACAGGGCTGTTCTCAACCACATCATCCCCCATCCTGTACAGAAACCACAGGTTGCCCCGACCCAGGTGTAGGACCTTGCACTTAACCTTGTTGAACTTCATGAGATTCATACAGGCCCACTTCTTCAGCTTGTCCAGGTACCTCTGGATGACATCCTGTCCTTCAGGTGTGACAACTGCACCACCCAGCTTGGTGCCACCTGCATCACTTTTTTAAAGTTCTAATTCAGGACTTCAACAGCTAGCAGAGAGACGTTTATTTAAACGAAAATTTTAAAGATACGCCAGTAAGTATAAAAAGCCCTCCCTCCCTCTCGGCTTAATATGTTTAAACTACAATAACATGCGTTAACATACCTGACTTTCCACTTTACTTTTTTTTGCCACCGATAATATTTCCTAGAAACAAATTAAAAAATATGCTTATGCGCTTTTCAACCTTAAAGGCTACTACAATTTATATTTCATTAAATCTTCTAATTGAAGAATTCGGACATACTTTAAAAAGCTTTCCATACAATATCATACAAGTGACTCTAATCAAGGCCACACACCAGAGAATGCATTCCAGTTACAAAGGGTAACTGAAAATTCAACTGGAGATGTAGTCAGTTCACAGTCTTTACCAGTCTGACAACACTGCTTGTTAACACAGATCTTTGCTGGAAGAAAGTCACATGTTTCGGATAGACTGCTGTTGGCTATTGGTTGATAATTGCTGATGGCAATGTATAAGAATGTATTGCTCTAATATATGGATGTCACACAGCAATTGCCTCATCAGCTAAAATTTGTGCTACAAAAATCTGGACAAGCCTATTAATAGTTATGGCCTACCTCTTTGGACATAATTTCTGAGATGTTGTACATCCCGTCTTCTCTTCCTCTCTTCTTTTTTGCACCTATAAGATAACATTTGAGTGTATACAAGAAATCAAATATTAAAGAAACTAAAACCACCAGTAGTGATCAAAGGCAAAGCCAATATATTACCTGATTTCTCCTCTTTGCCATCAATTGGATTTTGACCCTAGAAAATAAACATAGGAAGATATTCATCACCTGATGAATCTCTAACTATCATGGCACAGATAAGATGACCTAGTAAGCCTCAGCCCCTTTACTTTTGAAAGTTTCTTGGAACACATTTACTATTAAGCAGTTTATTAAAAAAAAAAAAAAAAAGAAAAAAAAGAAGATTCTGCTTATGTTTTCTGTTACTTATTCAGCATCTTGGCTAAATAAGTGATAATTGCTAACAAAAAACCTTCTCAACACAAATTCAAACCATTGTATTTAATATGATTTGTCAGAAACATCGCTTTAAGATGACTGTCACTTTATGCAATTTTAATCACTTCTAACAATCTTATTACAGTTAAAATAAATAGGGTATATTAGCTAGAACCTGCAAGTCAAATACTGGCTAAGTCCAACTTATTTAGTTTACATAACCTGATCTAAATTGACATGCTACTTTGTCAGACTTTCAGTCAGGAAGTTGCATAAAATAGCTAGTTAACCTTACCTTGGCAGATTTCAACATCATCTCTCTCTTTTTTTCTAACTTCTCTTTTCTTCTCTGTTCCTAAAAAGAAAAATAAAACCACACCTCCACATATTTTCTGTCTTTCAGTAACACCCAAAAGAGAAGTAATCCATTACAGAAATGATAACAGAAATAGATTACATTGATAACGTAGAGTTCCGTGCACTCTACAGACTTCATTTTGATATTGCATCCTCACTAGAAGCCTCTATTCTGACAGTATAAAATGATAAAGCAAAGTTTGGGAAAGAAAGTGCAACCGTTCTGAATCACTTAAATGCAGTAATTTGGAAAGACTCCAACAAAAATTCCCAATTACAAGCTCCTTATGTTAATATCTACTGCAGTAAGTTTTCCATGTATCCAGCTCCACTGTAACTTCTACGTATTACAACCTGTGTTCATTGTGGAACTGAAAGCAATACAAGTAGCCTGCAATGTCTTTAACAAAGAAGGGCTTTAATGTCTTGAAGAATCTTAACATTTTCATTCCACTTACTGTTTCTAATTACTGAAAGCAAAAGAATCCTGGAAAAACAAATAAGAGACCTTGGTGTTTATCAGACGGAGCAAGACTTAATACTGAAACATGTACTCAGCCAATGCAGTAACCATAAATTTTAGCTGACAGCTAAACAGTTTTAGAGAGGTTTCCTATAGTCTGTCAAACGTCACTTCTCTGAGCATGTCATTGCCCTGAAACTTTTCCTAAGATTATTCCTCTTTTTCAAGTGTAAATTCTCACAAGCTTGTCCATAAAGGTACAGTTAAGAAAATCAAGATAAAGCCAGATAGGAACTCAGCAGCCTAAGGATCAAAAAGAAAAGGGAAAAGAAAAAAAACGCATGAAATCATTTTATGGAAGCTCCTGTTCAGGAACAGCGTAATTACTGCAATTTATAAATTTGTTTGAGGGAGACCAACATGAGCATCCTGAAGACAAGCCTCACCCTCAGCCTTCAGTAATCAACAAAAATAAACTGTGCAACTCCTACTTGTCAATTCTTTGCACCTTCCATTCTCCCTCCTGGCTTTGTAGTTCCGTTAAACCTTATTTCTTATTTCAAATATTTTTCTTCTTAACACTCAGGCCAACGAAATAATTGTAAAGATATCAGTGCCACCTTTATACTGTGATTTTAAATTATAATTCATGCTCTTTCCAGTCTGATTGATCTTTTTATGTATAGAACAAATTCTGAATACTATTTAAAGCGCCACTTCATTCCCAGGCAGTAACTGCAGTAGTTTCATGTTACTACGGCAATCCTAACAGCATTTTTACTTCAGTTCAAACCACTGGATGGCAAAATCCCCCACACAAATGGCAGGCCATCTTAAGAACCCACACTGCAGAGAAGGATATACCTACCTCCAGTTGTTGCTGTTCCATTTTGGTTAGCAAGAATTTGGAATAGATGTTGCTTTTTTCAAGCAAATGTTGAAGCCTCTTATAGCGCATTTCACTTGACTCCCTGTCCCAAGAAGCACGAGCCTGGCCAACACAAAGAGAAGATGAGTGTTTATAGATGTTTCAGAGTTAATGCTTTTAATATAATGAAAGGTTCTTCTACAGGATAACTCATTACCTCACCTACACACAACCTTTCCTTTCCAGTCATTATACATCTAAGATACGTGATTGTATGCACTCGCGTGTACCTATGATGTGCTACAAGATAAAAGTGAGGGTTGCGTACCCTTGCACATGTAAACAGAGCTGTGTAACACACATGCTTCTAATGCAGTAGTGTAAGGCATTCAAAGACATCTAAACTTCAATTTATAGATTTAGAGTAAAATTAAATTTATTTGTAGCCTGTAAAATCTGGGAGGGGAAAAAAAAAATCCCTGGCAAATCCTACCTGGCAAAATTCAGTTTCCCAGGTATTAGTCTGGAGTCCTCCACGTGCCATTTGCACATAGTTAAAGGTTTTCTTTACAAACAAGATATTCGGACAGCTACAAAGCCATTACGCCTAATTTACAGATGTCCAAACAATTCCCAATGTGAAATTAGTAATTTCTGCTTGCTTTGCTTTTAAAATCCACACATGCTTTTAAAAGTTACTTGTGTTGAATTAGTCAAGACTGTGCATTTAGTAGCCTGCAGTCAAACTTTAAAATTTTCCCAAAATATAACAAAGCATTCACCATTAGATTGAGTCACAAACAAGTGAAAAGGTATAATTAGCATCTCCAAAGAAACTCCAGAAAGCCAAGACAGCAGAGCTGGCCAAGATGCTTATCTTGTAGAGTTCAGAAGAGGGGGAAGGGATGCCAAGACAGAAAGGAATCATGGGACAAACTATGTGACAAAGAAAAGGGAGAATACGTTTTAATTCTCCCCCCCCCCCCTTCCGAAATCACACCTTTATTTTCCACAAGCAGTACTCCATATCATTCTTATCAGGTAGCTATCATCATAGTCTTTTACAAGGCGAAGATCTCCACCAGTCATCTGGGGGAATGTACTGCCTTCTCACGATTCTCCATAAAGTTTTTATTTGCTTCTGCTCTACCTGAACCAGTTTTTTTCCATCAGATGAAAAGCACCTGAGCTTAGAAAAATCAAGCCTTGACGGCAATGCCAAGAGAGAATATAATTAAAATTGAACTACTTCATTCAGTAAATTGCTATTGCTCACTTTTCACTGGAGTGAACACGGCATCCTTCCATTAACAGGTCAATCTGAAGGACCGCTCCCCTGACCAACAGCCAAAATTTCGATGGAAAAATAAAACCTCAAAGACAGGGAACAGCACTGAATCTTTATCTGCTGTTTGTCCTAACCTTCAAGCCTCTAAGTAGGGGTTTGGTTTTTCCCACTTTTTGACTGAAAAGGTCAAAAATTTGCTGCTCTTTTTCATCACTCTACATTCTTATATATTTGCACATTAGTATTTTGCCATCAGCTGACAGAAAGAACAAGTGACTCTCTTGAGCTCATATATATATATATCACCTGGCAGAGGGGTTGTCAAAGTGACAAGCATGAAAAAAATCAGAGGCTTCAATAACATCAGCTGCCTCCAAGATAAGTACTCTCTCTTTGTCTGACTGGCTCCAGGTTGCACAGAGAAGGCAGGACAGAAGGACACAGGACAATGCAGCAATACCCTTGCTAGAGACAACCTCTGTGGTTCCTCAAGAAATGGAAAAAACACAAAAAAAAAAAAGCCCTATCACATTATAGCATCATTATGGAAGTGGTTGGTTGTGAAAGAAATTAAATGCCAAGTCCTTTTCTCAATACTTCCTGTGCAATGAGAGTATTTGCTCTATAAAGGGTTTCTCCTTACACTCCTAAAACACTGCCTCCAGATTTTTACTTCCAAGTCTGATCAAGGAAAACCTGAAGAGAAGTTCAGAGAGGCTCTAACATGAGTTATTGTTTGCAAGAAAGGAAGATTATAAGGCTTCTGGGAGAACAAAGTGTTGTTTTCTAGCTACAGTATAGGAAAATCCTGCAGTCTTAAAAACATATCTTTAGAAATCACTACTTTTCTTAGTGAAAAGAGTAATTAAACTTAGTTTCAGGCCTTCAAAGTTTTACTTTTCATGCCCTTAGAATAATGCTTCAATTTTTAAGACACCAGCTCCTGTGAGCTGAATACAAAGCTACATAATTAACAGACAATTAGAAAATAAGAGCAGCGAAGTGACTTCTCAAGTATTCTTAGTAAAAGCATCATTTTTTTAGAATACAGTTCTCAAAAGAGCATTTAAGATAAGAATACTTTCAAGTTCATATTTGTTTATGCCTGAAATACAATACCTTATATAGTATTCCGATACCTTGATAATTTGTAGCAGCACAGGTCTAGACCACACCACATTTTCAAGTTCTCTCTCCAATACAGATTGGTTAATATCAACAAATGCTCAATATCAACACTTGAAAATATTCCAGCAAGAGACAAATGAAAGGTTGTAATGATTTGTCATTTCCTTCAAGCAGTCTAGAAACATCTCTATTTCCTGCAACACAGGCAAACAAAAGTACACAAAACCCTCTGTACAAACGCTCAGGATGATTACATGTACATTTCTCCCAGTGGTAATACCAGCTCAAGCAGCTCTTGTTCCTTCCCTCAAGCCAGGGGTGCCTGCACAACTGCGTGCAGGGAAGAGCAGGCTGGGAAATAATCGTTCCTGACTAGGGAAATGTCTTGATGAATTTCAGCTGCAGCTTTCAAACTGTTGCAAAGAGATGAGCTGTCAGTGACAACAGATGCCTAAACTACACCTCCTACCGAAGAAACACGTAACAGAGCTTATTTCTGGAAAAAATCGTTTTAAACAAGCACCCTGGTAATCTAAACAGGTCGTTTCAGTGGCTTTATTTATAAAAGAAGGAGTAAAAAGATTAGAAGTAGCATTATATACATTTAAAGAAAACACAAACAAAATAAACCCCATCTATATTTCAGATAGACATTCACAAGAACGTGAACTCGCTTCCCTTTCTGAAATTGGCTTAGGGTAAAGGATACCTGCGAGTTCTAGGCTTACAATGACGAAACTGAAGAGGCGAGGCCTCTCGCTACAAACTGAAACGCATATAAAAGGCAGTGAACTTCTTGCTGCCCGCAGAAGCCCACCGCTAGTCTGCAAAAAACAGAGCCCCTCACAGGACGCTCCGAGGCGCTGCGGATCGCAGCCCTGCAGGAGGCCCAACGCCTCCCACGTTGGTTTGTTTGTTTTGAAGCCGCAGGAGCGGCCCGGGCCCGGGGCCACCCCTCACCTTCTCCAGCATCTGCCGCTCCTCCTCCAGCCCCGCCGCCTCCAGCTGTTCCTCCTCCTTCACCATGGCCGGGGTGATCACCGCCGCCTCCGCCTGCGCCTCCATCTCCGCTCCCAGCCGTTCTGCAACGATCGGGGGGGGGTTAACCACGGCACCGCCGGCCCCTCTCCCCGCTCCCGTCCCGCGCGCCCCCCCCGCTCCCCTCGGTCCGGTCCGGTCCGGTCCGGCCCGGCCCCGCGCCGCCCTCACCGCCGCTGCCCGCATTCTGGGCCGGCATGGCCGCGTCGTCCCGCGGGGCGCCAGGCGGTGGGTGCGCTGCCTCCCGCGCTCGCCGCCTCCCCGCCCGCCGCCTCGCGAGACCAAAAACCGCGCGCGGCCGGAGCCTCGCGAGAAGAGGCGGCGGAGCTCTCGCCCGCGGGCCCCGCCCCGCCCCGCCCCGCGCTGCGCCCCCTCCCGGCGGGAGCCGCCACAGCGCTGGGGGGCGCCCGCGAGCTGAGCTCCCGCAGCCGCTGGGAGTGCGGGACATAGTGCGCGTTAAGGCAAATGTTTGTCACGACGCGAACGCTTTAGCTTCGCCTAAATTACACAAGCTGTTGCAATAACTTCGGGTTTGTTAGAATCAGGGAATCAGAGAATCAGAGAATAGTTTGGGTTGGAAGGGACCTTAAAGATCATCCAGTTCCAACCCCCTGCCATGGGCAGGGACACCTCCCACTGGATCAGGTGCCCAAGGCCCATCCAACCTGGCCTTGAACACCTCCAGGGATGGGGCAGCCACAGCTTCCCTGGGCAACCTGGGACAGGGCCTCACCACCCTCATGGTGAAGAAATTCTTCCTAATGTCCAGTCTAAATCTGCCCCTCTCCAGTTTGTACCCGTTCACCCTCGCCCTATCCCCACAAGCCTTTATGAACAGCCCCTCTCCAGCTATCCTGTAGCCCCTTCAGGTACTGGAAGGTCACTATAAGGTCTCCTCGGGAGCCTTCTCCAGGCTGAACAACCCCAACTCTCTCAGCCTGTCCACATATGGGAGATGCTCCAGCCCTCGGGTCATCTTTGTAGCCTCCTCTGGACCCATTCCAACAGCTCCATCTCCTTCTTTATGTTGAGGATTCCACAACTGGATAGAATACTCCAGATGAGGTCTCACAAGAGAGGAACAGAGGGGCAGAATCCCCTCCCTCGCCCTGCTGGCCACGCTGCTTTGGATGCAGCCCAGGACACCATTGGCCTTCTGGGCTGTGAGCGCACATTGCCGGCTCATGTTGAGCTTCTCATTGACCAGCACCCCAAGTCCTTCTCTGCAGGACTGCTCTCAATCACATCATACCCCATCATGTACTGAAAACAGGGATTGCCCTGACCCAGGCGCAGGACCTTACACTTTGCCTTGTTGAACCTCATGAGGTTCTCAGAGCCCCACTTCTCCAATCTGTCCAGGTCCCTCTGGATGACATCCCATCCTTCTGTTGTGGCAACTACACCACTCATCTTGGTGTCATCCTCAAACTTGCAGCGGGTGTACTTCGTCTCGCTGTCAATATCATTGATAAAGATATTGAACAGCACCGGTCCCAGTATGGACCCCTGAGGGACACTACTCATCACAGATCTCCATCTGGACTTTGAGCCATTGGCCATTATTGCTTCAGATTGATTAAAAAATGCTTTTAATTAAAAAATTCTCATGGATTTGTTGTGTCTTAAGTAATTTGTCTTTCTATATGTATACAAACCTGATAAACAATGGTAAAAATACACAAAAATACAATCCCGGCTTCTCCCCAGAAGCTAATTGGTCTGCATTTTTTACTAAATCTCTTTGCAGGTTGTTACTAATGTTGGTTCAGCTGCAAGTGTCATGAAAGGACACTGTAGGGCCGGTTATCCATGAAACAAATGTCATGTCATTGCATCAGGAGAACTGAACAAGTAGAGCCATGAATTAAAACAGCTTTTGGCGTGATCAGTTCCATCGCTGTAATTTCCCATTCTGATCACTGGGGATTTCATGTACCTGACTATCAAATGCTCCCTGTTTTAAACTCACTCCACACACAGGAACCAGAGCTCCTGGTTCTAAAAAGACACCAGGGGAGGGAGGAGAAGAGAAGAAGCAGAAGGGCAAGTAACTTTAGTAATAACTGAGTTGGACAGCATTCTTCTCATTCCCAAAGCTGCAGAGGCTGATTCAGGGTGTTGTGGTGTAGTTTATGGAAAAGTGATTCTGTTTTGCAAGGCTAACTAGTTTGGAGGCTAACTCGAGATGGTTCTGCATCGATATGAAGGCATGTTAGCAGGGAAGAATGTTATTAATTCCCTAATAAACTTGTTTTCTTGCCATTGTGGCAAATGGATGCAGCCTTTTTCAACCCTCTAATTCACTTGAAACTATTATCAAGACATAAAGGTGAATAAACAAATAAATCATAGAATCATAGAATGGTTTGAGTTGGAAGGGACCTTAAAGCTCACCAAATTCCAACCCCCCTGCCACGGGCAGGGACACCTCCTACTAGATCAGACGTCTCAAGGACCCATCCAACCTGGCCTTGAACACTTCCAGGGATGGGGCATTCATAACTTCCCTGGGCAACATGTTCCTTCATTTTCTAAGGCACCTTCCATTCTGTGAGACCTAAAGTGCTTTTAAAACTATATCTTTAGAGGAGAATAATCACCTAGGTGACAACTGAAATGCATCCAATGTGGAATATGATGGTGGCTTAAGTTGCTCCCAACTCCATTTGTAGGCATGAGGCAAGGATGGAAGTGTAACTACAACTTCAAGAGCTCTCAGAAAATGGAGTTGCAAAGATTTTGACTGGGTTGTAGAAGTTAACACCTCTGCTTCTTTTGGAAAACGCTGTAAGATCTGTCCTGCCCAGAAACTGTAAGAAGCACAATTTATGTCTCTTATACAAAGAAAATAAGCCTCTCAGTAAAATGCATAACAGAGTACAAAAATTCCATCTTGCTCCTGTACCTATATGTACTATTTTGTAATATCATTAAAACCAGTTTTAGAATTGCAAGATAGATCTGTACCACCTTACTTCAGAGTACCTTAAATCAGATTATTTTGTTTCAGCCATTTCCTGCTTAGCCTTACCTTGTCTGTAAGCTGTTTGGGGCGAGAAGGGCTTTGCTGGTGGGTGGTGGGGTTCTGGATCCATGTGGCTCAGCTTCACGATTGCCTCTTTTTTTCTGCAGGAAGAGACCTCTGTTGCATAGCAGCCTTCACCCTCCTTCCCACCACTACCTTCCCTAAATTCACCTCTGGCTCAGGACACCTTGCTATGCCCAGCAACAGGAGAGAGGCTCTGTTAACTTCTTCGGGAGCGTTTGCCTTTGTATTCAGAGTATTTCTGTGTTCAACTAGTCACAATTTAGGGCTGGAATATTATTTTCCCTGTTGATTGGTAGAAGTCATCAGAAATAAGTAGCACAATGGTAATTAATCAGCCCTTTTTTTTTTGTGACATTCAAATATCCAGTACCCAGAAAACTTGATGCAGTGAAGGACTTTTTGTAAACCATGTCTTTCAAAAAACTATCCCAGGTGAATGCTATTGACCAGTCAGTTGTGGCTGGAACCTGTTGGACACATACCGTGGTCCGGTTTGAACATCTCACAGACAGACAAACACTTGGAAGGGGAGTGTGCAAAGCATTCAAGTGCAGTGTTGCAGACAAGGCCACTTATCCTAGTGAAGCACATGTGAGTAAGGCAATGCCAACAAACAGATCCAAAGCCTCCTCCAGATCCAGCTGTTACCGTGGAATGAGTAGGGGCTACTTGTCACTGCTTCCCTCCGGTTGCTCCAGACTGAGACTTAAGTATTTTATTTATATGGTCTGAGCTAATGAGGGGAATAAGAATGTTTATGTAAACTGTATGAGGCAGATTCTTAGAGGGTGGGAATGGGGCTACGTCCACCAGTACAGGATATTGAACAAGCAGAGCTGGTAGCACATTCTGTAAGTATGGCAGAATCCAGCAACCGATGTGTCTCCATGGTGTAAATCTAACTCACTGCTTAGGTGAAGCAAAGAGGTTGTAACGTGTAACTTCTATCCAGAAGCAAGTTCTTTTACCTCCATAGCAAGTAACTTGTTACTGCAGTGCAGAAAGCCAGCATTTCATCACCATTTGTTTCAGAAGATGAAAAGTCCCTCATAACACACCTGGGCATGTATACAGTATAATGCAAAGTGCGGAGAAAGATGAACCTAGAGGCACAGAAGAGGCTGGGGAAATTGCAGTGCAAGAGAGCAGATAAGAGTTGGGAAAATGCAGACCGTAAGTAAAGACGTTTCTGTTCTCAGGTTGGCCAAGTAGCTAAGTTGCGGTAACCCTGGGTTGTCACCCTTGAGATTTGCTTGTCACTCTGGTATGCAACACAAGAATGCGTGTCATTTCATCATCCTCCCGGCCTGCACAGTAACTAATTTACTACAAACTGTAAGAATAGTTCCTTGTACTAATTGCCCTGTCTGCTGAATGACCAAAGAGGAAGCTGGGACTTTGAAGTAAGAGGGTTTTCTCTAGAAGAAAAGAGTGAGAATTACAGATTCAAGCTATTTTGCTATTGTTACTTGTCTTGTTACTTTTGCTCTTGTCTTCCTTGTTCAGAATGCAAGGCTTTCCTATTCCTGAACAAATTAAAAAGACTCCAAAGAACTGTGGACCCTGCAATAGTGGTAGATAGCACTATTTCTATTTTTTCATTGAGGATCAATGACTGCAAAAATGCAGCAACATCCATGGACATCCTGCTCGCACTTCCTGATTGTAGCAACCCATACTTGCTACAGCTAAAGAAACAGTATCAGGATCCTCCTCATCATCCACAAGCACGACCTTCAGGTGGTCAAAAATTTCATAGATCATCAAGATCAGTGGGTTGGCTAGTTTAACTAAAATCTCCTGTAACTTAAGAGTTAAACATCCAGCTGGGAGATGTGTAGGAAAAAAGCACTGAAGTGATCTGGGGTCTCAGAAGATAACCAGCTTGCTATATATATACATAATGCTAGATGGCTGCACAATCTCCAAGTAAACTGCTTTTGCCTTCAAGTTTAATTATAAAATCATAGAATCATGAGGTTGGAAAAGATCTTAGAGATCATCAACTTCAAACATACCTGTCTACTACTAAATCGTGTTCCCAAGCACATCATCTATCCACCTTTTAAACACCTCCGGGGATGATGACTCAATCACCTCCCCAGGCAGCCTCTGCCAGTGCTTGCGAACCCTTTAAGGGAAGAAATTTTTCCTAATGTCCAATCTAAACTTCCCCTGTTTCAGCTTGATGCCATTCCCTCTTGTCCTGTCACCTATCACTTGGGAGAAAAGGTCAACACCCACCTGTCCACAACCTCCTTTCAGGTAATTGTAGACAGTGATAAAGTCTCCCCTCAGCCTCCTCTTCTCCAGGCTAAATAATCCCAGTTCCCTCAGCCGCTCCTCATAGCACTTGTTCTCCAGCCCCTTCCCCAGCTTTGTTGCTCTTCTGTGGACACTCCAGGACCTCAATGTCTTTCTTGTAGTGAGGGGCCCAAAACTGTAAACAAGATTCTAAGTGTGGCCTCACCAGTGCTAGGTACAGGGGCAGGATCCCTTCCCTGCTCCTGCAAACCACACTGTTTCTGATACAAGCCAAGATGCTGTTAGCATTCTTGGCCACCTGAGTACACTGTTGACTGGCGTTCAGTCGTCTGTCGACTAACATCCTTAGCTCTTTCTCCACCAGGGAGCTTTCCAGCCACTCTTCCCCAAGCCTGGAGCGCTGCACGGGGTTGTTGTGTCCCAAGTGCAGGACCCTGTACTTGGCCTTGTTAAACCGCATCCCATTGGCCTCATCCCATCAATCCAGCCTGTCCAGATCCCTCTGTAGCACCTCCCCACCCTCCAGCAGATCGACACTTCCTCACAGTTTAGTATCGTCCGCAAACTTCCTAAGAGTGCATTCAGTCCCCTCATTCAAGTCGTTAATAAAGATATTGAACAGGACTGGACCCAGCACCGAGCCCTGGGAACACCACTTTTCACCGCCTCCAACTAGATTTAACTCCATTCACCACAACTCTTTGGGCCCAACCATCGAGTCAATGTTTAACCCGGGTGTGCCTGTTCAGGCCAGTGGTAGCCAGCTTCTCAGGCAGGATACTGTGTCAAAGGCTTTACAAAAGCCCAGCTACACTACATCCACAGCCTTTCCCTCATCCATCAAGCAGGTCACCGCTCAGGTTAGTTTGGCAAGACCCGCCTTTCATAAACCTGTGCTGAGTGGACCTGATCACCCGGTTGTCCCGTATGTGCTGTGAGATGGCACCCAAGATGACCTGCTCCATGACCTTCCCTGGCACTGAGGACAGTCTGACAGGTCTGTAGTTTCCTGGATCCTCTCCCCGGCCCTTCTTGTAAATGGGTGCAACATCTGCCAGCCTCCAATGGAACCTCCACGGTCAGCCAGGACTGCTGGGAGATGATGGAAAGAGTTTCGGCAAGTGCCTCCACCAGCTCCCTTAATACGCTTGGGTGAATCTCATCCAGCCCCATAGACCTATGAATATCTAATTTTCCTAGAGAATGTCTAAGTATTTCCTCTTAGATCAAGGGAGCTGTGTTCTGCTCTTCCTCCCTGTCTACTGGCTTGTAAGACTCAATATCCAGGGAACATCTCACCATACTATTAAAGGCTGAGGCAAAGAAGGCATTAAGCACCCCAGCCTTATCCTTGTCCTTTGTCACTATTATTTCCTCTGCATCCAGTAAAGGATGGAGATTTTCCCTGGCCCTTCCTTTGTTATTGATATATTTGCAGAAGGATTTTTTATTATCTTTCACAGTATGGGCCAATCTAAGTTCTAATGGGTCTTTAGCCCCTCTGATTTTCTCTCTCCAAGATCTCATTTCATCTTTGTAGGTCCTCAACTGTTGCCTGCCTCTTCTTTCAGAGTTTGTCTATTTTTCTCTTTTTTCCTGATTTCCATCCAGAGCTTTTTACTCAGTCAGGCTGGCTTTCTTCCCTGACGGCCCATTTTCCAGTACACAGGGACGGTTTGCTCTTGTGCTGACAGGAATTCCTTCTTAAAGAGCATCCAGCCCTCGTGAGTTCCTTTGCCCTTAAGGACTGTCTGCCATGGAACTTGATCAAGCAGCCTTCTGAACAGACCGAAGTTTGCCCTCCAGAAGTCCAAGGTGGCCATTCTACTGACCACCCACCTTGCTTCTTCTAGAACTGAGAATTCTATCATCTCATGATGACTTTGCCCCAGGCATCTTCCAACTGTCACATCTCCCACAACTCTTTCTCTGTTAACAAAGAGCAGATCCAGCGAGGCGCCTGCTCCGGTCAGCTCACTCACCAATTGTGTCAGGAAATTGTCTACCACACACTCCAGAAACCTCCTAGACTGTTTTCTCTCTGCTGTACTATACTTCCAGCAGACATCTGATAAGTCAAAGTCTCCCACGAGGACAAGGGCTAGTGATCGTCAGACTTCTCCCAGTTGCTTGTAGAATAGCTTGTCTGCCTCCTCATCCTGGCTGGGTGCTGTATAGCAGACTCCCATCAGGATATCAGCCTTATTACGTGTTCCTCTGATCTTCACTCATAGGCATTCAACCATATCATCACTGTCAATGAGTTCAAAGCTGGCAAAACTCTCTAACATAGAGGGCTACCCCACCGCCTCTCCTTCCTCTCTCCTGTCCCTCCTGAAGAGTCTGTAGCCTTCCATAGCAGCACTCCAGTTATGTGAGTCATCCCACCACGTTTCGTGAGAGCCGTTATATCATAGTCCTCCTGCCTTATAATAACTCCTGTCTCCTCTTGTTTATGGCCTGTGCTGCGTGCATTGGTGTGGATGCACTTCAGTTGGGCTCTTGACACCGCTATGCTTCTAAGGGGAACAGTCTTAATTCCTAAGCAACCACTCACTGAATCATCTAACCCTTCTGTGGAGGCATTTGAAGTGCTATTCCTCACTTCCTGTGAGGTGGCAGACCAACGGTCCTTGCCAGCACACCATCCCTCAGAAACTGGAGTGCCATTCCCAGGCTTTTGTTGATCAAGCCTGGTTATGTTCCCCTCCCTCTTCACAACTAGTTTAAAGCTCTATTAATGATCCCTGCTATCTTCTTGGTGAGTACCCTTTTGCCCCTAGGGGACAGGTGTACCCCATCCTTCGATAGCAAACCTGTTGGTTTGCCCATCAACCCATGATCAAAGAACCCAAAGTTTTGCTCCTCACACCAGGTTCAGAGCCAGTTATTTATTTCCAGGCACTTCCTAATCGTTCCCTCATTGCCAGTAGCAGGGATAACAGGGGAGAAAACAACTTGTGCCCCCAAACCCTTCACCATACTTCCCAGGGCTCTAAAATCCCTTTCAATTAATATTTTTATAATATTTTTGTTGAGATTTTGTTACCACCTAATTGGAAGATCTTTTGGGTCTGAAACATATAAGGTAAGCTTTGTTGATCAGTAGAGTAGGAGAATGTATATGTGCCAGCTCCTCTGTGTTAATAAGCAATCAAGTTCTCCTCTGAACTGGCAGTCAGAGCTGCAGGGTGCTCGGAATGGCATTTGCTGACAGCTTGACTGACACATCACACCAATGAGAATATCATGCTGCAGTGATGCAGCTTTCCTCCAGATTTGCTATGCCTCCATCAGCAGGAGTTGAGCCACTTATGAAGCAGCTTTTGAGACACCCAGTTCCAACCTAGACTTTTAGGTGACCTGAAACCCCCATAACTGCCAAGAAAAGGGTGGAGTGTGCAGGGGGAGGCAGAAACCTCTATGGCCATTCAGCTTTAATCATCCATATTTGTTTGTTTGCAAAGACATCTAAATAATACCACTCACCATTCCATACATCAACATCCCAAGTGTTTGTTTGTTTTTTTCCATACGGATCTCAGTTTTCTAGCTCCTGCTGCAGTATGCAGCTCAAACAAGGCAGAGCAGGATTAGAGTTGTCAGGGAATAGTATTGATAGAACCATGTTGCACTTCATCAGGTAAGCAGTTGTCTTGAGGGCCAGATTCCTTCCTTAAAAAGCTGCTGCAAAACTGACAAAAAAATGATCAACGTTAGTGGTAAGATTAGTTACAGTGAGCTCTCAACCTGGCATTCGAATACATAGCTTTTATTCAGCTTATGGGTTTTTTTACTGGATGTTACAGCACTTCTACTTGTAACTGAGACTATGACATCTGCTGAGAAGTGACAGTTTTATCCAGTTCATCACCTGGTCTAAATCTTTCAAGCGTAGAGTTCTCTCAGCAATGTGTTTCCTGCCTTACATTTAGGCAACTGTAACAAAATCCTCTTCTAGTTTCTCAGTGCATAATTGTTTGGCTCTGCAATGATTTGTGGCTCTGCGTTCACACTGCACCAACTTCATATGTGATGGGAAACAGCACTCATCCTGATAACCTTCTGATGCAAAACGACAGGCTGCAATTTACTTAAAACTAATATATACCAGGATCAGAGCTTATGGCTTCATTTCCAGGCACTCCAGGTGTGCAAAGTGGTTCCAAACCCTGGAAGGCAGCCAGCCCCGTTGGACAAAGCTCCTGGTTCCTAAACCACCTCTTTGCTTCCAGCTGTAAGAAATGCAAATATTACTGGTGAGGCTTAGATAGAGAACACAGAAATCCTGCTGTGCTGCTGCTTGCTACCTGTGCAGCTCTCTTCCCACTCGGCCGGTGAAGCCTGGGGGTCACAGCACGCCTGACTGCAGCCTGTCATCCGCTGGATGCTGGGAATTCACAGACTGTTTCTAAGGGATCTGGAAAAGCTCATCACAGGGTCCAGCTTTGCGTGTGCTGCATAGCAATCCACAGAGGTGTGGGCTTAGAGAGTCCTCACCTACATTCGAACATGCCAACTCCTTGCTCCTCCTCACGGTCAGAGTCAATTCCAACCAGGAATGATTACATTTTGAGTGTCACGTGAGACAATCACCTCTAAGCGAAAAGGAAAATTCTTGTGAAATTTTTGCTGGCAGGCAAACGGGGAACACAAATATCTCCGAGCACCAAACTACATGTTGAGATCTTACTACACGTTGAGAGCACAGCAGGAGGAGATATGTATGTACCAGTACCTGAAGGGGACTGCAAGAAAGGTGGGGAGAGACTTTTTACAAAGGCATGGAGGACAGGACTAGAGGGGGATGGCTATAAATTGGAGAGGGGAAGATTTAGGCTAGCCATGAGGAGGAAATTCTTCACAATGAGGATGGTAAGGAACTGGAAGAGGTTGCCCAGGATGCCCCATCCCTGGAAATGTTCAAGGGCAGGTTGTATGGGGCCTTGAGCAGCCTGGTGTGGTGGGAGGTGTCCCTGCCCATGGCAGGGGGGTTGGAACTGGAGGAGCCTTAAGGTGCCTTCCAACTCAAAGCATTCTATAATTCTATGATACTATGATTCCACGTACAGACAAACCCCAATACTGACAATGTAAGAATGTGGTCAAAGAGCCACAGGGTTCACAGAACACTGTCCATGGATAGTACATCAGTTCCTGCTTTTGTGGCTTTTGATCACTGTGATTCTGCCACATTCTATGACAGCTGGTTTGCAGGAGATTATCAGTTTTGTGGTTTTGTAATACCTTCCTAACTGGGCTAGCTACAAGCTTTACCACCAGGTAAATGTTTTTTTTACCCATTTAATTGTCATTACAAATAACAGGAAATGCTGCATTATTGTCAAGACTAAGGTTTAACCCCAGCAGTAAGGAGGCCTAGGTTCCCAGTCATGCTGCCTTCTTGAAGGCCTCTTGAACTGCACCAGAACTATAGTGGAGAAGGATCTGTCGGTGCCATTAAGAATCCTTTCTGACTGCACAGTCAACACTTTCTTTAAACATTTAGGCTGTCTTCAGAGGAACCTACACTACACGCTTTGCCTACAACTGTACTTACATTTGTAAATACCTTATGTTTTGTAACACGGGACCCAGAATTCACTTAGGTCACAACATGCAGATGTTGAGGTTCTGGAGCGTGTCCAGAGAAGAGCAACAAAGCTGGTGAAGGGGCTGGAGAACAAGTCTTATGAGGAGCTGCTGAGAGAGCTGGGGTTGTTTAGCCTGGAGAAGAGGAGGCTGAGGGGAGACCTTATTACTCTCTACAACTGCCTGAAAGGAGGTTGTGGAGAGGAGGGAGCTGGGCTCTTCTCCCCAGTGACAGGGGACAGGACAAGGGGAAATGGCCTGAAGCTCCACCAGGGGAGGTTCAGGTTGGATATCAGAAAAAAATTCTTCACAGTAAGAGTCATCGGGCACTGGAACAGCTGCCCAGGGAGGGGGTCGAATCACCTCCCCTGGAGGTGTTTAAGGAATGGGTGGATGAAGTGCTGAGGGACATGGTTTAGGGAGTGTTAGGAATGGTTGGACTCGCTGATCCAGTGGGTCCTTTCCAACCTTGTGATTCTGTGATTCTGTGATTCTGTAAAGGGAAGTTACCAACTCATTTGTAGTACTCATTTCTTCTGATTCCTCCCTAAGCAGTTTTGTCATGACTCAGAAGGGACTGGCACCCTACAAGAGGATGTTGATGTCCAGGATCGGGCAGCAATATACACAGACCCAGAGTCTCCAGCCTGCTAAGTCCAGCATGTGGGATCAGGCAGCCGCAAATGGCTCCCCACAACCTGGGTGGAGTAATACATGCTTTTAGCATATCTGCTGAGGAGTGAAACTCCCTTCCCTCACTCTCACCACAGCATAAAGGTATTTTGAACTCTAGAAAAGGAGTGCGAAAAATCAAATTTCTTGCCAGTAATGAAGAGAATGAGGAATGTGAGTAGCTGGTCTGTTGGGCTCAAAGGAGGAGGTGATTAATCACTAAGGAGGGAGGATGATTGTAGATGGCAAGTCAGCATCTCTGAGTATTTTGTTTTTCCTCCCCTCATCCCTTTCTCCTTTTAAAATGAATTTTAAGAGATTGTTTCCAGTAGAATCCCTTCTGCATGCTTTAGCATCTTGTCATATCTGAAGTTAGCAAGTGCCATCCTTTCTGCCAGCATTCAGAAAACACCGGTCTAGAATCATAGAATCATTAGATTGGAAAAGACCTTTGAGATCATCAAGTCCAATCATACCTGTCCACTACTAAACCACATCCCTAAGCACCTTATCTACCTGTCTTTTAAATACCTCCACAGAAGGTGACTCAACCACTTCCCTGGGCAACCTGTTCCAGTGTCCGTTAACCCTTTCAGTGGAGAATTTTTTTCCTGACGTTCAATCTGAACCTGCCCTGGTGCAACTTGAAGCCATTCCTTCTTGTCCTAACACCTATCCCTTCGGAGAAGAGATTAACACCCACCTCTCCACTACCTCCTTTTTTGTAGTTGTAGGGTGTGATAAGGTCTCCCCTCAGCCTCCTCTTCTCCAGGCTAAACAACCCCAGCTCTCTCAGCCGCTCCTCGTAAGACTTGTTCTCCAGCCCCTTCACCAGTTTTGTCTCTCTTCTCTGGACACGCTACAGGATCTCAATGTCTTTCTTGTAGTGAGGGGCCCAAAACTGCAGGCGGGATTCCAGGTGCTGCCTCACCAGTGCTGAGCACAGAGTCACAAGCTCTTACCTGATTTTACTGGTCACGATGTTTCTGGTACAGGCCAAGATGCTATTGGTTTTCTTGGCTACCTGGGCACACTGCTGGCTCAGGTTCAGCCTTTGTCAACCAACACCCCTAGGTCTTTCTCTGCCAGGCAGCTTTCCAGCCCTCTTCCCCAAGCCTGTAGTACTGTATCCCCGTGCAGTGTTGTGTCCTAAGTGCAGGACTTGGCCTTGTTCAACCTCGTATCGCTGCTCGCACCCCATCAATCCAGTCTGTTCAGATCCCTCTGTAGAGCTTCTCTACCCTCAAGCAGATTGACATTTCCATTCAACTTAGTGTCATCGACAAACTTACTAAGGGTACACTCAATCCCTTCATTAAGTTCATTGATAAAGACATTGAACAGAACTGGACCCAACATGAAGCCTTCCTTGAAGACAAACCAAGGGACACAGTGACTCAGGAGCAGCTGCAGGCAGAGCCTTGGAGAGGGGCTGAGATGGCCAGTGAAACGTCCAGTGGTATCTGGAGAGAATCCCACCCTCAGCAAACCCACTGAGTATTTTGCCATGTCAATGAATATCCTCTCCTTGCCAAATTCTGTCAAAATTCCCATGATTTCACCCCAGAGATTTTCTAGTCTGCTATTTATGAAAGCTTCTGCTGTGATCCCGTCAGACTGCACAGCCCAAGAATGAATGTCTCAACATAAACGATGAGCAGAAAACAAGCCATCATAAGTGGTAGCCTAGTAATGCTCTTCTTTTTTAACCCTAAGACACAGAAAGCATTATCGTACTGACTACACGTGGAAACAAAGCAGGATAAACTACAGGTCCTGTGCTGGTGGAAATATTGCACTTGGATTTAAATGTAAACCTGGAATATTCATGCACCTACAGTAATTAGAGCTTACGCAGTATTCACTGAATAATAGAGATGTTACTATTCACACTCAGACAAAATTGTCTCTCAAATCAATTCCTGCCCTATGGATTCAGCTGAGTATACCGTTTTACATTTTGTCTCAAACTCTTGACTAGGAGTGAGGCATTTATTTTAATACCTTTACACTGAGACCAAAATCTACCTAATTTATAAAGTATTCCAGATTTACAGGGAATGAGAAGTGCTATAAAGGTGTGAAAGTGCAGCCTTTCCCTCTTTCTTTTAGGTATAAGAAGAAGCAAAACACGCCCAACTTCTCTCAGAAAATGTTACGCTGTGGTCTTGATTCTGAAAAAGTAGAAATACTGACAAAGGCAGAGGTTTTCATACAAAGGAAGGGTTTTAGGTGGTTGTGATAAAAAGCATATCTACAGCTGCCTCTCTGGTATGAACCTGCTCTTGAGCCTTAGTGATGAGCATATAATCAGAGCTCTCATTTGGACCTGCAGATGCATCTAATTAATACAGACCTCACAGAAGGGTGTAGTGCTAGGTAAGAGATCAAGTGAGCTCACCCTTTGTGGGGCAAACCTGTAGCATCCTAGGGCGCTGTGCCATGTAACTCAGGTACTGCAGGGCTAGCACTGACTGTTATTTCTTCATGAAACACTGAACGCTGGCACTGAGACCCAAGCAGGATCTGTAAATGATTGGGATGTCATTACACTCCTCCACTCACATGGAAACAACCCAGGATCAGTAAATCTGTCTTACAGCAAAAAGCAAAAGAAATCTGAGCATTGTGGGCTAATATAATTAGGTGCCAGATAGGAGGGCTCACAACTTATTGTACGGCCTATTTGTAAAGACATGTTCCTGGCATTCTAAGTCCATAAATAATATTTGCCAAAAAAAAGTATTAACTGCCTCCCCCAAGGGCTGCCAGAGAAAAGAAATAAGCAAACCAGAAGGAGCTTAGGCACATTCCAGTTTGGGGAGGAGAAAGAGGCTGCAAAGACATCTCTAGCAGAGTTATTGTAATACCTTTACGATATGTTTGCCTTTTCTTAACCAGAGGGCGGGGGTGAGGGAAATATGATTCCTTGCTCTGACAGGGTAAAGATCGTATGTATGCTGTATCTGTATGGAAAGCACTCTCTTGGAGACACTCCTGCAAAGGTGTCTTGAGCTAGGCTGACAATAGCCAGGAGGGGTTCTGGCAGCTGCTCATATCCCAAGGGAACTGCCAGGTATATGAACCAATCACATCCTACTTGGAGAGAGTGGAAGGAATGAGGAAAGTGTTCGGATCTGCTCAAACAATTATCTTCTTGCTCCATTCTTATTTACAAGGTTCATCCAGGGTAGAGCATCATCTCTTCAACCCAAACAAAGCAGCACCACACAGGGAGCACCGCAAGTGTGCCAATGTCCTTGCTGTGATCCTGCAGGGACCTTGAAGCACTCACAGTTAGAAGAAATTGGTCACAATGGTAAAAGAGAGTTATCTTTGCTTTATCATCGCTTAACAAACTCTCATGAAGACTTAGCAAACTCTCCCTGCTGCCCCCCTGAGTGCTTGTGCTTCAGGCCCACACTCAGCTACCCCTTTAATCCTGTGCAGGAGATCCAACATCAAAGCTGGTGGGACTTCATTTCATCGTAGGTATTAAGGGCACCATCCCTGGAATTCAGACAGCTGCTGGTTTTCATTCCTCAGCCATGGGGTAGCCAGATCTGACACTTCAGTGTTAAACCCCTGGGTTTGGCATGAGTTATGAACTGGAGTCTCTCTTGAAAACTCCCCTGCTGGACGATGGCTCATCTTCCCTACGTTACCTCATGTCGATAAATTTTTTGATGGTGCTTGCCTCATGGGTACCAGCATTTCAGTGACAGTGGTCCCTATGCAATTTAGGATCATCTGAGATGGAAGGTGAACTGTAACTGTAAATTATATTATCCTCAGGAGAGGGGAAGAGAATTGAAAACATCAAATATTTACTGGAAAAAACAAGACCAGCCCTGTATTTAATCAAAATATTTTGGTTTGGTTCATTTGTAATTATTTCCATCCAGTGGACAAATATTTTAGCCATGAAAATGACAGTTCACTTCCATAGGCAGGCAAAATAAGAAGTCGTGTCAGTTCCTGTACAATGCCACACTGAAGATGACGTATTTTTAATGCTGTGTTGAAATTTTCTTTACTTGTATTCCAGTAATACTGAAGGCATCAATTTAGGTTTAACTGTCTATTGTGTACAATGCTGGAGGGTTTTGTTAGGGTGGTGGAGGGAAAAAAAAAAAAAAAGATTTATGAGGAAAGAAGCTTAAGTGACACTTCATTTCCCGTGAAATCCGTGAGAATATACAAACATTGAATATGCCCTCAAGACTGACTCAGGCAGAGGTTCCTAGCAGATGAAGAACAACCTGAGGGCACAGGGAGTTATTGCCATCGCCACGTGTGCTGGTACTTGCCTTTTTTTTTATTGGAAACTCTGGTTTTCACCTGCTGGAAAGAAGTGGACAGGAAATAAAATCCCCATTCTCATGCAGGGCTTACTCTTGTACTCAAATGATTGTCATAAAATCCAGGCAATGAATTGCAGGTACCTTGGTTTTAGTTTATTGAGATCTCATCCCAGCCAAAGGCTCTCTGTGTATTTGTTTTAATTATTATATGCCCCAGTGTATGCAGATTTCCTGACTGACTCCTTTCTCTCACTGTGCTTCAGGTACCTGAACTCTGTATTCCCCACAGAAAAGTGAAAATAAATGTAGAGACTTCTGCTGCAAATCACATTGAGATCTATAGTGAAAGACTGCTTTAGAAACATGTTGTTGCTTCCAAATCCTGGGATATTTCTTACCGAAGCTCGCAGTCATCAGCAATCACAGTTGCATTTTCCTGCCTAGAACAGGCCAATCATTTTCTTTTTAATACCAGCTGACTTCAGTGCCCAAGTGAAAAGGGTGAAAAGGGAGATGTAATTCATGGACATTGCTACTTGCTTTTAAGATATATTTCACCCAAGAACATCACACTGCTTTCTGTATCATCTCAGTGTAAATCCTGCTGCTTCCTGGTACTATCTCTGCGCCTTGTCTATCCAACTTAACAGGTTTATTTTCATGCCCTCTAGCAACAGATACTCTGCGGAGGAGTCAGCATCTGTCAAGTGTGGTTGCATACTAATTAACACAAGCACCTTGCCATTTTCTCCTCCAACTCAAAACAACAGTACACCAATTACGCATCTTTCTCACCAGCATATTGGCTAAGAGGAGATCAAAATATCCCACTGAGATCCAGCCACACTGCCCTTCACTGCAGCACAAATAGAATTCATCCACCTGCTTCTCAGAGAGCTGTGACATTTGGAGACCCACCTGACATGGGCTTAAACCTTTGTCAGTGCCTTCCGTAACGGAGAGCACGGCTAGTGTGTATGATCTGGGGAAAAGGAGGAGGGTTTTGAAGAGGCAGATGTTGCCCAAGGTGTGCCCACTCAACACAGGGAGAGCCACTCAGGATGCGATACTGGGAAGATCAGGAGGCCCATCTGCTGTCTTGCTGGGAGGGTGGAGTGAAAATAGGGCTGCAACACTGTCCCTTGCAGGAGGCCAGCACCCCAATAGCAATGGAAGGGAGACTACTCCTTTTTTTGTGAGGAGAAAGCAGGGTGACCACAGCACACTTGGTAGGCTAGATCTTCACCAAAATACCAGGATGAAATCACAACTTTTATCCGAGATATCTAGACTGGTACCAAACCTCACACTAACTATCAAAAACTCTACATCGTCCTCCCTTTGCACACTGCTAATGTTGCAAAATCTTTTCCTCACCATAGTTCTTTCCACACAGTATTTTCCATGCCAGCAGTGAAGTCTGGTCTGCTCCAAGAGGCCAGGATATCTGCAGAGCACCATCCTTCTTGTGTTTTCAGCTTAATGTATGATTGTTTGCAAGCAAGTGAGAGTGAAAATTGATCAACGATCCAAAAAGTTTAGGATCCATGCCAAAGAATCCTCTTAAAATCAGTCACAATCAGGTGCTAGCTAGAGCTGCCTAGCCTGTCTAGCTTTGTCTCTCTTGTATCCCACTGTCTTACTCTACCCATGGCTTTAAAGATCACCTCTGCTTCTCCTAGAGCTTTCTGAAAGCGTTTGTGAGCTACCTAATCCAAATTTGTGTTACATCTCTGTAAAGATCCAGGTGTTCAGGTATAGGGCTCGGGTTACGTTCATACCTCAAGACTGCCACATCATTAGCTTATATGCTTGAGGATAGCAAGTGAGTTACAGACTCACTTGTACATTTGCATTATGATAGATTTTCTCTAACGGCCTTAAGCTGCATCAGGGGAAGTTAAGATTGGACATTAGGAGAAATTTCTTCACAGAAAGGGTTCTCAAGCACTGGCAGAGGCTGCCCAGGGAGGTGGCTGAGTCCCCATCCCTGGAGGTGTTTAAAAGGCAGGTAGATGAGGTGCTTGGGGACATGATTTAGCAATGGACAGGTACGATTAGAGTTGATGATCTCAAAAGCCTTTTCCAACCTGATGATTCTATGATTCCATAGCTGTCTTTTTTTTTTTTTTTTTGAATTCTGATGGTTGTGAGCCACTGCAGTATGAATTTTTATAGCCAGAAATGTTACATATAAATATATCAATCTATTGGCCAGCAAGAGAGACTAGCATTTGAAGAGAGAGGCCAGGGAGGTTCAGAGTTGAGAAATATTTCTGTTTTGAGTGGACAAACATGTAACATTACCTGCAAGGCTTGCTGATAAGAATGTGCAGACACTTCGGTTAGTGTTGGAGCCAGAAACGTTACACCAGATCTGATGGGGAACAGCACTGCACCATCATGGTCAGTCTGCCTTCAGTACCCGGCGCCGTTGCAACAGTGCGCAGGTCAGCAGCTTCCTGGGGCCGGCAGCGTAACCACTTGTGATCCCCCGATCTTTTCCTTGTGTTGTGGAATTACACTGGTCCACCTTTGCAAAAAGCAAGAGCTCCCTGTTAGAAAAAAGAAATCTCTAAGGTATGATCCTGCAGACCTGTACTGTCTTCACAGGAACATCACAGCAACTTACAGGTTCACTCTGGCTAGCATCTTGGCTTGAGCCAAGTCAGCTACAAACATGAGGACAATGACAACAAAGGCTTGCTATTTCTAAGGTTACTGGTGGCCAAGATGAGCAGCTGCTGGCAGTGTGCTCTTCCTTATGCCCGTCATTGGTGTGTCTGAAGGGGCACCAGTCGTGGCATCTGCTTCAGCTACATGAGGAAATGGTATTTCAGCTGAGGGACCCAAACCTGCCTCCAGTACGGGGAAACCAGAAAACTCTGGAAAGGGGTACTCCTGGCCTCCCCACACCCCCTTCTTTCCCTTGCTCATTCCTTCCTGTTCCCTCATCGAATCCTCTCCTGGCCTTATCACATTCCCTCCATTCCTCTCATCGCCCTCTGAGTTTGCCTCTGAAATGCTAAGCTCACACTGCTGTAGCCCAGCAGCTTCCAGACTTGTGGCACGGGGTTCCTGGTGGCTACAAGGGCAGGGGTGGAGAACCCCTTGCCTTTGACTCATATTCTTCTCCCACAGCTCTGAAAAATATATGTACACTCTCTATCCACCTCTGCTATGCACAGCACCACATAAAACCACCTTGATGCTATCTATTTCCATAACTCAGTTTCTATAAAGTCTCCTCCATTTATTACTCACTAAAGCACTCTTATCTTACTTTGCAAACCTGACTTGACATCAGGCAGTTTGGTGTTTATATGAAAAAAAAAAAGGGTTTGGCTTTTAAAATAGTTCAGGAGCCAAAACCAGAGCTAGATCTTCAGAATGCTTAGCCTGCATTTTTGGGCACTAAAGTGAGCAGCCGGCTCTTCCCAGAGGGCTGGCTCTCTGTAATGGTATCCTTTAAAAACATTAATGTCACTGAAATAGTTAGATATGGAACCTTTGCTAGAAAATCAGATTCTAGCTTGGTGCTTCTCTGGCAGCCAAGCTTACCTGAAATCTGCTCTGTGGCCCTTCGCAGCCCTTCCCTTGTTTCCTTCTGCGTTCTCAGCCTGAAAGAATATAGGTTATCAGGGCAAGGGTAAGTCTGACCCCCACCTGCTGCTGATTTTAACAGAATGGAACTTGACTGATTCAGTTTGCAAAGTTGGGACAATATTTTATTGTCTTTGCTTGTTCCTTCACATTAAGTCTAACTCCTGAGCAAGCAAATTGCCTGTGGGACTGCAAATCACCCCGATTCAAAGCTGGGTCACCTGGAGGTCAGTATTTGCTCTCACTTTTTTTATATGTGTTTGTTGTTGTTAAGAGCACAGTTAGGAAGTCTGTGGAAGGCACCAACAAAAGCTCTCCTTACATAAATCCACTAGAAATGTGTATGATCATTATTTTTACCTGGCACGGAAATCTACACGTCTTATTTCATCAGTGAAATTGTATTGGCTTCCAATGAGGTATCATCGCACCATGACTGTTTTGTTGTGCGTGTTTGGTGATATCTGTCCTCCATCCTGTGAGTTGCAGAATACCACAGAGTCATAAACTGGTATACAACAAGCTGATTATTTCAGGATGCGGAAATATGTCTCAGCTGTTGCATATAGACTACAAATTCGTAAAAGCCACAAAGGTCCTGGTCCCAACCCCTGAAAGTCCTTGGTAGCTGATCTTTGGTGGGCTTAGTTCAGATCTGAACAGAGGAGATACGAACATATCACTGGCATTTCCCATCTAGACCTAGAAGATCCCTGCGTTAGGATTAATAACAACCGGTTTAATACAGACTCACAGCTTTAATGCCCAGGCAGCTTCACAAAGCAGAATGGTCTCACTTCCTTTTTCCAGGTAAAGAGATAAAAAGCGGAGCGCATTGAACTAATGTGCTAAGCAGCACTCAATGCTGGTGTCGAATCTGAGCTCCTGTGCCCTTTCCACTGTGTGAAGGAGTTTCCAGCGGTGGGACCGAGCAGCAGCACACACCTGCTGCTTGCACACAGTCATGTACACAGACCATGGCGTACACTCCAAAGTCACGTTACCAACTTCAGCTCACAAACAGTGGAGCCAGACATATCCTCTGGGATGTCCAGAGGAAACACACACCCAAGAACTGGATATCAGAGTTGTATACAAGTGAAAGAGCATTGATTCGACTCCAGCAACATATTTTTTAAATAGCAGGTTTGCAGAAACAGATGCTATTTGTAAGTATGTCCTGGGGTTATCCAGAGCGGTCCTCAGCTACTGAACGTTATCTGTTCATCAAGGACAGTTGTTTTCACCATTTTTCAGCCTGGGAAGCCCCTGTATACTTTTTGAGTGGAGGTTACGTCTTGTGCGGCTTATTTAAGCCTACTCAGAGTCAGTCTGCTTTCCTCGGTTACTTCAGGCAAATACTGGAGCAGCCAGATCCACAGGAACTGGCAACCACTGCTCCAGGCTAATCTTACAGTATCTTCTTTCGTCAGGGCCCATGTGGCAACTCTCAGTGCTCCTCTCACTCCCAGGGACAAGGGAGCTCCATTATTTCACTGGAAGGGCAAATTGCATCGTTCCTGAGCCCAGGCTGTGTGCTGCTTGCCAATAGCCCTCCATTCCCAGTTGTTTTGTAGGAGGTGTACAACAATGTATATCCCCTCCAAGGGGGAAACAGTCACTTCTTTAATCAGACTGTGAAAGTGTAATTATGAGTATAATTAAGGTGAAATATAGCTCTATTGAAGTTGGTGGGAGTTTTATTATTAACTAGAACGAAGAGGTTTCACCTCTGTGTTTCGGGTGGATAGTTATCCTGGTCAAGCAAAGAAGACATTATTTAATCTGAATGACATTTAAAATGCAATGCAAATACCATATTTAAACCTTCAGGACGTGTTTACTTCGATCAGATCTAATTAAATTGCTACACACAAAAAAATATTTAGGTCCACTGTTATGTGAACCTATATTCAGGGGAAAGCAATTCAAATTGCCCAGGATCTCATTATTTATACTGCTTTAAGCTCTGGTGATGTATTTTAGCAAGTATACATCTAACATTCCAATTGCACTCCACTGAAATAGATTGCTCTAAAGGGAGAGCAAGCATTTCCAAACTACAGCAAACTGAATTGTATTCAGTAATGCAGCATTTGCAACAAGGTTAGGGCAGATTAGCAAACCCTCAGCCCTGTTAAATGCACCCTTTAAGCAGCACTTTCAGAGGTGCCAGGATTCCGCAGGGATAAAATGCAAGTTAATAAATAGGCTGAGGGATACTCCTGGATCCTCTTGCTCCCCAGTGTGGTGTTGGGGCATGCCCAGTAGATCCTGCCCTGCCTGGTTGCCTCCTGGCAGCACACTGAGCGAGGGCAGAGGGTGCCTCTCGTTCTAACGCTGGGCAGAGCCTTGATGTCGATAGAGAAACAGGCCAAGTCCAGGCCTGACTGGAGCTTTGAGGGGCTGCGACCACCTCAGAGGGTGGAAAGGGAGGTCCCAGACAACACCACCATTCTTCAGTTCCTCCTCATCACCTTTACACCTGATTTCATGGTGGGAAATTCCCTGAGCCTTTCCTCAAACCCTCTGATCTTTCCTGTCATGCTCCCCTGGATTCCCATCTAGTTTTACCTGTCTCCTCTTGGCAGAGCACAGCATGAAACTATGCAGCAATTCCAGGGTGCTCAGCCAGGACTTTGCGGAGGAGAAGAGCTCCTGCTGCCACGCATCCCGCCCTGCTGCTCTATGTCTTTGTGCCATGACCCTCTCCTTACCCTGTCCTATCCTGTTATTTTCAGGCCAGTGCCTGCACACACAGATGTGAGGTTGGACCCAGTGTCACCCACTCCTATGGGACGGTCTTTGTGAAAGGACCTATGGGAGCGAGGACAGAGGTTGGTCCAGCTGTAAGCTAGATGGATGACCGAGTCCTAGCTCACTGCTGGGCATGGCCTCGCAGCCCCCATGGCCAAGAGCCAGCAGCAGGCACAGGTCCTCAAGGCAGACACCCTCTTATGTCTTCTGTTCCTGAGGCTGTGATCACCAACGCCCCATCCATCTGGCATTACCCGTGAGAGGAAGGACAAGGCTGGCCCCAAGGCACGTCCTGCTACAGCGAGGTACTGCCTACTGCTTGGCATGAAGCCAGGGAATGTCAGCAGATGAACTGGGAAAGGAGCTTGCCACAGTACGCCTCACAGGAACCCGGTAGCATCCCTTGGGACTGTCCCACAAAGAGACTGATCTGAGTGCTGCTGAGCTGGAGGAGATGCTGGTCTCCAACAAGAAGATAAATTCAAGAATCACAGAAATAAAGGCAGAGCAACAAGTGAGCTCTGCCCTGGAGAAGGGCAGTGGACCCCAACAGAGCCGTGAGCAGAACGCCCCCCAACCATGACTTGCCTTTCATCGGGGCTGCTCAAGCAGCCCCCTAGCACCTCAAGTTCCCAGAAGAAAAACAAGGTGCCTCTCTCCCCAGCACAGCTCAAATCCCTTCCTCCCTCCCTCCCATCCTGAAGGGCAGCTGCCTCTTCTGAAGCACCTCTGCTGCTCTTCTTGCACCTCATCAGTTCTCCATTGTTGCTTCTCTCTGCTCCTCCAGTAGCACCCATCTGCCCTACCCCGAGGTTCCCATCACTGCTGTGCTGCTCGTCCCATCCCGAGACAGGCACCCTTATCTCCTGGCTGGTCCCCGGTGATACAAGAAGCAGTTACTGTTACAAAATGTGGAATATTTTTATTTAAGCTAAAGTACAATTAAGTTTCACCTTAGCAGCTGTGTTTTTTAAAGTTAGACAGAATGTCCCTCTGTTAGCATGTTTTCTTTCAGACAGTGTTTTTCCAGGCACTCTTCATTCTTTGAAGATGATAATGTCTTGCGTTCTGTATGATCTGTGCTGAAAAGACGTCTCTTCTTCCCTAATCACCTCTGTTTGGAGTCTATCTCAAACGCAGGGTCAGGCAGAGAGCTAGAGCCAGCTCCAAATGAGCAAGAGTTTTAACTGTTGTGAAGTTCATAATAACATCAAAAAAATTTCCTTGGAAAGTAATAGAATATGCATAAGATTTCTGGGAAAATTTATCTATTGCATGTAAGTGGAAAATATATTCTGTCACCAGCTCTTGTCTCATTGCACGTGATTGATGGAGATCACTGTCTTTTGTTGCCCAGGCCTGACAAAGAATGCTTGCTTTCTAATACTCCAAAATTAATCTTGGAGAGTATAAACTGGCATTTTCGGTAACACTGGCACCCACTGACTCCGACACCTGACCCAAATCCACTGGTGTAGAGGGGTGCCGGTGTGCTGACAGGGAGGAAGAGCTGATGGAGATCCCTGTGTCTCACCAGCCAGCCTGTAGCATCACAGGAGGAAAATGGATGGTTTGGGTTGTGCCATAACCCAGAAAGTAGCCTGTCCAGTGCAAGACAGCACAGCACAGCTCAACCTGCCTTTGTAAGGTGTTGACAAAGTATACCAGCTTGTCTCTTGGTGTTGAGCCTTCTCTGCTCTGGAAAGGCTGGTGGAGACATCAGCAAGCAGAATTGTGGCAGTAGGTGCTGAGCTGGGTGGCAGCTTTTTCCCTTGCTCTGTGGTCGGAGAATCACTCAGGGCAGCTGTGAAAGGCAGAGAAGATGCAGAGAGGCTTCACTTGTACAGACAACCTTTGCTCATTTTGAGTATCTACTGCATTTATCAGATTCCCCAGGAAAGAGCAAAACCTGCAATGTTATCTAGACTAAGGCAAGTATCTGGAGCGAGACACGAGCTTCGCAAGGTTTAATACATTACAGCAACAGACCCGAGAGCTGCTCACTACCCCAGCAAGCTATTTTTTGCACTGTAAGGGCATTGTAGCAAAACAAATTCTCTTTTCTGACCCAAAACCTTCACCTGGACAAGCTATACAAGTACAGGCTGTTGCCAAGTTAGCAGGAGAACTGTTTCACAGGAAACCGGAGTCTTTCGGAAACTTCCATTTACAGGAATGCAAATATCATGCATTTCCTCTTTGAACGCCTCCTCTCTTTTATTTTTTCCCTTTTCCCTTGTCCCGGTCCTTGTGCGAAGGGCTGCTGGCTGAGGCAGTGCAGGCTCCCCTGAGCTACGCACACAAGCGCACTGCCTGGTGTGAGGCTCTGCGAGGCAGCGACCCAGTGGCACCGGGGTTCCCCCTGGAACACTGCACACCCTTACATGGGAGATGCTGCCAGTCCTTGCTTAAATGAGATCAATACAGCAATGCTGGCGCGGCTGATCTGGCAAAGGTAGCTAAAACCTAAGACCAAGTGTAACCTCTTACAGCCCAAGCCAACCGTGACAGCCTCTGCACAGATAGGGAGCTCATCCCCCTCCCCACAGCACATTATAGCTGCCTTTTTTTCCCACGGATCATACGTCCCTCTGCCAGCTACATCCCAAAATATTGCTTGTACCAGAATGAAAGAAAACATGTTCAAGTCAAGGCAGTGATTGCATTGCACAGAGTCCTTTTGTATCACACTGCAGGTGTACAAACCACACCAGGAGGCAGCTGAGCAACCTCTCCAGATCTGGCCTTTAACTGAGGGAGACAGGGAATGGGATGGAAAATGAGGTCTAACATATTAGGCGTATGATGAAAGGTTGTCAGTTACTTCACTGTGTGTGTCAGTGTGAAAATCACAGTGACAATACTATCAGAATGTGTTTTTCTTCACCATAAATACTTCACACCAAGTGGAGGGGCCTTTTACACGCATGAGAAATCCTGTGATTTGGGGGCTGCACACCTTAAAGAAGATGGGTCCTGAAACTACTGACAAAAATCCTGTTCTGCCAGATGAGCAGTAGCAGAAGGAGATGAAGTTGTTTGCACAGAGAACTTGCCTAAAGCCAAACAGCAGAGGAACACCTATCCCAGCCAGGAGAGCTCACCCGTGCAAGGCCACACACGCTTAGGGCTCTGTCCTGCTACTGCAAAAAAATGGCTCTTAGTGAGTTTTCTGAAGCAAAGACCACTTTTGACAGGCATCCTCCTTTGCAGCTGCAGAGCATCTTAATGGACACTGTAGGAATGACTTTTGTGGGAGATTCCGGGGTGATTTCAACCCCTGTGGTGCACAGTAATAACTAGGGCATGGAGGAACAGCACAATGGTCCACGTAGTTTTGGGAGTCACCACCAAATTTACCTCCCTTGCCTTCCAAGTGCCTAACCTGGGAATTGCACCACAAACAGGCCCTTCCACACACCCTCACTCACCCTCCTTTGTGCAAAGGCTGAGCAGCTCCCTTCTTGATTGTGCCTGGATTCTCCTCCTTCACTTGGTAGGGAAGTGCCCTCTGCTCTAGAGGTCACTTCTGACCAGCCCCAAGTCTCACAAAGGTGACAAGGAAGGTGCAGCTGCATGCCCAGGGGACCCAGAGACACAATGGCTTTCCACACTCGGGGACTTCTATGAATGGAGAGTTTTCTTACTGCTGAGGAAATTGATGTATCCATCAGAAACTAAGCTGATGCTGACTAAGAGGTTTTTTTCCTCTTCCTGTTACATCCTCTGCAGCTCAAGATGGAATTTCCTGCCCAGTTGCAATTCAGAGAACCCATCCTGTCCTCTCAGCACACGGGTGAATGGGAAGGACTCCCGGCACAAGGCATGGCAGCTGCAAGGAAAGTGCAGATGTAGCATGTAACATTGAACCACAGCATCCTTACAAGGAACCTGGTAAGGTGGCCCCAGTCCTCAAACTGGGGTGCTCCTGCAGCTAAGGCAGGTCCATTTCCCCTTTTGGCTGTTTCCTTCCCATCCCTGTGCTTTGCCCCCAGCACAGCAGCACGCAGCTTGACCATGACACCCCACTAAAAGGCAGGAGCTTAAGGAAAAGGAGCCAGCCTGTCTCAAAACTCCAAATTAAATGATGAGACCTGGCAACATTCTTGCTGCTAGACAAGGGACAGAACTGCAGGATAGGAGCATCCTTCCTTTCTCACTGGACTACAGTAGCAACTGGGCTCAATGTATTTCTGACCAGAGGGGTTATGACCTTTCCCATGCTAAGGGTGTTCACAAGGTTTAGACAAAAGCATGTTAATAAACAGTTTCCCTTTTCTGTACTTTCGTCAAGTTTGGACATGAAAACCAGGCACCGCTTTTGTTTCTTGCTTGTGAGCCGGTTTTGATGCTGTCCAACCTTTGGAAGGTTTTACAGCTGTTAATAATACAACCACAAAATGCTAAAATCTCTCTTCAGGTAGATGTATTTACACTGGAATAAAAGCCCTAAGCATGCTATATAGCTTTTTCTTGATCTAACACTAAGCTATTTAAGGTGCAAAATGTTTTGGCTAATACAGCAAATAAACCTGAGTTGAAAAAAAAAACGCAAAAAACAGTTATGCTACTAAAATTTCTCAAGTGTAGACAAAAATAACCACCTACAACACCTAACAACAGCCTTGTAGGGCCCTCTAGACTCTGAACCCTGTCACATGTTAACACAAGGCACTTCTAATATTAATTATCAGTTCCATACACAAAAACACTCTCTCTTGTCAGAGTACCTACAGCATTAAAATCTTGTGCTCTTTGCCAGCCATTTTCCTTCCACATATTGCACTTGGCTTGTGCACATCCTAGGGGATGTTTTATTCTTGTTCAGAAGCTTACTGTCGCTGGATTCTCTTATGTATTGTATTTTAGTAACACAGTCATTTCTTTTGGCCCCAAGTATTTGTTGAACGCAAAGCAGTAAACTGAGAAACGGTCAGCTTGAGACTCTCTTTAGGAGCTTGTTTTCTGACAGCAACAAACTTCTTACTCACGGCAAAGTAATCTCATTTCAGAGCACATTTATTTGCAGGTATCAGCACAGTAGCTTTTTTCCCTTCTCCAAAATAGAAAGTCTATTTAAAATATAAGCCTCTGGGTAGTACAGGACTGTGTTCAGCAGCGTACAAAATAATAGAACTCTATGGCAAGAAGAAAGGAATGTGCAAGAGTATACGGACAGCGGAGCCGGAGGTGAGAGAGTAATACTTTGTAAAATTCCTCTGGCTGCTAACAGTGCTACTGAATTCATGTTAAAGCACCTGTAAATTACCCTTCTGCTGCTCTAGTAATTTAAGTCTGCCCACTGAAGCTGAGGGCTGAGACAGTGAACATAGCATGGGTAGAGCATGGCAGCACAGCGCACGCCGAGCACACAGCAATAACTGCAGCAGTGTGCATCTTCCCAGCCTGCAACCATCTCAGTGCAAGAAACAGGGGCCTCCTTCCCCAAAGGAATTTATGGCCTTTCCTTCTCAGCAGCCCTGGACACAACACTCTTTGGCTTTGCCATTAAAAACAGGAGCAGGCACAGGGTGCCTGATGAGTTCCTGGAGTGCAGCAAGAAAGTGAGGTGCAGCCCACAAGCACTCTATCCCGCTGCAGCGGGAGGCGAACAGGGAGTTCTATAATGAATCTCCCAGCCTGGGGAGGGAGGTTGCCTTCTGTTGGATGACATGAGTTTGTGAACAATAAAATAATAAACTAAATATAAGCACAACGCGGTAGGGGAAACGGGGCAATTAAATACCCTGTCTTTAAATTGCGGCTGGTCCTAATCAGTAAACTCCAGTGACAGCTAGAGCAAAAAGTCATAGAATCATAGAATAGTTAGGGTTGGAAGGGACCTTAGAGATCATCTAATTCCAAATCCCTGCCATGGGCAGGGACATCCTACAGAGAATCATAGAATAGTTAGGGTTGGAAGCGACCTTAAAGATCATCTAATTCCAAATGCCTGCCATGGGCAGGGACATCCCACATACTCAATTCCCAGTGGCTGGTGTGTGGCCTGTGGTGATGTCGCAGTGGTGCAGGAGGATTGGCACCTGGTGAGCAGTGGAGGGAAGGGGCAGCTGGACCAGACCTCTCCCGGCAGCTCCCTGCTTGCCTGGCTTTCTCTTGGCCTTTGGAGAAGGGCTGTAGCATCCACTGACTCTCTGTGGTCTCCCTGGGGCCGCTGATCCTGCGCACTGCTAATGTTCACAGGACTGGGCTGGTTTAACCGGTGGAGCAGCACGTTTTCTCCCGAAGTGCTGGAGTCAGCACAAGGCTGAATGGGCGAGTAACGCAGGCACCGGCGCTTTTAGCAAGCAGGCACCCCGCGCAGGTTATGGGGCTGTTGTAGGGAGCTTGTATAGCTCAAACCTAGCCTAGGAGTAACTTCTCTCAGGTTCCCTGAGGCAGGACTGCCGTGAGCAGCCACACACAGGGCACGGCGGCGCTCCTTGCGCCCAGCCTGCTGCGGGGGGGGGGGGGGGGGCCGCCCCCACCGGCCCCTCTGCCCCCCTCACCGCAGCCCCAGGTACCGCCAAGGCAGACTTTTGCATTACAAACACATGACGCGATTTAAAAAGAGAAAGAAAAAAAAAACTGAAGAGAAGAAAACCCAGCAAACCCACTCTCCTCCCCACCCAAAACATTCCAGCCTTTCCTCTCCTGCCACTTGGGGGGGGGGGGGGGTGTTGTTTATTGACATTATGCAAGCGCTGAAATATTTTTCTTCTTCCCACCCGTCCCCCTTTTTTTTTTTTCCTCCCTTTCTCCTCCCCTCTCCTCCGAAGGTTGCGGAGGTAGTTCAAACCCCTCCAGCTTATCAGCCAGAGGAGATGCATTCCTCCGGGCTGCTCCCTCCCTAAGCCCTCGCTGGCCGGGCGCCCGCCCGGAGGAGGCGATGGCAGCCCCGCACCCGCCCCCCGCTCAGCCCTGAGCGCAGCAGCCGCCGCCGGGATGTTCGGCTGGCACCGCCGCTTCAGCCTCGCATCGCCCTGGCGGAGAGGTGAGCGCGCCGCCCGCGCGGGGCCGCGGGACACGGGCCCCCCCCGGCGCCCCCGGCCCTGCCCGCCGCCCCCCGCCCTGCTCTCCGGCTGCCTCTGCCCCCGCGCAGGTAAGGGCCGCCCTCGCACCCCGAAAGGAGTGGCGCTCCGGGAAACCGCATCGGTTTCGCCTCTTCGAAGGGGTTTATTAATTTTGTAAGCCTGGAAATGCTTGGTAAGAGAAGAGCGGCACCGGGACCCCGCGCCCGCCGGAGGGCACCGGGAGAGGGGCGCACGTGTCCCGCCGGGGCCGCTCGAGCGGAGGCGGGCAGGGCTGCCCCGGGCCCGCGGCACCGAGCGGGGGGCTGGAGCTGCCCCGTCCCACGCGGACTGTCCCGAGCTTCACAGGTTCTGTTTGCCCTCTCCCTTTCTGCGCGGATGAGGCGAGGCGGGCACGGGACTTCATACAAGTGGGGGTTTAGGCTGGAGAAGAGGAGGCTGAGGGGAGACCTTATTGCTCTCTACAACTACCTGAAAGGAGGTTGTGGAGAGGAGGGAGCTGGGCTCTTCTCCCAAGTGACAGGGGACAGGACAAGGGGGAATGGCCTGAAGCTCCACCAGGGGAGGTTCAGGTTGGATATCAGAAAAAATTCTTCACAGAAAGAGTCATTGGGCACTGGAACAGCTGCCCAGGGAGGGGGTCGAGTCACCTTCCCTGGAGGTGTTTAAGGAAAGGGTGGATGAAGTGCTTAGGAGCGTGTTTTAGGGAGTGTTTGGAATGGTTGGACTCGATGATCCAGTGGGTCCTTTCCAACCTGGTGATTCTGTGAAAACAATTTTAGAACTTTATCAAACGATTGATGCGGTCTCAGACCGCCTTTGTCAGACACGGTGGGTCTGGTCTGTTTTATTCCTTAGGCGGTGCTGCAGGGTTCGAGACCGCAAGCCGCAGGCAGCAGGATCGCTTTAGCATCCCTGTTCGCTCTTCAGCTTGGCTTGTCACGAGATGCGACATCTGCGGTTTCTGTCTCCGTTGACATCGCCGCACAGGGTTGGTTTGCTTGGCGTGGAGGTGGCCGCAGGCAGGGTTTGCTGGAGTCTGTCTAATGCGCTGTGCGATAGCGGGATGGTAAAAGCATTGCAAGCACTGTGTTGGAAAGATTATGCCTCCTGGGGTGCTAACATCCCATCTATATGCCGAACTCCCGGCTCCCTGGACTGCAGGCAGGAGTCCCCAGAGTCGCTGCGTTCCCGGGCATCTGCCTGACCCGGCTCTCGCTGCTGGGACTGTGCTTCCCATCTCTCCTGCTCGGGGGGCAGCTACTCGGAGCTCAGGGTGAGCTGGAGCCTCTCTGAGGTGCCCTGGCGGGTAACCGCTGGACACTGTGCTATAAAGGCTGCTGAAGCACCTTGATTTGCCTGGGTTTAGTCTGGACACCGCACTGTTACCCAACGACACGAAGGGCTCTTGAGCAGTGCTGCTTTGAGAGTTCTCCAGCATCACCACGAGATGTGGAGTGTGTTTGAAGAGATGCCGTTTGACCGCTCTTTTTTGTAATTTGACCATGAGCTTGTTTCCCCCAAGCTATGTAGTGCAAGCCTGAGAGAACAGTTAGGAGAGCAAAGGAAGCCTGCTTTTCCATGTGGAGGTATCCTTCATCATCCACATACAGCAGTTTTGTCGCAGGGGTAGGTGGAAGCTTTGGTGAGGGAACAGGCTTGTCACACAGAGCACTAAGGAATCAAAAAGAGATTCAGCTAGAATTTCTCCAAATAAGAAACAGGGACAGCGCTTCCTGAGCACTTCGGATAAAAAGAGGTACCAAATATTGTTTGTGTCCTGGTTTGGACCCGATCTCTACTCAGAAAGAGCCAAGAATATGCTAATTCTTGCAAGCTTTGTGGCAGGGACTTTTAAAGTTGCATCTCTAAATGCAGCTTAAGATAGAGACTATAAACCAAACAAAGAAAAACAATTTTTTGAGTGGCAGCTCAGTAACAGGTATGGGCTGGATCACGCCCGCTCCTCGGAGGGGCTGTTGGAGCAGAAGGGGCAGGACCTCTTGTATCCAGAAGCTCAGTGTGCTGCAGGTATGGGGCCCTGCATCGCCTCCTTGTCATCTCACCAAGGTCCTTGTGTGGCCTCAGAAAAAGCAACAAAACAAAAATTGTCATCACTGTTGTTGCAGCCTTAAAAGATTTCCGACATGTCGAGCAGTATGGTTACACCTGCCCACTGCTTCCGTGTTTGAGCAGAAGATATTCTCTGGGTTTCACCTAGGCATAGCAATAACTGCACACGAAAAATGGATTAACAGCAACCTTTCTGAGTTCCTTTTGCTTCAGTTCAGGCACTGGGGTCTTAATGCCTTTGGTCTGTGGGACTATTGAACAGTTGTTTGTCGAAGCTTATTATAGGCAATAAAACCTGAACTACTACATACCTGTCATCTCTGGGGGGCAAGTTCCATCCTTGCAAAGGGCCTCCTGCCTCCTAGTTTGTTTCCAGCTCAATGCTCCTTTGTGATATGAGGCATCCTGTGAATTAGATGTGCAAGAAAAGATCTGCTAAATTAGATATCTTTTGCCACCGTGTGCTATATTTATTTCCATTGTTTTCATTTTCTGCTCAGACACATTAGCGAGCTGTGCACCCAATAACCTTTTGCTGTTGTGCAGGGCTGCTCATGAAAGCACCATTTCCTTTATTTACTGTCTTGAATCTTTCTTTTTGAATCTTTCTCCTGGAGAAGCACACCAGTTTTTCCAAGGAGAAGGATTTGCAGGTCTTTAGCGAGAGACATCATCTCCCCAACAAAATCTCACAACTAAGCACCATAGGTGACTCTAGGAGCTGAGCCTTGCCGGGGAGTGTTAAATTGCAGAGTAGGAAGGACTTAACACAGATCCTTGTGCACTGAAATTAGGCTTGACCTGGTTTTCCCACTGGGCTAAATATCCAGAGAAATAAGTTTCTGGCTGAATGCAGTAACACATTGGGGAGGCACAATGCGCTGGTGCTACGTGCAAGGTCAGGTGTTGGTCCAAAAACTGATGACTGCCAGCCTACACAAGTAACTCTGATGAACCGGCTGTGCTCTGGAGGTCACTAATCTATCAGACCTGTCCCTCCATTTCAAAAGCTTCGCAGGTCACTTGGAATGAATAGAAGCGAGCCATAAAAGTGTCAAGTGGCCTCTCTACTTGGACATCCATTTCCTCTTTAGTTCACCCAACTGTATCCATCAGTAAACAATCAATCTCCCTCTCATTCTTGTTGAAATGCCTGAAAAGAGCTATAATTATCTCCTCCTCTTCTAAAACAGATGTATTAAAGCAATGAATCCCTCTTCAGTCATAGACCTTGAACCCTGTTATCTTTCCCTCAGCATCTGTTTTATATGGATTTATCATTACCACCTGCAGCTATGGGGGATTCTATAATATTTATCTTCACATTATGTTACCAAACCATCATCCGGAGGAATTTCACACTTAACTAACAGTGAGACTGGAGAGCACCTCGGAGCCAAATGATCCAAGAAATTTGTGCTTTTTGTTCCAGGACTGTCTGAGATTTCAGGTTTGTCATAATTATTGCTTTGCATTCAATATGTCGAGCAAATCAAATTATATATATTCTCATGAAATCCACATGCATAAGTTCCCCAGTTGCATAAATTCAAATTTTGAGGATTGTATCACAAAATATTCAGTTGCCACGTGGGAGCATGTCCCTCTGCAAACAGGAATTTTCAGTCACAATTCCAGTGACATCCCACCTCCCGTATTTCTAGAGCAGTGATTTTCATACCTTCACAAGTTTCTGTCATTGGAGACAGAGGTTGTAGCTGGTGCACTGAAAACAATACCTTTCCATAAGCTCCTCTTAGAAATTCTGAGGCTCATGATTGTTCTACTGTTTAGGAGAAGCTCTTGCTCAGGTTGGGCAGCCCGGGATACAGCAGCATGCTCACAGACTGGCTTGGTTTGAAAGGCACATTGTCTGCAGAAACCTGGTGCCAAGCAGCACCCTTGCCATTGCTAGGACCAGGATCAAGTTTTCCACAGCACCAAGAAGTGGGGAGATCCTTGCCCCATGGAAGTCCATGACAAAGCTCAGCAGCGATAGATTTCCCTCCCAAAGGATCAATTGGTAGTGGTTGCTGGTGGGTTTGGGGTTTTTTTTGTGTGGAGGTTGGTTGGTTGTAGGGTAGTGTTGGGATTTTTTGCCAGCATAAGAGTAATCCAGTTCTTCTAAGTATCAGAGTCCTGCCCACACAACGATTCCCTGTGTCCGCACAGCTCTGCAAGAGACAGCCATTGCCCAGCTGGGGAGGTAACACCGCTCCTTTGTGGTCTGCGTGGGGACCAGCTGGTGGGCTGGTGCTGGGGAGGCAGTGCCAGCACAGCCCAACTTCCACACCCACCCCACAGCACATATGGGGGAAGAGTCAGCAGCAAAAAATGCCTATTGTTTCAGAAAGGAAGTGACCCCTTTTCTCTTAAATTGTGGGAAACTGAGACCTCATCATTAGTGAGATAAAAAAAAAAAATCCCCTCTTCACAGTGGAAGGGAAATGCCACCTGAGCTGTACTGCCAACAGCGTTAGAGAACGTGTCACGGCATCAGGTCTAAAGAGAAACTTCTTTGTAAAGGAAGAAAGGAAAACGAGTGAATGCAAAAACTAAATGGGAGAGGCAGCCTTTCATTTCTAGGAGTTGAGTTTGACTTAAGCTCGCTAGTCACTGCTGCCTAATGATTCTTCAGAAGCTGATGATCATCTCTTAGTCGATTACTTGAGGTCCACAGCGCTGTCAAAGGACCTGTGCTTGCAAGGCACAGGGTTTGGTCCTCAGCACAGCTGCAGCTAGAGAGAAATTACTAGGCACACTGTGCAAATCCTCTGTGGGGTGCTGAAAAACCTTATCCGGGGCTTTGCACATGTATTTTGATCCTGTGCTTGGAGCTAAGCAGACTGGTAGGAATAGTGGGGTTTAGGTTTGGTCTTCCTTTGCAGGGCAGCTGGGCAAAATCCCTGCTACTCCCGTGACGCAAGTCACAGATGATGCCCTATGTTTCTGGCAATTTGTTCTTGTGCCACATTACGGTTGGAAAGTGCTGGTCTTTGGGACTCAAATCTACAGAGCGTTGCGTTTCTTGTGATAGACAGGAGTGGGGAGAGACGTAGGCAGTCTGAGCATCTCTGGACTGCTCACCTTGTGCCTCTTCCTGGGATCGCCACACTGCATAACCCTGCCAGCACCACTCGCCATGGATGGGTGGGCTGTGCACATGAACCTCGTAGCGGCTCTGGGGACAAGCAGAGGGCTGCCATGGCCCTAATGGTGCTATCCTTTGTAACACAATGGCAGCTGGAGGCAAGCAAAGGTTTGGCTCCAGGTGTGCCAGTTATTGTGCAAGTGTTTAACAGAGATTCTCCCCCTCCCAAGCAGCCTACAAATCAAGGTGAGCATTTTGAGGAGGCAGGGGAACACAGATCAGAAGGGAGGAGAGAGCAGCACAGAGCAGCACTGCATGGTGTAGCTCTGCTAGCAGCACGCATCCCACTGCCATCCTGCCCTCTTCCCACCACCAGTACTTCCTTTAGCCAGATGCATCAAAATACCATGTGGTATGGTACTTAAGTCAGTCCATCAGAAGTCAAGGATCCCTCTTAGGGATGTAGCAGAGCTTATATTGAGGAAATTGCCAGTGAAACATGGCTGTGAGCCACAGGCATAGATGCAAGAAAGAAAAAACAGGATCTGGATTTCAATGCTTTGGAACACGGGGATTTGACTTGGTTTACTAGAAAGGTGGGAGCTTTTGCAAGAATCGCACCTGGGCAGGACTGGGAATGCCTGACAGTTTTGCCTGGGCAGTTGTTTGAGTGCGTCTCTTGCATGCAACTTCCCAGGGATAAATAAATTGTTTGAAAGCAATTTCGTGTTTAGGTATGCACCTTTCTTCTTCAGGTCAGAAATCTCTGCCTTAATGTACTAGGCTGTGCCCTGGCAGCCGATAGTTATTGTGCAATAGGAAAGGTACATTTGGTCCAAGGAAAGGAAAGGCTTGGGACACGAGCTGATGGGAGGGTATTCACCTTTGAAGGATTTAAGTTTCTCTGCTAGGCTTTGCTAATGGATGGCAGAGAAGTATCCTAGAAAATAACTTGGAAAAGAAGCAAAGTTCTGGAAAGTTAGATAGAACATGAGAATTTCTTTCACTCCCTACTAATTACCTTCAGATAATAGGTAGGTCACTGTTGCCACCTCACTATGGGATGGGAAGCAGTCTTGCTTTCCAGCTGTACAGGCTCAAGAAGTCCAGCAACTTGCCCGAGGTTACACATAATCAGTCACCATCAGTTACAGGCTTACACTGCAGCCCAGGGAACCATTTCTCTCTGGTATGATTACAGAGCCATAAAACCCCCCGAGCAGACCACTAAGCAAGTAGCACAAGTTAACCCGAGGTAACGTTCGGCCTAGGCACACATTGCCAAAGATGCTGCAGGAAGCTATATTAATTCCTAAGCATGCATACACAATTCTACTCCCTCCCCTGCTGCCCAGTGTCCCAGCCAGCTGTCTGAAAGCAGCATCTTTCAGTACCTTGACGTTGCCCTAGAAGGGATGTAGAAAACCAATCCAGGGGAAGGGAAACAAAAAACAATACCAAAAATATCCCCAAACTTGGCTGATTTCCCAGGAGAAGCAGTGCCAAAGCTGGCTGGCCTCCAGTACAAGTAAATACGTCTTGCCAACCTTAATGCCGCAGTCCAGGCGTATGAAGTTCTTCACACCTCCTTTCAGAAGCATCCATACAGCATTGTAACTGTACTCCAGCAGCACACTCCCTCCAGCACCAGGCAACTTTGCTCTGAGCCCCTGGTATTGTTGTACAAAGCACTTAACAGGCCCAGTCCTCACTCAGCCAGAATTAGCTGACAGGATTCTGCAAGGGCCCTGGTAAAGAGCTCATTTACAGCAGCTGAGGGTCTGGATCATTTGGATTTTTTTTTTTATTTTTTTTTATGATTGCAGAGTAGACCTTTAATTGAAGCATTCTGGAGTTTGTTGGCAATGTGCTTGAAAAAGCTCAACATTTTTGTATACTTCATCATGAGCCAACAGTGTGATCAGGTGGCCAAAAAGCCCACAGCCAATAGCATCTTGGCTTGTATCAGAAATGGTGTGGCCAGCAGAAGCAGGGAAGTGATTCTGCCCAGGTACTCAGTACTGATGAGGCTGCACCTGGAATCCTGTGTTTGGTTTTGGGCCCCTCACTACAAGAAAGACATTGAGGTCCTGGAGTGTGTCCAGAGAAGAGCAACGAATCTGGTGAGGGGGCTGGAGAACAAATCTTATGAGGAGCGGCTGAGGGAACTGGGGTTGTTTAATCCGGAGAAGAGAAGACTGAGGGGAGACCTTATCGCTCTCTACAGCTATCTAAAAGGAGGTTGTGGAGAGGTAGGTGTTGGTCTCTTCTCCCACCTATCAGTGATAGGTGATAGAACAAGAGGGAATGGCCTTAAGCTGCATCAGGGGAAGTTTAGATTGGACATTAGGAGAAATTTCTTCAGAGAAAGGGTTTTCAAGCATTGGACCAGGCTGCCCAGTGAGGTGATTGAGTCCCCATCCCTGGAGGTGTTTAAATGGTGGGTAGATGAGGTGCTTGGGGACATGATTTAGTAGTGGACAGGTACGGTTGGAGTTGATGCTCTCTAAGGTCTTTTCCAGCCTTATGACTTTATGATTCTTTCATTATCTGTATCAGAAATAATCAGCTTCTAGGTAGACTCATGGCTTAGATTCCAGTTATCAGAGAGGAAGAAGAGAATATTACCTCAATTAAGTACAGCAAGAAAAACTAGTTTCAGGTTACTGCCTTAATTGTGGGAGATCTCAGTAGCATCGATGACCTCATTGGCAATAGGAAAGTATCATTGAATGAATGAGGATGCGGTGCCCAAGTGTGTTGCAAATTCCTGTGGTTCTGAACTCATGGTAGGAGGGGCGATAGCGTTTAGCATCACGGTAAGGTGTTGGGAGAGTAAACCAGAAATGTTCAAACACTGTGGTTACCGGCACAGTGCTGAGATCAATGGTTTGCAGCCTAGAACAAGCAGTTGTCGTGAAACGATTTAATGTTGTGAGTAGCCACAGGATGGGCAGAGCAAAGGGCTGTGTTGTGCAAAGCACAGAACTTTCTCAGCACTGGAGTTGCTGGCATTGAGAGGACCTGCCTCATGCAAGGAGTCATAGATTTCTTTTCCTTATGTTTTATTTTTTTACCCCAAGGAAACTTTATAGTTTACATTGTAGCTTTTGTCATAAAAGATATGAATTAGAGTGTCTGACATCTCGTTCTGTAAGCATCAAGACCTCATTTTAATATGCCGCTTCCTGATTTCAGACAAAGAAATATTTGTGTAGGACAGGGTGAAACCAGTTAAGCAAGAAAAAAAGGGGCAGATTGAAAGACAATGGAAGAATCTACAATCAAATGAAAGCAAGGCATGATTAATAACTTAAAGCAATCAGAGTCTGTGGGAAGGGACTACCATTGCATATAGCAATTCCTGGTTAAGAGTGGCAGCTGTATGATTTGTTCTTAAAATTAAGTGATGCTCGGCACCTGCTCTCCTTCTGACTCTCAGAGATTTTGGTGTGCCATCTGGGGTTGAGAAGCCATCAGAAGAGCCCGATAGCCTTCTATTTTTCATGCTGATACAGTAATTTGCCTCTCAATGTTTGCAGCTGAGCAGCTAGATCCTCTTCACCCCAAATCAGTAAGGACTCAGCTCCACCTCCTCCTTCCAAGACCATGCATCGAGCTCCCTCTTACAGTTTGCTGTCCATGAAGCTGCAAACCGGGCTGCCTGTTCCTTTTCCTCAGTTCAGGGTCCACCACTGCCAGCCCAGCCCAGGCAGCTCCTGTTGAGCTTTACTGCTGCATTTCCATGGGCAATGTCTTTCTCTTGTTCCACAAAACAGCAACAGCAATGATATTGCGTTGCTGACAATCTGGCACTGACTTTCCCAAATGTGACTCTTCACAGTGGAGAGATGCCTGTGAATCCTACTGAGGGAGGTGGGTGCGATTCTGTATACGACAAACAAGATCTTCTATAAGTGGTAATAAGCACTGTTGTGCCCAAGTGCCATAAAAAAGCCCATCAGGCAGAATTATTTATCACTGGCTGGAGGTTCTAGGAAGGTCGCAGGCTTTCCTGCCTACTTAGGAATAGTAATGTGAGTTTGTGAAGAAGCTGCTGGTTTGACATTAGGCAAAAAGGAAGGAAGTAGGAAAGCAGAATGAAAGGAAATAAAGCAGGAAGTAAGATATCCTGAAAAATGTTGGCATTGTCGCCCTCTGAGGTGCTCTGGGTCATGTAGTAGTAAAGGAAAAGATAACAGAGAAACTGAAGTTTTGTACTGCAACAATTCCTGGTCTCAAGGCCATAAATAGATGGATTTGGAGCTGAGATTTTCAGTCTCTTAAAGGGTGGATGCAGAGCTTTTTACTGGCTCTCATATATAAGTGTGAACCAGAAGTCAGCACTGTGAAATATTAGATTCAGAAAAACAGTAATAAGACCTGGGGGCAGATCTACAACTCACATAGATCAACTTGTCATCCAGAGACAATTCTAACACATTACTGTGTGAAATAATTGTGTTGTGAAAACAAGTCTCCTTTGTCCGTGTGCAAAAAAAAAACAGCTCATGAATAAAGCTGCGACTGTACCCCTTCTCTTCACGAAGAGCCTGAGTTCATTTAAAGAAATTACTTCATATCTAAAACCATACAGGGAGTGAAAAAGATCTGCTGTGTCTTGTTTACTTTGCCTATCAGTACTTGCTTTTCATCACCTGTATGTGTGCAGAGAATATCAAACAGATTGCTAGTTACTCGTTACAACCCAAAATTCATTTAAGCCTGCAAAAAGATTTAATTTTATCTATTTTTCCTGCTAGTTCAGAATATATTTAATGAGAGGAAATATTTTAGCCTTAAATTAATGTCTGTCATGCTGAAAAAAAAGGTACTTCTCTGTGCCTGTGCACAGGTAATCATGAAAAAGTTATCTGGTGACATGTGTTGTTTGCCACCCATTTACTATATTGGAACTCTGTGCATTTATGTCTCCTTCTGAAGGACTCCGGGGCTATGAGATACAACATTTCTGTTGTAGTAAAGCCTACCAGAAAGCTCCATGTAGCTCAAGAAGAAACTTGCCTCTACCATCTTACAATAGGCAGTTTTACATTTCAAATCCCTTAGGAGATGCACTGTATGCTGAGTTTTTTAACCTCTTGTGACCTTCTACTTTTTTTCTTTTAAGCAGGTAAGAAGAGCCCACCTGAAGAGGACGAAGTCGTGCTAACACACATGAAGATATTGAGCAGTGAAGGAATTCAAAACCCAGGGTTAATCCCCGAGGCTCCTGTTGACAGAGCCTGCACAGAAGAGTGCCATCTCCCAGGTGCCAGCCTCCCACCAGACTCCCAGGAAAATCCAAATGCAGCGGCTGCACAGGCAGATGCCCCAGCAAGCACAGACTATGTAGCCACACTGCCTGACCTCAGCAGCTTTGAGTCCAAGTGCCGACTTCACAGGTTCTCCAAATTTGAATCTGAGGATTCAGGGGTTGAATTGCCAAGCGGGGCTAATTCTCCATCAACACCAACCGGTTCAGAGAAGAGCTTTGTGCTTCACAGCAGAGACTCATTTTGTGACTCAGGTGTGCTTAGCACCTCTTCTTCTCCAGAAATTGACCATCTGATAATGAGAACATGTAAAGAGCGAGCCAGAAAAGTCAGCCACCGAGATCCAGACGGTGAAAAGCAAGGTGAATGCTATAGCCAGGAGACTGATGCTGTGCAGTGTTCTACAGCTTCCCTTGAAGACTTCAATGTCCCTCAGGAAGAAAGTCCTGATGAACATTTTGACCAAACTGAAAGGCAATCTCTGGAAAAGGAGCCTACTCCAGAGACAGACCTTTCTAGGGAAGGCACTCTTCCCACCCCAGCTTCCATAGATGAGCCAAAGACGATTGCTGACAATTTCCCAGAGAACTTTGGCAGCGTGCAAGACCTTCAGATCCATGGACATGAGCTGAAGAAGTACCCCACAAGCGACAGTCTGGATGAATACATGGACGAATGCTGTAGACTAAGTGAGGTAAGAAACAGCTAAACTGAATCTTGCGGCTGGGCCTGTCCAAATACCTCAGTCAGGGTTCAAGTCCTATCATCTGCCACAAACTAGGACACATCTGAGTGGCTAGAAAATCTCCCCTGAAACCATGTAAGCAGCAAATATTGACAGTTGATTTTTAAGACCTCTTTTCATAACAGTGAAATTTTGAAGTGGTTTACATACCTTGGGTCTGGAAGAATGACTAAGGGCTCATGGAGAGCTGATGTTTCAAAAAGCTCTAGATTAATCGATTGATTTGATTCTAGTCTTAAAATGAAGATTATGAAGTTAGTTATATATATCTTATACATAGGATGGGGATCAGAACGTAGTTTCAAGGTCAGGTTATTCCTATTTCTGGGAGCAGCTAGACTGCTGTCAGACTACTGAAGTTTGGAAAGAAGTTGTCTAAGGGGTACCTTGATCCTGTCCAGGCCTGTCCTATGCTCTCTTGAATAATGAGTGAGTAAGGAACTAAGGCACAATTTAAATCTTTGCTGAGCCGGAGGTGGAGATCCCATTTGAACCCTTCAGCACAGCTGTGGTGGAAACTCCTGTGTTCTGAGACTAACCAAATTGCAAAGACATAGTATTTTGAGCAGCTTATCCTCTTTTCCCCTTGCTGGCTACACCGTGCGACTAACGGGAGAATAAAAAGCCCTTCTGTGCACCTTCTCCTATAGCAGACGCCAGTAACTGCCCACCCCAGTGCTTTGCCTGGAGCCCCATGCACCTTACCTGCCCGCTGCTGTGTCTTCCATGAATGGAAAGATCTAACTGGGAAGCTGATTCTTGATGGACAGACCAAAAAGCCCCACGGACAAAGGAGAGCAGGGGGCAGGCTAGGTGAAGAGGGCCACAGACACACCAAAAATACCAAACAGAGCGTAACAGGGATTTCTTTTTAGGATGTTCATTGCGGCAATTGGAATGGGAGATGTGTATGAGGAAGCCAAGTCACTAGAGCTGTGTGCTGTGCATATAATTTCACCATGACCTTTCTGCATGGGTCCTGAATCATCAGGTGATGGCCCTCCTCTCCAGCGTGCCAAACCCAGCTCATCTCTGTTAACGTTGCATATCGAGGCAGCACAAACAACACACAATTCAATGGAGTAACCTCTTCCTCCCAGGAACTGTCTCACATATGGCAGAGACGGATGTCTATTTTGCACAATTCCCAAAACGGGCATAGACGTGGCCTTTTGTCAGGGAGTTCAAGAAAGGACCAGAGCAGGAGGCTTTGAATGCAAGGAGACCTTTTTGTGAAAAGTTACCTAAATTCTTTGTTGCACTCCAGAGGCTTTGCAGGCAGCTGGGTCTTGTCTGACAGTTCTGGCTGCCAAAGAAATTACTTTAAATCCCTTGCGAAATGAAGCCTCCGTTTCCCAAAGCAGAGCATTTAAATAAACAAGAGAATAAATTAGAAGGAAGCTGAAGAGGAAATGAAGCTCTTGGTGGCTTATCTCTCCTCTTTTTTAATATCCTCACTGGCTGAGTGTTAAAGCTCTGTGCCCCAGAGCACTTTTCTTTGTTTGTTTTTCAAGCTGTATAAATACAGCTGTGACCTAGATGCTGGGGAAGTTTACCCCTTTTCACAGAACACCTCCAGGCTGCTGTATCTCAAGAACCAGCTCTTCAGACTGCTGGGATGCCAGGTAGCACCCAAGCTGACAGAGGCACGGAATGCCCATGGCTACTGCACAGCCCTGTACCTGCTGTGTGCCCCAGAGCACACGGACAGCCTCCTGCAGCTGCAGAGCCTCCTGCCCTTGCCAAACCTGCACAAGCTTGACCTGTCCTCACTGTCATAAAACAGAGGCGGAACAGAATGAGATCCACTCAGAAATGATGTCCAGGTGGTCATCTGCCCGTACAGCGGATGGATGCATCTTGGTTCCCCCCAGCTGAGGCTCTGCTCCAGGTTTACTCTGTGGTTTTCACATTTGTGTGTAACCTGTCCAAGATACAACACGGTGCTTAGGACCCAATCTCTTGTCTGGCCTGATGTTGTCTCAGGGACTCGGATATCCCTAGAAATACAGTCAGTGTTGTCTGAAAAACAGCAGGCCAGGACAGGGTGTTCCGGCTCTGCTTGGCAAAAGACATGGCAAACCAAATTGTTCCATTCGATCAGTTCTTGCTGCATTAAGTTCTTGTTGATGGAGATGCGAGAGGTCTTGCACTGTCTTATATTTAGTGCCAGGTGAAAGCATTATTTGTGTCACAGCAACTTCCTCAGGTCTGTTGCTGTATTTGGGAATACAACTTTCAAGCAATAGGAGAGTGGTTTTGTGTTCCCACCATAGCCGAGCAAGGATTCAGTCTGGATAAGGATGTCCATTGATGCCCTCCCGGCCACCCTCACTGCTGAGGCCACTTCCAAGAGAACAGGAAGGAAAACACTGAAAAAGAGAGACTGGAAATGAGCAAATATTTTGACCATTTGGATTCATTTGGTGAATGGCTTTGGCTGAAAATGTACATCAAATCATTTCAGTCTGACACTTCTTAAACAAAAGTTTCTGATCTTTTGTTTTGAACTGTCGTTATTTTGAACTTCGCCTACATTTAGAAAGATGAAAGAAAGTGGAAGCTGTCAAACAACAAGTGAAATAACTTTGAAGCCTAAATAAAACCATTTCCTTTTAAGCTAAATTAAATGTTTGGGGTCAGTTTGAAGATACATAGCTTTTGATGCTTTTGCTTTGCAAACACTTCCTCATGCTCCATAAAGTTTACATTTAAAATCAGCCTATATCCCTAGAAGGAGAGAGAGGGTGGGAGCATTGTCATCGTTAAATGAAAAAAAACCAAAATGTTATTCACACAGTACTAATTAGCCTGTGCCAAAGCAGTCAAAATATTTCTCTGCAGAGAGGTACAGTTCAGGGGGAGGATAGGGTGATGGGTGATGGTCAGCCACATGGCGTGTGCGTGCTATTCGGAGGAAACCAGGAACTATCAGTAAGCGCAGCCCCTCCTGGACAGCAGGGTGGAGCTGTCAGAAATACACAGCACATCCCTGTCTTTCCTGTTATTCACAAGCATTTTGGTGCTGTCGGCTTCCAGTGACAAATGCTTCCAGCTGAGCCTGTGGTGTCACCAGTCAGTTGCTCCTAGCCCGTGATGGGAGGTTTGTAATCGCATTCCTTGGCTCTTGGCGCAGTGACCATAAGGCCTCTGTACTGGCCATGCTGATGCAGCAGGAGTGAGTAGTGAGGGATTTGTGGGAGACCGGAGCACGGTATAACTCAAAACTGTCTGCAAGAGAAAGTGGAGAGCACCACAAGAAGTACGGAAACCTAAGTCATAGAATCATAGAGTGGTGTGAGTTGAAAGGGATCTTAATGATCATCTAATTCCAACCCCCCTGCCATTGGCAGGGACACCTCCCACTGGCTCAGGTGCCCAAGGCCCATCCAACCTGGCCTGGAACACCTCCAGGGATGGGGCAGCCACAGCTTCCCTGGGCAACCTGGGCCAGGGCCTCACCGCCCTCATTGTGAAGAATTTCCTCCTTATGTCCAGTCTAAATCTGTCCCTCTCCATCAAATAAAGTCACTGCAAGAATTATCAGTGAGCTTCCATCTGAATGGAGAGCTTTAGTTGCAGTCTCGTCCTTCCTGCCAGCCACGACTGCTGCTGCCAGGTCAAGCCTAGGATTGTTTTCCAATGAGCCTGATTGAAGAAGAGCTGCGGGTTCTGTGACTCTGGAGACTTCAGAGGAAAAATGTGGTTTTACACCAGTCAAAATAGTAACTGGAGGGCTCTATATAAGCTGCAGTTCCCAGTGCAGATGTTGATCCTGCATTTTTAGGCTTCTTAAAAAATCTGTGGGCTAGAACAACTACAATGGTTTATCGCCAGCTGAGCAGGGCTACATGTAGTGCAATGCTGTCCCCAAAACTCAGTCAGGTGAGCACACACAAGGGCAGGGATCTCTTGTTAGTTAGACAGGTGTACCATCAGTGTAGTGCACTTGAACTCCATAGGGTCAAAACGATAGTGGGAATAACACAGCATAGTATACGTGAGAGCCTTGAAAGCCTTTTCTTCCAGCTGAGGATCTGGTTACGTCTGATGTATGTGAACACAAAATCTGGCACCTATTTAGACATTGTGCTGTTACTTTCCCAGAACAACTTTAACCATCTGATTCATAAACTGTGTCTGTCTGATCCTCTGCATCTTCACTTTCAAAAAAGTAGGTGAGATGTTTTACCTCCTTCATAGGTTTCATTAGCTGAAAAATGTGCACGTAGCTTTTGTTGCAATGCTACTTGACGGTCTCCTTGTGGGGAATGGGAAAAATTTCAATCCCATTAGATGAATGTTTCGGGAAGCTTCAACAGGGAGGGCAGAGAGTGGAAGAGACTTATCCTGGAAAGTGTTTGCAGTTTGCCTCTGGTTGCTCACCCTCCACTGCTAGCGTAAAACTCTCTCACAGTTGCTGAGAGCAAAATACTTAGACGAGATTGTCACAGAGCCAGCCATACCTGAGCAATCCTGAAGCTAGCGGGCCTCGTGGCAGGGCAAGTTAAGCGAAGCATCTGCCTTAAGAGCTTTCATTCTTGTATGCTGACCACAGAGGTGGCCCGGCAGGGATGTTCTGCTTGATATGCCTTTGACTCATTTGCTATTGCTGGGATCACTTCAATAAAATGTAAATTCATTTCCTAGTAAGTAGCCCAAACTGCTTGCCCTGCGCAGCCTCTGAAGGATGACTGTGAATTGAGGGCCTCCACCATGCTGAGTCCGATCTTCAATCTGGTTCAGGTCCTCTACGAGCGTGACTTGTACTTCAGTGTCAAGTAGGAGATTTTGATTAAGCTGGTTGAAAGGTTTCATAGTGAAAACTGAGGGAAAAAAAATTACCCAGCACACTGCCTGCCTTTGTCAGCCATTCAGAGGGCTGGAAAAGGAAGAGTAAGGTCTTCACATCCAACATCTACCTTGCCCAAGACCTGGAGCAACTGCTTTACACCTTTTTACTCTCTTTTTCTGAGGACCTGTATTTATTCTCAAGAGTTGAAAGTTCTTTCTAACATTTGCTAAAAGACAGATTTTTCTCCATGCCTGCCCAAACGCACCTTTGCTTTCAAGTGCCTTCAGCCCCAGACTCAAAGTACTGGAAATTGGGGCCACCTTCTCTTCTCCTCCTCCTGCCTGTTTTGTCTTTTAAACGCAGCAGCTTTGAACATGAATCAGGACCTTAGAATATTAAGCACAGGACAAATATGGAACAAAAAGAGTGTCTGAAGCTGAAAGAGGTGACAGCGAAATGCTTCATACTTTCTCTCCAATACTGAGTTTCTAGTCAAATGTCCTAATTCATTCTCTTTTCCAAGAGCTCTTCTGTCCCTTGTAGTCTGATATAGTAGCCATAATGGGGTGGGTTTGGCTTGCTGTCTCCTTAGGACAATACAGACATGCCATCAGTCACTGCAATAGTGAACTGGCAGGAAGGGGAGTTGTTAAAGGTGCTAAAACTGGTTACAGAGTGGCAGAAAGCTTACACTTTCAAGGATAATGAGGAGCTTCTGACTACCTGTTTTGGGATAGCATAAAAAATGACTGCTCATTTTAGGACAGCGCAAAGCTGCCAGATTTTCAGAAGCTGATACTCTGGTGTTTCTGCAAATTATGCTTCTGAAGCTGGGCACCCCTAAATCCCTAGCAGCTTTCAGATATGTCGGTTATGGTGCTTTTGATTCAAGCTTTTCCCAGCAGACACCATGTAGGCTTTGTTCTCCTTCTGGGTCCTGAGACTGCACTTGCTCCCGCTGTAGACACACTAAGGACTCAGTTTTTGTGGCTGAGTAACCTTTGTCTTGCTACAACTTCTGCAGGCTGTGCCTGAGAGGAAAATAAAAATCATGGATGTGAATGACCAGTGGCTTAAAGTCATCACAGTTTTCCCTATGATTTCACGTGACCTCTGTCGCAACCTCAGACACAAAAGCATCTGGACATAATAATACCTGTTTATAAATAACATTGTATCATCATTTGTTTAAAAATAAGTAAATCCTAATGTTGATTATTTTTGAACACACCATGAGCTTTCTGACATAATGAAAAGACAGGAAGAGTCCCAAGGCTGGCATTTCCCCAAAAATGTAGATTGTTGTGGGAAAGGAGACAGAGTAAGCTTCCTGCTTTTGTAGAGGAAACTTGTTTTTTGAAGTAAGATAAACTTAAAGCGCTGCCTTTGTGAAGATTGAGGCTTATTTTACTTACTGATATCACATGCACATCAGCAGGCAGTGCCAAGGGGGAAGTGAGCCTCTGCATGTATTCGTTAGCAGCACGTTCGGTAGAGTCCGCTCACAGCACAGGAGAGGATACTTGCTGTGCATAGGGAAGTCCTGCAGCCAGAAACGGAGAGGTGTGGAGCAAGAGGCTGGAAACACCATTGCCTGTCCTCTGCTACAGGACAACTATCTGTCTCTAGCACTGCTGTGGGCTAAGCAGCAGGGAGACTCTGCGACTTCTGGGTGAGGAGTGATCAGTGATGCAGAATATCCTCCCATAACCAGACAGCAAGCTTGATCCTGCAGACCTTCTTCAGGTACCTCTTAATGACTGAGAAAGTAGCAGCATGGGATCTGCTAAAAACCCAGCTGGGATCTGCTAAAGGTATTCTTTCACTTTCGCAGCTTGGTTCAGGCACAAATCCCTCTCAGTGACTCACCAGTGTCTGAGTTCAGCTGTGGCATAATGGTTGCAGATGGCCAAAGGCAGACAGATGTACCCCCAAGTTGGTCACAAAGCATTATATCACTGCAGCCTCTAGATACATGCCTTCAGTGGGAGCCAAGTTCTGCCTCAGTACACAAAAGTGTGACTTGCACTGTGGGCTACAGACTAAATGAGCCATGCTAACCCCATCGATCTATACCATAAAGTAGAATTATACTTGTTCATAAGTGTCTTGTGGCCAGTAAAAGACAAAAATTAGGGGAGGTGGGACTAGAAACAAGTTGTCACAAGGTTTTCCTCTGCACCAGTCTGTGGTCAGTCAGAAGAGTCCCTCTGATGGCACGTCTTGCTGAGTAATCCAGAAAAGAGCTGTAAACAAGCAAAAAGCTGTAGCACAGCCCCTTGCAAGAGGAAGCCTGAGTGTCTTTACCACGGCTCACACGACTGTAAGGAGTGTGTTGGGCTCCCAACTGCTAGTAAGTATTGCTCTACTGTTACTCCATGGTCCATGATCCATTGTCATTGCAGGTGAACCAAGGTAACAGCAAAGTCCTGGGATCTGGTCTGGGATACCTGGAACACATTTGCCAACTGATCGAGAAGATTGGGCAGCTGCAGGAGCACAACCTCCGTCTCCAAAAGCAAGTGTGCAGCTTGCAGAAGGAGCAAAAGCTGACCCAGATAAAAGAGGTAAGCAGGCATCATAATATCTTCTATTAAATGATATACTCAAGGCCCAGATCAAAAGTTATAAGTCTGGCTGAGGGAAGTTGCTAATTTACTTGATCCCACACCCACCTGGACTGGGTGCTCTAGTCTTCAGGGAGACCTTGCCCACGACAGTGGGCTCAGCTTCTCTTAGGGTAGGCTTGGGTTTCTGTTCAGTTTTGTTTCCCAGATGTGCTCGCTTCTCTTGAGTTAAAAAGGATCCCTCCCACCTCATGCAATGGCCGGCTTAAAGTCAGTAGCTTTTACTTTTCTACATTTGAGAACTTCCCAAGAACACATCTTCCCCTGTCAGTGCTACCAAAACAAAATATTTCCGTGGACCTCTTTAGCAGTTGTGTTTTGAATTAAGCGTTCTCTCTTTTCCTTCTGCTTTCAAGCTGTTGAAACCCCAGAATTTCCCACAAAACAGATAGAATGGAAAAGAGAAGCAGTGGTACCACAACCCATCTCCATGCTCTGGTTCTCTTCCTGCACTTTTGAGCTGCCAAATGAAGAAACTCTGACAAAAGCATCTCAATGTTCCCATTTGTCTTTTTTTTTAATCAGCCAGAGTGACCTGGGGAATTTGACTGAAATTTGAAAGTGATTTCAGCTTCCTCCTAAACAGCATTTTTTAGCCCCTGCATGTTTTGTTCAGTTCTACCCCACCTCTCTTTCTTTTTCTTTGTCCATCACACTAGGCTTCCAGCTTTTTTTCCTCCCCTCCTTTTACTGTTTATTTTATCACTCCCCAAGGAACAGAAGAGGTTTGTCACATTCAGCTATTTTTTTCCCACCCATGCTGTGGCAATTCTTTTGTTCTCTTCAGCAGCATCATTCTTCCCCCAGTGCTGCTCTCCCACCTGCTGGGACTGGATCTGCAGTAGGTGACTGCTCTTCCTCAGAGCCAAAGCCAAGTTGTGAGTCAGGTTACAGAGCACCATACCCCGTCATTTCCATGTACCCATCTCTCACACTCAGAGGAATGCAGCCTCCTACACAGAGCCTGGGAATTGTTAACACATTTCCTGAAGTTTACAAGTGTGAGTCATTGCTCAAAGTAACTCTTCCAATCTGAAATTCGGGGTCAAATCCTCATCTAGTGTATGTACCCTCTCCTCCCCAGCTCCCATTGAAATAAAAGGCACCGTGCTTCTATTCAAATATTCAAAACTTCGATCTTCTTGATATTTTCCAAGATCTCTTAGCAGTGCCTTCTCATCCCTGTCTATCCCGTACTGTACAGAGGGGACCCCCCAGATGTAAGTTCAGCACTTGCAATGTGCTCTACAAAACCGGGTGCTCTCTCTTGGGTGTCTCTGCAGTGCCTGTGACTCCTGTATCTGAGCAGCTCGGTGTCACTTTTCTCTTTAGAGTCACAGCCCCTCTGTGTAGAAGGGGGTACACTACAGAGACTGATGGCATTTTGGTTCTGGAACACAAAGGGAACATGGTTACTCCAAAGCCTTTGCTTTACAGGGAACTCTTTAATGCCATGGGCCTAAAGCAGCATCTTTCATCAGGTTTTCAAAGGACATCCTCCTCCCCAAGCTATAGGTACTACAAAGTGCCATGCTGTTGTGGCAACATAGCCAGATGAGGTATTACAAGAAAACCATCAATTGCTTGGGGGTCTCCAGACAATTCCAACACCAATAAACACTTTGGTTCCTTCTCTACTTCAGCTGGATAAAGCTCTCTTTGCTTCCTGCCCTACTGAACTCTTGTGCAATGTGGTTGTAGAAGGCAGAAAATCTTTCCTTCCCACCACAAGAGCTAAAGCAGAGGTACACCAGCTGAGTACCACATGTAGATACCAGCCAGGTTCCCTGTAAGTCAACTATGGCATCTTGTCAATAAAATTACAAATGTGCGCTTTCCAATACAAATAACATCTTAAAACGCGAGTCACTGTTATAATGGAGCTGTTTATTTACACAAATGCCTTAACTGAACAGCTTTGTGTTTAGAAACTTGTATTCAATTGCTTCTGGGAAACAAACCCAAAAGATGCTGAGTATCAGGTAATTTAAGTAAAACACCACTGAACCCATGAAAAATCTAAATTAACAACTCAAGGCTCCTCAGCCTTTTAGAAAATTAAATCGTGTGGCTTCTGATGGCTCTCAGGACAAAGCTAGGCATCTCTAGCTGGAAATATTGCAATTTGTCTGTAGTATTGTGCCATCTGCTTACTTTGGGTTGTTGCAGCCTGAGACTCTGCATACTTCCTTTTTGCTTTGAGTGTAGGAGTACCTTCTGCAGCATTGTTCCTGTGGAGCTGCCACTGTCTTCCTCAACTCGTGCCGAGACGTGAAGGTGTTTGTTACTGGGAGGAGCAGACCTCACAGCCTTTTAGTTCAGACTGGAAACTCTTCTGATCTTTCTATCATCCCAGAAATAGGAGCGAATACTGAAAAGTTGAACAGCTTCAATGGTGAGTTCAAATACCTCTGATTTGCCCTTTTGCTTGCCACCAGCTGGGTGAAATAATTTGACCATCAACGCTGCAAAAGACAGATGGGAACAGAGTAAGGTGTTAGTGGGACTACACCTTAGCTAGAAAGCTAAGAGATGCATTTTAAAACGCTTTGTTTACACCTAGGTTTTTAACACTTGCTTCTTCATGTGTGTGAAGCAGGACTTTTTGCTCTGCAGCTGTGGCTACAAAGATTAGGACAAATTCATTATAAAACGAGTCTCCTTTTTGGAAACTTAGCATGCCTGAATGCGTACATTAGTGGAGCCTCTCCACATGGCTTTAAACCCCCCAGCTGAGGCAGAATAAATGGAGAAAGCCTTATGCCTGTTATTAGTCTCCTACCCTCTCAAGCAGGCACAGAAAACATTCCTGGAGAATGACTTATTCTATAGATCAAATAGAAGTAAGCCCCAGCTGCAAATCTTGGATCCAGAGACCTACTTTTCCAGAAGGCTGAGAAAGACTGGGCTCAGCCTACTGGTGATAAAGCCAGCTGAAAAGTCTGGAACCAATGCTAGATGTGAATCAGCCCACTAAGCAAGGCTGATTAGTTTATTTCAAACTTCGATAGGTTTGAATATAATACCTAAGGAAGGTATGTTTGAATATAATACCTAAGGAATTTAATACCTGAGGAAACACAGAACTTCACGCCTCGTAGCAGGATTGAGTCAGAGTGTAAATGGCCTTTGGGATGCCTAATGCTGAGGCTCAGGAATTCTCTTTCCTGGCGGTTTCAGAGCTGACCTGGAAGGACAATAAGACCATGAGGAAGACATTAGAAAATCTGCCGTGGTCAGACACTTTGTTGGAGCATTTATCTTCTTTCTGTTAAAGTGTGGCATGAAAACACACAGGGTCTCATTTCATCTGGAGTCTGAGGCACTGAGGCCATCCTAGAAGGACACTGCTGAGAAATGTGAGCAAGTCCTTGCATTTCGTTGCAGGAAGAGAGGGACAGCCGGATTCAGGAAACAACCAGCTGATGGTGGGGCTCCGGAAGCTGTCAAACTATACGAACAACAAGGAGAATGAGTTCCAAGAAGCTGGTGGTATGGCTGAGGGACAGGCTTTTCCATCAAAGGACCATGCAGTAAGAAAGGTGAGTGATAAGCTTTGAGCCAGACTCGAAGTGGGACCTGTGGGAGAAGCAGGGGGATGTTATACTCAAGCTAACGCTGCCTGCTACTGAACTGGGCTGGGGCAGTGAGAGCATGGGCCTCTCTGATCCCAGTCTTAATTGAAGACAATCGCTATGTCTGTATGCCGAGAAAGGCACAAACAGAGCACTGCAGACAGCAGCATGGGCTTTAGCCGGCTGTAGCTCCAGATAACTCAATGCCTGAGCTCTGTCATAAGTATCTCCGCTACTGCTGCTAGCAAGATTAAACCAAATACATATTCATTACTATATATAAAAATTTTATTGGGTCCATCCTTAGCTGGCAACATTCAGTGTAATTTGCTCCAGTCCCCAAAGTGTGTTTCAGGGAATCCATTTTGTTAAGCCCAAGGAGCCAGAACAAATGCTTTTCCTCTCCCTTTCTTTCCCATTGTTTGTGGCTGCCTCAGTACTTTCAGGTTCCGGAGGGGATCAGGAGTGCTGAAATGCCAAGGCAAAGGCTCTAATCAGATCATTCCCAGCCTGACAGGAAAGAAGGAGTAGATCTCATGGGAAAGACCTTCTCATGAAATTTCCCTCTCAAAGTTGCAAATTGAGTGCAAACATTTCAGTGAACTTGAGAAGCCAACTTGAGGCTACATCTTGAAAGATGCTCTGCGCTCTGGCTTCTGCCCAGCAAAGTTCTGGAGTATGACCATTATTTTAAGCATATGGGAAGCCCTGATGACTTCACAGGACTTCAGAATCAATCCACACTCTTTGAACTGAGTCTCGGTGCTCTCGTTACACCACACCGTAGTATTGTTGCTGTAAATGTTGGTCAAAAAAAACCTCTCTAGGACTGTTTTGGATTTTTAGAAAGCAGGCATCCTTTATTCAGCACTGGGTGCGTGGGGATTAGCTCCACCTAACACATGCACACCCATATTCTAGTACTAGAGCTTCTCATTACATGCATATGTATCTTATTTCTCAGAAGGGCTTTATATATTCAAACTATTTCTCAGAACTAGTCTTAATAATGGCATATTCATTATGCTTGTGCATTTCTCCTGCTAGGGTCTTTTTGGTGCTGTTCAGGAATTGCTTCTAAGCATCTTTGTGTGAAACTCGCCTGTTGAGCATGTGCAGTGACGTGCAACACGTCCTCTATTCAAGGTTGATCTCCAACCCACAGATTCTGGCTTTCTAGTCACAAAGTACTCCTTTCTTTTTTATTTACACAACTCAAGCAGACAAGGATTCACATTACTCTAAGCAATCGTTATATATGGCTACAAATCTGTACAGGCTATTGTCACTTAGTATTGCCTTTTGTACCCTAAGCATGAATGCCCTGTTTCCTTCTGCAGTGCTGGTGAGAATCCTGCCCTATTAGTCCCAGGGCTACTTGGTGCTATACACGTGAACTGGCAGTCTAAATACGAAAGAGAGGTGGAGGAAGAAAGAAGGGAATATCTCACAAATACGCAGTCTCATTATTTATTAATTTATTTGCCTTTCATTTGCAGGGTCTGGATGTCGGCAAGAACATTCCGGTATGTACCTGCCCTTGTCATGCACTAAGCCCTTGTAGCACATAGCATTATACCTGAACTAAAGAGGTTCGCTGACCCCCAAAGTTTACTAACAAAGTAACAGACACACATGCATTATGACTTACTGCATTTGGTCTGTTGTTCTCCCACCTTTACTGCAGACACCACCTACCCGGCCTTTGGGAACGGGCAGCTGCTCCGGCTTTCTGTGATATTAATAATGCTTGCTTTTCTGTTTTCAACACCAGCACAATGAAGGAGTAACTGCTGAGGTTTCCAAAACCTTTCCACTGCATGCATCAATCCTAGCAGTAAAAACAAAGGTTCGATATTTTAATGAGTAAACAGTCCCACTTACAAGCAATTAACTCAATAGCACAGAAACCAGTGCTGCAGTTTTCAGCTGAGCCATGACCTCATCTGAAGTTTTGAACTGAAAACTTAGCAGATCTCCAAGAAGAATTGCTGCGGTGGGCTCTGCCGGGGCTGGGCAGCTGCCAGATAGGGTAGTCCCAGCTCACAGAGCAGTGGCTTTGCTGGTGGCACAGTGGGGAGACACCACAGGACAGGGCAGAACAGTGCCCCAAGCATGACAGTGATTTGAGAACTTCACTGAAAAGGGAATAATTTCTCCCTATTTCACTAATCCTGGGGCATAATCTTTTTTTTTTGCTCCTTTTCCAAAGTTTCCCAGCCATTAGTTTAGGAAATTTAAAACAATTTAGCAAAAAGATATGAACTTTTTTTTTTTTTAATGCATTCTTTTCAGTTCATGAGTTCAGATGAGCTCAGCCCTGAGAGAGCAAACCTCGGGAGAGGAGCCTCATGAGACTCCCTGACCTCCTGATAATCTCCATTAGCATTTCAAATGTAAGTGCCCAATAGCTGTGGCTTGTAGACGTGACAGGATAACAAAGGCTTGATTACTTCTAATTTATAGTCCACAAAAGTCACCACTTTTAAAAGGGCTGAGAGCAATGCATCCAGCCTAATAGAAGGAAAAAGGAGTAAAGCTGCTTGTTTTGGGTTGTTTTTGTTGTAAAGCTCCCTGCATGTGAATGTAAGTAGGTGAGAATCCAAACTGTGATCTTTTTCTTTACGACGAGGTAAACGTGCCTTTAGGCAGCTACTCAGCAAAGTGTCCTCACTCTGAAACCTTAAGTCAGAAAGAGTGGCAGGGTCCTAGACACAGAAATGTTACCAAACAAAATACAAACCCGGTGGCATTAGTGCTGGTTGATCCATCCTGTCACATCGTGTCCTACACAGGTACACACTGGCCACCAGTCATCATTGCAGGGTGTTACATTTTTTTTGTGGGACCTGACTCGTATCAGTCCGAAATAAAGAAACTCCCCTCTTCCCACCACCCTGAACTACCCAAAATTACCGTTGGCTAGATGAAGTCTGCAAGCAACTAGCCTCTGGTCCTTCAAGCTGTGGTTTGGTTTTGCCCTCTAGGGTGAAAGCCATGCTTGGGGGAGAATGAGAGATCTTATGAGGAAGACACGGCTGAGAAACCAGAACAAGCTGGGGCTGTCCTCTGCTGCTCTGAAGAGGTCTTGCCCACAGTTGTACAGGTAAGACGGAACTGTAGTGTTGGGAGGAGGTGGTGAGAGGTTTACTGTGGCGGATGCTGGCTGAAGACCCCTCTTTACCTTTTCACCATGGTATATGGTGGCCGTGGCCAGCACAGCCATTTGCTTTCTTGATGCCCAGGTGCTTCAAGATCCCGACTGGATAACATTACCTGTGTGAAAATAATGAAAACATTACAGTCCGCAAAAGAAGGTGCTCACACCTAACAGGGCAAAGGGACAGTCACAATCAATCAGAGCCACTCTGTAGCCCAATTATTTGTGTTTCTGCTCCCTCCTAAGCATTACAGTAGAGGTTAATGTTCTCCTTCATTCATCTTCATGTCTTTCGCCCAGTGCAATAGTAACCCATAGTGCATCTAATGTGTGACATGATGGGACAGTTGGGATGAGCTGGAAAGTTTCCTCTCAGAGAAAGGGGAGATGCAGTTAGCTGAGCGTGTGCTCATGAGTGGATCCTGCTTGTTGCTGCGGATGAACATTTCGGTCAAGGATGGGGTCTCATTTCTATTAAGACATCTGTTCTTGGCCCTTGGGCAACTTTATCTACCGGGCTAGTTACAAGCCTTGCCTCTGTCTGAGCCATAGTGTGTGATGGTGATGACAGTGCTGCCAGCTACCCCTTGCACAGATATCCCCAATGTGTTTTCCAAGTACCCTCAGCTGGTCTGTTTGTGTACAGGTTACAGAAAGAGCCTGAGTATTTTACTCACTAAAGCAGGGGTGTTCCATAGCGCTGGATACCTCCTTCTATTTTTCCAGCTTAGGTCTCTGTAACCATAAGCAGAACAGATCAAATATGGTTAAGCCTTCCTCAGGTTTTGGAGGGGGCGATGGTGGGGAAATAGCAGTTGTTTAAGCACTCAGGAATGTCCCATTGTTCTCCTTAGACAGTCTGTACCTACCTTACAAAATTAATAAGGGAACTGGGAATCTTGTAATTAAAGCTGGAAAAAGAACCTCTGTAGTGCATGGAGTGATTTTTCCATCTGGGAAAAACTTGGTTGGGGCCCAAGAACACGTAACTGCAAGCTTCCTCCTATTGTTTGGGGAACAGAAAGAAACACAAAGCAGAAAGAGATCAAATAATTCAATCTAAAGTAGATGGTGAACCAGCTGGGGAAAAAATGTTGGTGAACCTTCCCTCTAAAGCTGAGTAGAACTGGGGCTTGAGTTGGGCTTCAGCGAAGTTCTGTCGCTGGCCTCCTGCTCTGACCTTTCTCTGCGTCACTAAGGACTCCGCCAGTGCATGAGAATTGCAGGCATTGCTCAGCTGGTTAAATCAATGTACTTCCAATGAAGGGTCAGCCCAATAGGTCCTAAGAGAAATAGCTTTTGCTGCTTTCACGTGTATAATGGACAACTGCTACTGTCATGGAAATGCTGTACAACGAGATGCCAAATGGACAATTTCTTTTTTTACCTGGCTGTAACTGGGCAGCCCCAGAGATCTTCTATGCTGTTTTGTCCATGTTGCTTTCTGTAGCTGATGAGTGGCCTTCTCCCTTTGATACAAGAAGCAGTTACTGTTACAAAAATTAAAATATTTTTATTTAAGCTAAAGTACAATTAAGTTTCACCTTAGCAGTTGTGTTTTTTAAAGTTAGACAGAATGTCCCTCTGTTAGCATGTTTTCTTTCAGACAGTGTTTTTCCAGGCACTCTATTCTTTGAAGATGATAATGTCTTGTGTTCAGTATGATCTGTGCTGAACAGACGTCTCTTCTTCCCTGATCACCTCTGTTTGGAGTCTATCTCAAACGCAAGGTCAGGCAGAGAGCTAGAGCCAGCTCCAAATGAGCAAGAGTTTTGACTGCTGTGAAGTTCATAATAACATTAAAATTAGTCCTTGGAAAGTAATAGAATATGCATAAGATATCTGGGACAAATGTATACATTGTATATAAGTGGGAAATATATTCTGTGACCAGCATTTGTCTCATTGCACATGATTGATGGATGTCGCTCCCTCGTGTTGCCCAGGCCTGACAAAGGATGTTTGCTTTCTAAAACTCCAAAACAAGTCTTAGAGAGTTTAATTTGCCAGCAATTTCGGTATCACCTTCATTTAACTTTGTTCTTCCATAGATCTAGATAAACCCCTTGCCTCTACTCACGTCCCTTATCTCCCTCCATTTCTTCTCCTGCTTCCTAGCGCTTATTGCCCAGCCCTATCTGTATTTGCTCTTCTTACCCCACACCCTGCAATAGCAAAGCACTGACACTGGGCTTTTTACTGGTGCCTGGAAAAGCTGGATACCTTGCTCCTATGGCTTTTGGGGTAGGTAAATAAAATAAAATAATTAAAATTTAGGCTGTGTGTGACAGTGACAGCCCTGCAAATGTAGCTGGACAGAAAGCCAGGCCACTCCTACAGCAGCACCAGCATGGTAAAGCAAGAAAGTCTTGTTTGTCTGCAGCTCTTGGCAAAACAAACATCGAAGCCCTTACACTCTCTGCATTTAATGCCACTGTCTTTGTTGTAATTTATGAAATATGTTTGCCTTGGCTCCTGGTCCTGTTTGTACATGCAGGCATATGGAATTGGCTGGCTTTTGCTTACCTTGGCTTCCTTGGGCTCAGAGATATCTCCCAAGGTCTCGAACTGTAACAGGTTGGAGCGTGATGCTTGTATTAACATATAGCTCTGAAGGAAGCAGAGATTTGTTGCTTTTGACACTCGGTCCCACTTGAGTCATTTGGGAAATTAGAGAAAGTCTCTTTGTTTTTGTTTTTATAACTAGGTCAAAGCAAATCCCCTTTCATGATCCCTCTCCGCATATGATTAATGGTCTGCTCCAGGGCGTCTGTATGTTTTTCTTTTCTCTCTTTTTTTTTTAAAAAAAATACCCACAAAAGAATTCTCATAGTAGAGAGAGAACTTGGTTCTTCCAGAGGGAGAGAGGGGGGACTGCCAAGGTAAACATATGGGCACAAGACTCGGGGGTTTGTCATACATTGTTCTAAACACACTCAGGTTTTAACTTCATTTTCTTTTTCCTACTTATATGTTTCTTCCCACAAAGCACCTATTTGGTGCAAAGCACGAGAACAGACTGATGAATGACTCGATCATGGGCTTATGAACTTACACAGCACATAGACCTGGATACGACCTATGGAAGGAAGAGTAGATTTCTTCCCCAAATCGTTGCACTTTCATATAATTCCTCCTTACTTTCCCTAGCTCCCTCTGAGGACAAACAGACAAGATGTATGGTCTCCTGCTACGTGCCATGACTGCTGCTGGGAACCAGTTGTTCCAGCTCTGGCAGAGATGCAGAGGCAGCCATCTCAATAAAAGCAATTGTGCTCAAGAGCTTTTCTGATGCTGTCTCCAGCCCTTTTCTAGGATTTAATTTGGGTAGTTTTGTGCAATCCTAGCCTGACATTCCCTGTGCAGACACACCCACCTGTGCATTGGTGGGAGGTGCAGCTTTGATGCAGCTGTGTGAGAATGAGCTAAACTCCAATTATGATATCGTTCATGGTAGGGATGTTGGTTTCAGTTTGACAGCCACCAACAGCTTGCTGCTGTGCGATGACTACTTTGTGGTTAGGATGAAGTAAGTTAGGAAGGACAGTCAGGCGTTACGAAAAAACATCTTGTTGTTGGGTAGTAAAGCCTGAAAAGGACCCTAAAGCCTCAGATCGAGGTCTGAATGCTGATCTTCACATGAGGAATTACTACCAAGGGAGATCGCCGCGCTCAGGGTTGAGAAGCAGTCAAAGAATTAAAGAATAACGTCAAGGCTGAAGTTTGTCCACTCAAGAGGTCAACAAAACAAAAATCATACACCGTTAGACTAAAAAAAAACCAAAGTAGTAGATGGGGGGGGGGGAAAGTCTGTTCCACATCAGTCAGGCCTTTGAGTTTTTTTTCCCAAATCCAAGATAGCTAATAGCTATTCATTTTCTGTAAATAGCTTTGAAATAATTGCATTAACAAAACTCCCCATAACCAAGATGGACAGCTTCTCTGTCTTAAATGGCAGCTCTTTGTAAAAAAATGTTCCAAAATGCAAAAAATTTTCCACTGGTGAGACCGCACCTTGAGGACTGTGTTCAGTTCTGGGCCCCTCACCACAAGAAGGATGTTGAGGCTCTGGAGTGTGTCCAGAGAAGAGCAACGAAGCTGGTGAGGGGCTGGAGAACAAGTCTGACGAGGAGCAAGGAGCGGCTGAGAGAGCTGGGGTTGTTTAGCCTGGAGAAGAGGAGCTGAGGGGAGACCTTATTACTCTCTACAACTGCCTGAAAGGAGGTTGTGGAGAGGAGGGAGCTGGGCTCTTCTCCCAAGTGACAGGGGACAGGACAAGGGGGAATGGCCTGAAGCTCCGCCAGGGGAGGTTCATTCAGGCTGGACATCAGAAAAAAGTTTTTCACAGAAAGGGTCATTGGGCACTGGCAGAGGCTGCCCAGGGAGGTGGTGAAGTCACCATCCCTGGAGGTATTTAAAAGATGGGTGGATGAGATGCTCAAGGACATGGTTTAGTGGTTGATTGGAATGGTTGGACTCGATGATCCTGGAGGTCTTTTCCAACCTGGTGATTCTGTGAAAATGTTTGTCTTTGGTAAGTCCTTGAGGGTCTCGCTTGCTAAGTCATTACAACCAAACAGGATACTTTACGCTTACTTCAGTTGGATATAATAAATAATGAACAAAAGAATAATCTAGACAGCGTCTAGCTTACTTCAAAAAACCTCATTTCCTACTCACTACTTCAGGCCAGAGTTATTAACTTCCCTGTGATGTTCACACATCAGTCTCTTCCTCCTTGCTTCCAGCTAAGCAGAAAATAATGGTTGCTTTCAACAACATGGTGTTTATATCCATCCATTACACTGTGACTTCATGCCAAGTTTTTTGGATACTGCCACAAATATTTGGGCAACATCTGTTTTGGAATTTCAAACTGGAGATGGGGAGGCTGCTTTGGATGCAGCTTTGATGTTGTATATAGCATATTAGTACTAATACACAGCCATGCGTCCTGGCTGCTGTCAACTTTAATTGTATTTTTCCATTTTTTAAGGCCAGATATTATGCCTTCAGAGCTGAAGAAAACTGAGAGGAACTCCATGATTGTCCTGGGGCAAAACACAAAGCATGAAAATATATGGCCTTTCTGATAACCTGAGCCAAACGGAACAAGGTAAAATAAGTAAAGCAGCATGTGTTTCTTTGAGGATTGGGGGGAGGTTTCTGGTTCTTCTCAGCACAGAAATGAGACAGTCCTGTTCCTTTGTCCAGACACGCTCCAACATGCAAAGACAGGAATAGGTCAGATTTTTGAAGTTCAAATTATATGGATTTATGTCAGCTGAGGACCTGCTCATACACCTTTGTTTTAATAGTGCCCCACTTTTTAAAAATAAATTTTAAAACTATGCAATTTAAAGGCATTTGTGGTCATTTAAAGGGTTATGTCTTGCAGCCTTTTTACAAAAAAAAAAAGCATAGCAGCAAAATCAGTTGTCTGCAGTCAGTCAAAAAACTCCCAAATAATAAGCCAACCGGTTATCCTGGAAAAGAGTCTAATCAAGACTAAAAGAGAACCAGGCTCACCCTCATCTTCCAGCTTCCCAACTCATCCCATGGGTTAAATGCAGAGAAACCCTTATCTATCAAATTCTTTGCATATTTCTGTTTCAGAAAGGCAACGCAGAATGCCAGTGGACACTAAACCAAGAACCTCAGGGTTACTTTGTTCAACCTGCATCCTACAGCTGTCAACAAAGCAACTCCGATTTGAGCCTTGGAAGGGAAAGAGGGAAGGATGAGCTTGAGAAGGATCTGTGGACAGATGCATACTCGCCTATGTACGGCTTTGCTCCCAGCAAAAGTCAAGACACAGAAAATAGTTGCTGTTAGCATCTTGGTGTCGTAACCAACAGAGACTTTTAAGTAAGATTTGGAAATGCTTCCTTCTCTCTGGGTAGGAGCAGAATTACCTGCAACACCAAGGCTTTTAAATTGTCATTGCTTTCTGGGGACCTTCTCCAGCTGAAATAAACTTAAGCTTTATGGGACACAACAGCATCAAGAAGCATGCCGGACACTTCTTGCCGGTGCAGAAGTGGCTGTCAGAGGACAGCCTCCTCCCTCAGGGTTTGGGGGAACTGAGTTGCAGCCGCTGCTTGTCCACAACATAGCTCCTCCCTTCAGAGCAGCATCTGTGCCATTTTACTGCAACCCAACAGGAAACCCAAATCTGTAAATCCAAGACTTCCTACAAGGCCATTTCTGAATCAGACAGTAGTTTCTAATCCTGTGGGCCTGCTCCTACTCTAGAGGCCACTTGATTCCAGTGCTGCCCTGTGCGCAAGTTGGCATTACGCAGACTCATTGCAGAGAATAGAGCAGGGGGAACTGCGGGAACCAACCTTTTGAGGGACCGGAGGATGGAACATCTCAGCAGGCAGCCGAGCTCCTCTGCTATCAGTCTTTCGGGAGGGGGAACCAGGCTTGAATTCCTACTTTTAAGTTAGAAGTGAAGTCCTCTGGCTGTGCAGGTGGTGGCCTGAGGCTGTAGGTGTGGGAGTTATGCTGCTGTGTGGTTCAGCCCGTGTAATCGCTGCTGGGTAAAGGCAGGAAGCAGAGAGCTGCAAGGAAGAGTTATTCAAATACATACATCCTTTATCGGCTGCTGCTCGTCTGGGCCACATTAACAACCGTGTAACACTGTTTGGTGGCTGCCTTATTGCCACGTATCCACTGATTCCAGACTCAAGGGACAGGCAGCACGTGCTTCTGAGGGTCCTGTGGTTGCAGTGGTCTCTGCATATCAGCCCTTATCGGTACTCTCACGAGGATTGATGCACATGTAAGAAAGATTTAAATAAAGAACTTTGCTTCTTGTTAAAAGATTATTCTACCCCCTAAATTACAATGTAATTGCAAGTCAAGCATTTAAAAATCCCTCCCTCTCCAAACTTGCCTGGGAACCAAGATTTGGGAAGTTGGCAGGAATGGATCCACTGCAGCAGGCCCAGCCTTTCTGTAACTTGCTTCCAGCTTGCTCAGCTACATCGGCTGGAGCCCCTTGAGTCCTCAAAACCAGAGCAGGATCTCTTCTGAGATTCGAAGCACCCTGGCCATGCTACCCCAGGGCAGCTGCAGTTTGCAGGGCTGAGGGAAGGCAGCAGCCTTGGCCTGGTTCTTCAGGTACTCAGAAGACTCGTGACTTAGCATCTGGAAAAAAAACCCAAACCCAAAAACGAAAAAAAAAAAAAGAAACCCAAACAAACATAAACCCAGCCACAAAACCAAATAAAAACCCAAACCAAATAAAAAAATTTAAGAAATGGTCTGTGCTGACTCAAGGTCAGCACCCTGAAGTAGGTGCTGTGTTGTTTCCAGTTGTTGCTGCTGCAGGAGTTGGTTATTCACTGTATATCTTGCTAGCTTCATTCAAAGCTAGAAAGATTTATAACTTGATTATTCTGTGAATAGTCTGTATATCTCCATAAGTAGAGGGGGCTAAAATCCTGTATTAACTTACACCCTCCGTTATCCCTCCAGCTTTACAGAGACTGTAAACGTGAATCAGTGCAAAGTGTAAAGTACTTCGAGGCATCGCATCATGAACTGGTATTCCCCAGTACCACCACCTCCATTCACATCATAGTTTTGCCCTTTTTTTTATTTTTATTAATGATAAAATGAACTAGCACTCTTTTTTTTATTACAGCATTATATGAAATATATTCATGTATTCTCAGAAATAAATATATTTATAACATGCAACATATTGTATAGTTCTCTGCTCCAGGATACATTGCAATACAAGCATAAGAACTTTAATAAAAAGCATAACTATTACCATAATTGTTTTCAGATATTTTATTAATGAACACCTGGGTTGTAGAATAGCAACTGCCACACATTTAAGGTTTCAGGGGAGCACATCTGGGCAAGAAAGGTATTGTTACCTCCAAGCTTTTAAAGAACTTCTCCAGCTCTGGCAAAAAAAAAGCAATTTTGTTCTTTTGATGCTGTTTCTCAGAGATCCAGAAGGAGTTAAGAGCTTTTGGAAGGTTCCAATACAAGTGAGCGCAGATGTTCATTTTGAACAGCTTTGTTCTAGGTGCTTTTCCTAAGCTTTGCTTCGAAAGCTGCGGAGCGGGCAGACACGGCAAGGGCTGTGCACGCCACTTCCAGAGGACAAGGTGAAGACTCTGGGGACAAAAAGTGTGCTGATGCTCAGCGTTGGAGTTTCTTTCGGAAAAATCTGGGTTTGTTACCAACACCACACAATGACTTCAACCAGCTGGTTCTGGGTGGCCCTAAGGCTGCTTGTCCTTCACTCACAGCCCGCAGTGCCCTTCTGGACAAAGCAGCTTTTTTTCTTCACCTGCAAGACTCTAAGCCAATGCCTACAGCAACTCACACCACCTCTTGCACAGCTATGTAGCCAGGCAGTACGGAGCGAAGCTAAAGAGGATGCTGGCACAAAGTCACTCAAAAGAAAGTAGAAAAGTTAATGAAACAACTAAAGAAAGCAGAGGCCTAGGGAAAAACAGCCAGAAATCTACCTGTGATGGCAGAAGGGAAATAGTGCACTTTTGCAGGAGAAAAAAATTGCAGAACAAAGTAGCAATGCAAGCCACTAACATCCCAGTGGGGAGGAACAGCAGGCTGTGATGCACCAGAGAAGAAGCCTCTGTGTTGCCTAGCTTTCATCCTGTGCTTCACAGGGACAACTCACATCCCGCTACTGCTTGTGCCCTTCCCCTCTTGCTAGGGGCCAAAGAGCAAGCCTTAAGCCCAGAAGACTTCCCACAGAGTGGATAAGGGAATAAGTTTACTTGTCTGCTTACCCACCTCCCCTTATCACTGCACGTGCTCCTCTGCTAAACAGCAGATCCGTTACAGCAAGATCCAGCTATGCCAGAGGAGTCCCCACAGGGGAATCCACTTGATCCATCGAAACTACGTGCCCAAAGCTCCCTGTCCTCATGGGATGGTTCAGCAGCCCTGTGGAGGGCAGTGGGAGCAGCTGGGCAGGGACTTTTCTCTTCTAGTCCTTTCAGCTTCCAAATAGGCATCTAAGCTCTCTGAACAAATATGTTTTTCTGCCTTACTGAGGCGTAAGAGTACTCCAGCAGCAGCCAGGAAGATCTTCATTAGCACACACAGTTAAGAGCAGTGCCAGCGCACCCTGCCTGCTGTACTGCATAACGTGTGCTCAATATTACTCCTCTAAATGCCCAGAAAATTAATATTAGACAGTTGCTAAAGACTTGTCATGAGGCACATTGAGTTTACACTTTGCTTTCCCAGACATACCAAGGCCACTTAGTTGCCAGAGGCACTTCCCAAAGCCTCTCTAGCCTCATCCTCACACCATACGACTCGGAGAAGTCATATCTTCTCTGCTTCTGATTAGAATTTAGAAGCAGGCAAGGCTAAGCATTGGATAGCCTCGAAGTAGCAGGGAAGAGCATTTCTGCTAGAAAAATAAAATTATGGCAAGACAATTCATGAAATTTCTTGTTGGAAGAACAAACACATTAAAAAACTGTTCCCACCTCCCGTTAACACCTTCCAATCACACACAGCATCAGCAGAAACCTGCTACTTCAAGCAAGATTCTGTTCAGTTCTTTGCTTCCATGTATGCAAGAGCTGCTCTTCCTCTTCGAAGGCCCCTAAGCAGTATGATTAAGACTACTCCCTGTCTTTGAACGGGAAGTTTCTAATCAAGTCTGTGGAGAAGCAAAAGAGGAAAAAAAATATATTATTTTTCCTTCCCTTCAAGCATCCTTGCTCAAGGACTACAACCATCATCTATAGGGGGATCTCAGCGTGAACGCAAGCACCAGAGCGCCTCCAGCCTGGGCAGGTGGAACAAAGCGGTGGAGTGCCTTTACTCAGTCATCAGGAAAGGTTTGCTGCACTGTCTCTTGCAGAGGACCTCTGGATGCTGACTACGATGCCACGGAACCAACTACACCACACTGAGCTGCTCCTGCTCAGAACAGCAAGTTTTCTTTCTCATCTGTAAAAAAAGCACATCTGTAGCCCTGCGATGCCAAAGCTCTCTGAAGAGCTTTGAAGACTCCGAACTGTCTGCTCTCTCATGAAAGTTTAAGATTAATCTTTAAATTGTTTAAACCATCTAGGCCCTTTCATTTTTCTTTTCACTTGGAATGAAGTTTCCTTGTTCCCATCTTACAGAAAAAACACAAAGTCCCACTTGCCCTTTTTTGTTTCCAGAGCAAGAGAGGTACATCCACATTAGGAAGGCCCATTTGTGTAGCGCTTTGCAGCCCCTGCTCCCAAGTCCTGCCATGAGCACAGCCCAGACTGACCTGGTGAGCTCAGGGGCTCCTCTGCGTGGTTAACTACTTGCTCTGCATCCCCAAAGGAGAAGCAGCTGCGGGATTTGATTTTAATTTAATTAGTTTTGCTGCACTTCTCAGTGTTTAAGAGGAGCCAGGATAAGTAATTTTGAGGGCCACTTTACCCACTGAAAGAAATGCAGGCACTACCCAGCATCATTCCCGTCTCTGTCTGTAGTTTCCCAGCTTCCTAGCCTCACTGGGACAAAAGAGAAGATGAGGAGATCCTTCTTCAACCTGCTTGCTACTCCTCTTAATGCACCCAAGGATACCATTGGCCTTTTTGCCGTGAGGGCACATTGCCGGCTCATGGTGAACTTGTCCACCAGGTCTCCTAGGTCCTTCTCTGCAGAGCCGCTTTCCAGGCCAGTCAGTCCCTAACCTGGTGCATGGGGTGATGGCACCTCCCAAGGTGCAGAACCCTACACTTGTCTTTGTTGAACTCCATTACGCTCCTCTCCACTCAGCTTTCCAGCCTGTCCAGGTCTTGCTGAGTAGCAGCACAGCCTCCCGGTGTATCAGCCACTCCTCCCAGTTTTGTGTCATCAACAAACTTGCTGTTCCCTCATCTAGGTCATCGATGACTACATTGACCAAGAGTGGGCCAACAAGACTGCGTGTGGCAGCCACTTGATTGCAATACATTAATTTGATGCATTACAGGCACTTTCTTTTGCCACAGCACAGCAGCCACGAGCACAAAGCAAAGAGCTGCCCCCAGAGCCATCGCAGCAAACTCCAGAGCCCAGGGGGCTACAGAATGCACAACTGCTCCTGCGGGGTGAGGGAGAGGCCGAGTTAACATTCCCTCAATAGCAAAAAGATGCCTTAGGGGCTCAGGTTTTCTGCAGGAAAGACTTAAACCAGCCCTCTTCCCCACCCTCACCCTGGCTACGCGGGGCTGGCAATGCTTCCTGAGGCTGTCCTTGGCTGTGTCCCATCTTAGCTCATCCTGGAGGGAAAAAAAATGACAGGGCCTTTGCTGGAGCCGTGGGAGACGCTGTCCTGAAGAAGATGCTCAGTGCTCCTTTTATCCCCTACAAAGCAATATGAATGTTTCAGGCAAGAAACCTTTGTATCAGAAACGGTGTGACCAGCAGGTCCAGGGAGGTGATTCTCCCTCTGTACTCGGCACTGGTGAGACCACACCTCGAGTACTGTGTTCAGTTCTGGGCCCCTCACTACAAGAAGGATGTTGAGGCTCTGGAGCATGTCCAGAGAAGAGCAACAAAGCTGTCTGACGAGGAGCGGCTGAGAGAGCTGGGGTTGTTTAGCCTGGAGAAGAGGAGAGGGGAGACCTTATTGCTCTCTCCAACTCCCTGAAAGGAAGTTGTGGAGAGGAGGGAGCTGGGCTCTTCTCCCAAGTGACAGGGGACAGGACAAGGGGGAATGGCCTCAAGCTCCACCAGGGGAGGGTCAGGCTGGACATCAGGAAAAAATTCTTCATGGAAAGAGTCATTGGGCACTGGAACAGCTGCCCAGGGAGGGGGTCGAGTCGCCTTCCCTGGAAGTGTTTAAGGAACGGGTTGATGAAGTGCTGAGGGACATGGTTTAAGGGAATGTTAGGAATGGTTGGACTCGATGATCCAATGGGTCCTTTCCAACCTGGTGATTCTATGATTTTAAGAAAATGTATAACCCTGAAGGCCAGCAAACTTTGTCCAGGTCAGCTTCTCAACATACAACAAGCTCAGAAGGCCAAGCCTTCCTTGTGAGTAAACACAGATTTAAGAGCATATAAAGACCTCTGCCTTTTTTTGCATAAAGGGAAGGGCCCTTCCTCTGTGGAAAGCAGAAAGAAATGCCTTGTCAAGCTGTCCATGGCTCAAGGGATCTAGTCCATAGCCTGCTCATCCCCCTCCTTCCAGCCTGAAGGTTAGACCTTTTTCATCCCATTGAATGCAGAAGCAGTAAAGGCTTGGATACTTACCGGCTCTAGCAGGACAAGTGGTGTAGAACTCCTGTACGAGCTGGTGGCACAGTGAGGCACTGTGCTGTGGGTGCACCTAAAAAGAATAGTACACAGGCTTAAATCACTCAGGCAGTATCTGTAGACAAGTGATACCCTGGTGGGGTGCATTGACCCAGGCCACTAGCTAGACATCCAGACAGCCGCATCCCCACTCCCCCTCCCCAGCCGGGTGGAGAGAGAATGGGAAAAACAATAGCAAGGAAACCCAGGACTGTGAAGAAGGGCAGTTTGATAAGTGAAGGAGAGGGAAGAACAAAACCAACGCACAAGTGATGCAAAGGCAAATCACCCACCCCACTCCCACGAGCAGAAAGATGCCCAAGCAGTCTCTGAACATCAGTTGCATTAGAAAACAAAATCCTCTGGTGTTTATTGCCAGGCATGACATCATAAAGCATGGCAAATATGGGACAGTTGTCCCAGCTATGATAGAATCATAGAGTGGATTGAATTGGAAGGGACTTTAAAGATCATCTAATTCCAACCCCCCTGCCATGGGCGGGGACACCTCCCCCCAGACCAGGCTGCTCAAGGCTCATCTAACCTGGCCTTGGACACCTCCAGGGATGGGGCAGCCACAGCTTCCCTGGGAAACCTGGGACAGGGCCTCACCACCCTCATTGTAAAGAATTTCATCCTAATGTATAATCTAAATCTGCTCCTCTCCAATTTAAAGCCATTCCCCCTTGTCCTATCACTACAATCCTTTGTAAAAAGTCCCTCCCCAGCTTTCTTGTAGCCCCTTCAGGTACTGGAAAGTCACTCTGAGGTCTCCTTGGAGCCTCTTCTCCAGGCTGAACAACCCCAACTCTCTCAGTCTGTTCTTATATGGAAGGTGCTCCAGCCCTCTGATCATCTTCGTAGCCCTCCTCTGGACCCGTTCCAACAGTTCCATCTCTTTCTTACATTGAGGATTCCAGAACTGGACACAACACTCCAGATGAGGTCTCACAAGAGAGGTATAGAGGGGCAGAATCCCCTCCCTCACTCTGCACCCAGCATCCCTAAGTCCTTCTCCTCAGGGCTGCTCTCTATCACATCATCCCCCATCCTGCATTGAAACAACGGATTGCCCTGACCCAGGTGTAGGATCTTGCACTTGGCCTTGTTGAACCTTGTGAGGTTCTATTCTGCCTCCAAGCTTCTAGCCTAGCACACACGTACCTGCTTGGGGTTGAGAAACAGCAGAGCGAGCAAAAAAAGCCTTGGTGCTGTGTAAGAACTGTTCAGCAAATAGCTAGTTGTTGGATTATCAGCGCTGTTTTAGCCACATATCCAAAACCACAGCACCATGAGCTGTCATGTGGAAAATTAACTCCATCTCAGCCAGACTTAATGCACCTGGTCACAGAAGGGAGAAGGCAGAAAGGTTGCTTTGGCTGGCTTCACCTACAGGTTTGTAGCCTTGGAGCCCTCTACTGTCTGCTGCAAGGCAGCTTTGATATCCTTACCGTCCACCTTCAAACTCTGTCAGATCTGGCACTACTTCTTCCTGCCAACTGGGACACAGCTGTCCAAGCACCACTACACTGAGCACTGCTAAGTACAGCTGGGACCAGTGTTGAGTATTCATTTATCCCAGGACTACTGAGGAAGCAGTACAAGGCATGGTGAATTTCATGTGACTTAATTGCTCAGAAGCTCATAAGATTCAAAGCCCAGACGTTTCCCAGGTACCAAAAGCTATTTCCAAGTCATTTTGGCCAAGAAATTTAGTTTATAATATATTGATTAGCACATCCTAAGCTAGTTAAACAGGCAGCTTAAGCAGCAAGCTAACACTTCCTCAAGTAGATTTACCCTTTCAATAGTCTCGTTTTCTGTCACACCCCTCCAGTGGTGCATCTTACCTCTACCACGTTCATCTCCAGCAATAAAGAATTTTTCACATCAGCCTCCCCCCTCCTGTTTCAAGAGGGCATTTTTAGTCTTGGGCCCCCTACCCTTCCAAGGCCAAGATTCTCATAGTTATGAAGTGGTTCTCGTTACTCACACATGTTACTCGTCTCCAGTAGGAAGCTAGGCAACCAGTACAGGATCTTACCAGTCCAGAGAGCATCTCTTGGGAAGTGGAGTCAACAAAGGCGAAAGTGTAGAGGGCAAAATGCTGGTGATGAGAGGGGAACACTGGTCCTGAGGCAAGACTCAGGCACCAGATGTGTCTGATAGTTGTTCCCTGAGAAGGAAAGGCCAGCAGTTAAAAAAGTCAGTGCAGCTGTTGCTGGGGATTGATACAAGGTGTAGCCCAGCAGAAGTGCAGGACCAAAATCAAGGATGGGTATGGTCTCTGAAGGATCTCGACTTCTGCACAGACAGCGTCTCTCAGGGTCTTTGCAACAGGATAGTCACTGTCAATATTGTAGGCAGTATAGCTTTCACCTAGGACAGAAGAAACCCAAGAGCCATTTTAGAGGAGGAACAAACAGAAAGAGGCAACCTCAGAGCATCCTTTTAGCCATGTCAGAAAGTTCCCACTTTGGCAGGGAAGAAGCCATGGCAGGGTTCACCCACCAATGCTCCGTCAATCACCCAGACCGAAGCCCTGCACCATGAGACGTGAGCAAGTCCTGCAAACCTCTCGTATCTGAGGCAACGCAGATCCAAGGACAGAGGACCTGTCTGGGACACAGCAGGGAGTAGTGACAACATGGAAACATGCACAGTGAAGGGAACAGAGCTCCCATTGATGTACTAACAAAAGTGGACATGCAACCTGGTGTGACAGGAAAACCCCAAGGTAGGCAAATAAGAAAGGCCAATCCCATATCTCCTTCCTCCAAGATGGCAACATAATACCTACTTTAATTAGTCACATTCCCCAACCTTACCTCCAAAACTTCCTTTTAACAAATACTTGAAGTTCTCCTTCAAACCAGGCGCTGTCATTGTAGTAATGTTAGATTGGATTAGTGCCAGGCTGGAGAACAGCATTTGGCCTCTGGAAGTCCATAGGGTGCCTATTAAGTAGCTAAAACCATGCCAGGATGTTCCACATCTGCAAGTTCCTGCTCTTCTAGTCTAGTAACAGCTGCAGCACTTACCTGAAAAGTGGGGCCACGGGCAGAAAGTGGGGACTGGTAAACAACAAGGGCATTGTTTTTCATGACAAGGACACAGCCAATACTGCGTCCACTAGCCAGTTGCACAGAGACCAGGATAATGAGTGGCAGGGTCACATCCCAAGAGATGGCAATGGAAAACCACCCATCTGGTGTGCATTGAGCTGTCACTGGAGGAAAAAAAGATATAGGCAGTCTTGAGCTCAGGAATAAGAGAGATGGAAAATGTGCTCAAACATCACAGCAAAGACAAGGCCGGCAAATCCTGCAAGTTCTCCTGTCTGTAACCCCCAAAGCAAGTAATTCTGGCCATAAACCCATGTCTGTTGCAATATCAGTGAAAGGGCTGGACACTTCAACAGGACAGAATATTCTTATCAGCCAAAAGCATAGCCCTAGGCCATCTGCAAGGCTGGTACACACCAATCCTGCTCTGCCAGGGATGTGAGGAGTCCCCGTTTGCAGTTCTCCCAGGAGGAGAGAAGGACAATCGCTAATGCTTACCTGTGTTACCAAAGTATCAAGGCTTTATCCTGTCCCTAGTATTGCAGCAGCAGCCTCGCACTTCACATTCCCCCTGGTTGATGGTCAAGGAGGCACATGGCAGCCAGTCTTGTCTGAGGGTGGCAGAACAGACACTACTGCTTGGAGCATCCAGGGCTGAAAGAAACAGGAGTTTACAACTAAAGCACAAGAGCCGGGGGGGTGTTGGAACAAAGACACAGAGGACAGTGGTGGAAGGTGTCCTGGTGACTCTGCATACAAATCAAGGGAAGTCAGGCTACTCGGGTGAGGGTCAAACACATGGCCTGAAGCTGGCACGACAATCAGAAGGGACCTACATTTCCCTGGAACAAGGGCTATCCCTGAAGCCACGTACAGAAGACTGGACTGCATGGGATGCATCAAGAGTGTTCTGGGTCAAGTCTGTTAGTTAGGAAAATCATTGTACTTAGTCTCAGTCTCAATTCCTGAACTTGCAAGGAGTCATGCAGTCACAATATGGCTAGGAGACATAAGGAACATTCACCCGCTGACCTTACAACGGAGGCACAAATGCCCAGTAAGCTGGTGGCTCCTGTGTCCAAAGCCTTCTCCAGGCACTCTTCTGCACATCAATAAGTTCTTCTTCCCAGCCCCCAAACTGGCTAGAAACAGCCATCCAAAAGGAAGGGAACTCATCTCCACTAGGTAGAAACATCAAGGAGCTGTCAGTGCCTTAGCAGGAAGTACCACCGGGCACCTGAGCAGTTTCTCTTTATGAGGAGCCTTATGTTCAGCAGCATCCGTTCCTTCAAGCCCAACCAACATGAGGTAATTGCCATCCAGGAGAATCACACCAGCCAGGACAGCCAGAGCAGCAGTAGCTGCAGTTCCAGCAGGACCGCTGGGGCCACTCACCCGTTCAAAGATGTAATAGCCGGTATAGGAGACCAATAATTTCCTGGAGCTTTCTGGAGTACCAGGTACCGAGACTCCACAATCAGAGTCATTCTGCAGAGCACATGCCTTCCCCTCAGTACCTAGGGAAAGAGGAGACAGCAGGAGGAGCTCTAGCATCCCACATTGAAGAAGGGATCTACTACAATCCTACTTTTCTGTAGGAAACAAGGCCCTAGCCAGTATTATGGTCTGGGCCAGCAAGAGTGTGTGAAGGAACCCAGCAACCAAGACTATCTACATTGAGGCACAGCACTCCACCTTTGACCGCTAGGTCACCTGAACAGCCTTCTGTTTGTACCAGATGCACTAAAAGTGTTAGGCAACGCTTCACATCAAAACCTGCCCCTTTCTCCGCATTCCGGGAATACCTCTGCACTGTGCAAAGATACAGCAGTAAGAAAGCCTCTTGACACCACCCTCAGCACAAAGGAAGCATTCCTTTCCCAGCCTGGAGGTAAGCTGAGCTGCAGGCTTTCTTAACCACAAGCCGGTAAGGGCGGATCAGAAGCAAAAAAACACCTTTACAGGTAAAGCAAGAGGACCAAGAAACTGCCAGAAGAGGAACTCTAAATGCAGTCCTAGACTGCCCTGCAACACCCATCTTGCGCTGTTCTCCCTTTTAAATTGTGGAGCAAGCTGAGATCAGAAACTTCTGAAGTGTCCAGATGGCCCCAGCCTAGTAGTTTTAACACCTTCCATTGTCCTCACCTGGCTCTGAGCCCATCACAGTCTGCTTGCCCCCTTTCAATAAAACCGCTGGGTAGGAGCTGAGCTTGTGTCGAGAGATGGGTCTGTATTCATATCACTAAGCTTAGAGGAGTTCATCTGTGCAATTTATTGTAGAGCCCCACAAGGGTTTACGAACCTTCTTGCCACAGTAGCCCATCTGGGAGACCCCCACCTACCCTGCTGCTGCTCATTACCTGGCACGAGTGCAAGAAGCTGAGTGACAACATTCTTCTGCTCTTTTAAAGGTGCCACTGCTTCCAACACCAGACACTGGGTCCAGACACAGGTATAATAACAGAAATAGCCCTCCAGGTGAAACCTGCAGGAAAACTATGGAGGTCAGGAGGCTTTATACCCCTAAAAGGAGGTGATTTCCATTAAACACTCCTGGCTGTGGACTACAGCCCAGTTTGCAGTGTGATTGTGCAGAGACAGCTGCAAGAACGCTCCAGGCCTGGCTGCCAGGTGGCAGGACTTTATGGTTTGTGTGGGACCCCCAAAAGCTGACAGGTGGGCCCCTAAGATGGGCCTGAAACACAAGTAAGGGGAAGCCTCTGTGATCCCAGAGAAAGCTTTGCCTGCCAGCCTGTAACCTATTGCCTGCCTGGAACTGCAATGTGTTTCCTGTGGAGCCTTTTCTCTATACACACGTATCACGCTACAGTACCCACACTGAGAAAAAGCCTCATTGTCCGTCTTTCCATACAGATGTTTCTGCATTCGTGCAATGGAAGTGTGAATGTCTTTACATCGTTGCAGAAGTGATGCACAAGTAGTTGGTGTATGCCTTTTTATGTCCTACTTTTTGCAGCAGGAGCACTAGCATAGCGTGAGCCATCATGTTCTTTTGTACTCTCTTATTTCTTTGCTACTAAATCATTATCCATGTCCCAGCACGGTGTGGATTAGATTAGTAGGATTTGTAGTCTTGACCTTTAATAATGCACTTCCATTGGTGACCACCCACTCTTCTCCTCTCAGCAGACCCTCCAGCTCGCAGGTGTGTGGCAGGTGACATCTCGCCCCTCTAGCCAGCCTTCATCTACAGGCATGGGCAGTAGCTGCGTCCAAGGGAGGTGTTTTCTTCCACCTTAGCCCACAGCCCATCTTTCCTTTACAGCTGTCCAGGCTGCGATGATCCCAGCCAGCCATCTGGGTGAAGGATGTCACTGTGCCCACCCAGCACGCTGCTTGTTTCATGCACAAACCAGGAAGGTTTTCTCCGCAAAGTAACAGACTTTTTCAGTAGCTGCCTGTGTGGCTGCTGTTTGAGCAGAACTCATGAACCAAATGTGCTCCTCCTAGTGCCTGCCTGGGCACTGGGCAGCCACAGCGGAGAGGCACCAGGGAAAACACCTGGACTTTGGCAGGGTGGGAAGCTTCAGTCACTGAACCAGACTGCCCAGGGAGGTGCTTGAGTCCCTATCCCTGGTGGTGTTTAAAACGCAAGTAGATTAAGTGCTTAGGGATAATCGATTACACAATAATAAATGAAGCACTTTGGAACTAGAGAGACAGCTTTCATTACACTTTAACAAACCAATACGTCGTTTACGATGACAGGAAAAACTTCAACAGGTACTTGAAGAGTAGCTGTAAATGAAACAACACTGGGAATGCTGTAGATTCGCCACCCAATGCCCATGCTGAGAACAATTTCAGATAAATGCGTTTTTGTAATTCCTACACACGCACACGTTTGACAGCAGTGTTGGATCGTGTGGAGATGGGAGGCAAGTGACATCCCCCCGAAATCCTGGCGGTGAAATGCACTGTTTGGAAGATGCAGTTGGATGCATTTGGAAAATGCACTGTTGTTACAGGCAGTGAAAAGCAGGCTGGCTGAGAGGAAATAGCTGGGGTTGTTTAGCCTGGAGAAGAGGAGGCTGAGGGGAGACCTTATTGCTCTCTACAACTACCTGAAAGGAGGTTGTGGAGAGGAGGGAGCTGGGCTCTTCTCCCAAGTGACAGAGGACAGGACAAGGGGAATGGCCTGAAGCTCCGCCAGGGGAGGTTCAGGTTGGATATCAGAAAAAAATTCTTCACAGAAAGAGTCATTGGTCACTGGAACAGCTGCCCAGGGAGGGGGTGGAGTTGCCTTCCCTGGAGGTGTTTAAGGAACGGGTGGATGAAGTGCTGAGGGACATGGTTTAGGGAGTGTTAGGAATGGTTGGACTCGATGATCCAATGGGTCCTTTCCAATCTTGTGATTCTGTGATTCTGTGAATATGCAGGCCTCTCTTCCTCACAAATCTCTTCCTGATCCATTTGCTACTAGTTGTCATGCATTACAATGACTAGCTGTAAGCAACAATTTAACTTGCACTCGAGACCACCACAAACAGGACATGCAGAGGGTGAAGGTGGATAAGGCAAACATCTCTGGAGACTACTAGCCTAAAGCTGATCATAACTCCAGCAAGCTAAAGTCTTCCTGGGATATCCATCATGAAAATCCTCTCCTTCTAATCATTTTGAGACTGGGAGGCTGTAGCAGATGTAGCAGCAGTGCAGGGGTTGTCCTGGGTGTAGAAAGCTCTCTGGAGACCTGTGGGAAGAAAGGCAGGTATTAAACCAACAGCCTGGACAGGTGCAACCTCTGCTGAGTTAAAAACTGGCTAGATGGCTGGGTCCAAAGAGTTGTAGTAAATGGAGTTAACTCCAGCTGGAGGCCAGTCACAGGTGGTGTCCCCAGGGCTCGGTGCTGGGTCCGGTCCTGTTCAATATCTTTATCAATGACCCGCAGGAGGGGGTTGAATGCACCCTTAGCAAGTTTGTGGACGACACTCAATGGGGAGGAAGTGTCAATCTGCTGGAGTGTGGGGAGGCGCTACAGAGGGATCTGGACAGGCTGGATTGATGGGATGAGGCCAATGGGATGCGGTTTAACAAGGCCAAGTACAGGGTCCTGAACTTGGGACACAACAACCCCGTGCAGTGCTCCAGGCTTGGGGAAGAGTGGTTGGAAAGCTGCCTGGCAGAAAAGGACCTGGGGGTGTTGTTGAACAGCTGACTGGACATGAGCCAGCAGTGGCCCAGGTGGACAAGAAAGCCAATGGCATCTTGGCTTGGATCAGAAATGGTGTGGCCAGGAGGAGCAGGGAAATGATTCTGCCTCTGTACTCAGCACTGGTGAGGCTGCACCTCAAATCCTGTGTCCAGTTCTGGGCCCCTCACTACAAGAAAGACATTGAGGCCCTGGAGTGTGTCCAGAGAAGAGCAACAAAGCTGGGGAAGGGGCTGGAGAACAAATCTTCCAAAGAGCAGCTGAGGGAACTGGGATTGTTTAGTCTGGAGGAGACTAAGGGAGACCTTATCACTCTCTACAACTACCTGAAAGGAGGTTCTGGAGAGGTGGGTGTTGGTCTCTTCTCCCAAGTGATAAGTGACAGGACAAGAGGGAATGGCCCTAAGCTGTGCCAGGGGAAGTTTAGCTTGGACATTAGGAAAAATTTCTTCATAGGAAGGGTTCTCAAGCACTGGCAGAGGCTGCCCGGGGAGGTGATTGATATCACTATCCCTGGAGGTGTTTAAAATACGGGTAGATGAGGTGCTTGGGGATACGATTTAGTGGTGGACAGGTACGGTTGGAGTTGATGCTCTCTAAGGTCTTTTCCAACCTTATGATTAGAAACACTCGTGGCCTTTTAATGGATACATGCTTCCAATGAACCTAAAACCAAAATTCTTGGGCAAGATGCAGAGAAGGGGCATTCAGCCTGGTCTTCCTAGACTTTTGCATGAATGGAGAGGACAGAGCAGCCCTGCCTGCCTGCTCTTAGCATCTGCAAACAGAAGCAAGTGTTCAGAAAACCCTTGGATACTGCTGTGACATGAAAAGGCCCATAGCTTCCCACAGGTAAAGGTTGGAGTGACTCATCGGTTTTCCTCCCTTGTAAATCCCCAGTGTGTCTATCAGCATGGTGAGAATATTTGAAATGTACCTATTTTATCCTGATAAAAATGAGAATTCTTTCACAATATTCCTAGTTCCAAGGCCTTTGCCCAAAGTGTGTCACAAACTGTGAGGCATTGCTGGAATGAGGGAACTTTACAGGGAAGGTGGCAGGGTCATGAATACTGGCAGTAGAGAGACCTCATGTAGCATTGCAAACTTCCATGAACTCCCATGAACTTTCACCAGCTGAAAGTTCCTACAGACACATGAACTTTCATGAACTGTCCTGGCACTATCTGAGCTGATGTAGGAGTTCAGACCAGTAGATCAGCAATTAGCCCAAACTTGTTGGCAATTCAGTTTTTCCACCAAAGTATCAGGTAATGATCTTTAAGAAATGAAATGAGATTAAAAATAGAACAGTTAGCAAAGACAGGCAAATTATTATACCTATGGAGGAGAATAAGGATGACTTAAGAACTCATAAGGAAGCAAGCTATGGAAACTTTTGCAAGTGACAGAGACCTTCACTAGCACCTCTGAGCGAAAGCAAAACTCACATTAACACGTTGCTGCACAGCAAACCCCACACACTCCAACCAAGCACTCAGTTCACCCAGGCCCCTCACTAATTCCCACCAAGCCTCACGTTCCCTGGCCTTGCAGCACTTTCTGCTCAACTAGATGAAATCTCTCCGCCTGCGAAAGTGTCACAGCTCAGGAGAGACAGACGACAATGACCAGACTGAGCAAGTTGAGTACGGTGCCACAGCCCTGAGGATCCTTTCTATCTGCCATTGCCACTGTTGTTGGGACCTCACAGTATGTGACCGTGAATTTCTGAGAGCACTTCAGTAGAAAAGTGTGTCCTAATGTTATCTTTTTGACAATGAACTTTACATAAAAGAAAGCAAGTTTTATGAGTAGATTAGAAATTCCATAACCTCTGTTGGCCTCTGTATTTATTTGAGATAAGGCATGTCTTCAACAACCTTTTTACGCTGAAAGAACTCTTAGTTTCATAACACAGGGCGGTCTAACAAATGATTGACTAATTCAGCCACGTGATTAAAAAACTATTGTTGAGTTGACGTAGCTCTTCAATATATAAAACTTAGGCTGCGGTAGCGAGTTACTCCCTCCTGAGCTGCAGAAGGAAATGGAGCTCCTAGGAGCAGCTACTGTTGTCCTCCTGGTTTGCATTGCTTGCCTGCTCTCCTTCACAGCATGGAGAGGGAGGTCTGGAAAGGCAAAGATGCCTCCCGGACCAGCTCCCTTTCCCATTCTAGGTAACGTGCTGCAGTTGAAACCAAAGAACTTGGCTAAAACTCTCCAGAAGGTAAAGACACTTTTTTTCTTCTTTCTTACTTTCTCTCATGGGTGAGAAATATGTGAGATGTGTGAATGAGGATAACCTGTGGCCAGAGCTTGACAAACGGCGATCCCACAGAAGCAGAAAAATCGTGGGGATCTCAACTGTCTCCCTTCACTGCTGTTGCAATTGTTCAGGGCCTGATAACTGGGAACCCTATCCATCCCCGAATTATCATGAGAGGACCAGTGGGTCCTTTCCAACCTGGTGATTCTATGACCAAATCTTGGTATTGCTGGTCTGTGAGGCTGCACTACCTGCAGTGGAACACAGCAGCAAGGCCTCTTCTCAACTTCTCCTCTGCATTTGCTCCATGGCCATGTTCTCTCTTGCATTCAGCTCAGTGAAGAGTACGGACCAGTGTTCACAGTGCACATGGGCTCTGACCCAGTGGTGGTGCTTCACGGACATGATGTGGTGAAAGAAGCCTTGATTGATCGTGCAGATGAGTTTGCATCCAGAGGACGCATGCCGATAGGAGACAGGGCTAACAATGGATTAGGTATGTTTGCCAACCAAGCTCCTTCTGAGGAGAAGGGAAGCGCTGAGAGTGATAAAGGCAGATGAGGGCTGGAGTATACCATGGATAAGTGAAGACTAGGCAGTGGATGAGTCCCACCTGGAGAAGGGAAGGCAGGACAGGCTGTAGCAGCTGGTTTCCACCACGCAAAGAGAAATGGAGCTGAATTAATCTCAGCAATAGGCAGTGAAAGAGCAAGCAGCACCAGTCACCAGCTGCAGCAAGAAAAATTATGTGCAGATATGAGTAATGAATTGTTCACAAGGATGATGGGTGTACGGTGGAGAAGGCCAAAAGCAGGCAGATGAACTACAGGACCTCTAGAGATTGCCTCCAAACCACAGTACTCTATGATGCTACCATGTCAATGCTCTCCTAGGGCCAGGATTCATTGTCACCTTGAGCTTCTGTTCATCTTACAGCCAGAACACTCAAGCCAGTTCTTCCTTCCTTCTTCCTCTTCAGGGATTATTTTTAGCAACAACAAGGAGTGGTTAGAAGTCCGGCGATTTGCTCTCAGCACTCTGCGCAACTTTGGAATGGGGAAGAAAAGCATTGAAGAGAGGATCCAGGGGGAAACTGAGTACATGTTGGAAGATATCAACAAAACAAAAGGTACAGCCCATTTTTAATATACCATATGGTTGCCAAAGAAAAGACTGTATTAAGGGAGCCCATGTTTTTAGCATAGAATTGAAGTTCCTATATGTTTGGCCTATGCATCAGCTGTCGCTCATTACAAAGCAATAAATAATACCATGATCATGTTCTGTTCTTTTTGGAGAACCCTCTGTGTCACTCAGAGGCTGTAATCTGGTATTTCCACTAACAACCAGAGATCAGGTTATCCCCAGTAACCACAGGGTGTGGGTTTTTTAACGGCTTGTGTCATGGTTTCACGCCAGGTGGCAACGAAAAAACATGCAGCGCTCACTTACCACCACTGCCCTGCCCTCCCCCCACCCCTCCCAGCCCTCAGTTGGACGGGGAGGAAAATCGGAAAAAAAAATTAAACTCATGAGTTAAGATAAAAACAGATTAACAGGTCAGCAAAGGAAAACACAACAATAGTAACAATAAGAGCATACCCAAAATAGGTGATACACCATGCAAATCACTCACTGGCCCAAGAACTTACGCATGGCGTTCTCCCAGTGTGGAATCTAGAACCACGCTCCTGAGCTGTGCCCCTGAGCCACAATTACTGAACCACAATGTAAGCCACTAATCAAGTGCCCCGGCCAACTGCCTCCTTTATGTAGTGAGCATGGTGTTATGGTACCAAATATCCCTTTGGGTCTGCTGCTTTGGCTGTGTCTCCTCCTAACTTCTTGTGAAAATTAACGCTATCCTAGCTGAACTCACGACAGCTTGCAACTTTTCTGAAATCACAGGAAAACCTTTTGACCCAACCTTCATGCTGAGCTGCGCTGTCTCCAATGTCATATGCTCCATCGTCTTTGGGAAACGATATGACTATAAAGACAAGAAGTTCCTGGCCCTAATGAACAACACCAACAACATCTTTGAGATGACGAACTCCTACTGGGGACAGGTACATTGAGTAGCCATTTCACAGTGGCAACAGTCTCCCAGAGGAGCAGGAGGTATCCCTCTCAGTGAAGTCCTATTTTAGTTGAATGCTCTGTTGCACAGGAGGGAATTCATTCAAGGGCAAGAAGCACCCTTATCAATAGAACTGGCTTTGCCAGCTAAGTGCAGCTTCCCCCTCATCCTGAAAAACCATCTTCTCCAACTCTAAGGTTCCCACAACTACTAAGTAAACCCCTACCACCCTCATAGCCCTTCTGCTTGGCTCAGCAGAGAGGGTTGTGGCATTTCTGCAGCTAATATCAAAGGATGGGACAATATTCATGCTAGGGACCTTCCTGTTTTTCATCTTCCAGCTCTACCAGATGTTCCCTCAGATCCTGGATTACTTGCCTGGCCCACATAACAACATATTCAAAGAATTTGATGCTCTAAAAGCCTTTGTGGCAGAGGAGGTAAAGACACACCAAGCCTCTCTAGATCCCAGCTGCCCTCAGGATTTTATCGACTGCTTCCTCAACAAAATGCATGAGGTAAGGAGAAAGCTCAGCTCACCACCAACTCATTCCCTATGACACTTATGATGTGAGCCCCCTCCCTCTCCTAAGTAGCACAGACATGGGGATAACTCCTCCCCAGGCAGCTGGGCTGTGCGATGGAAAGACACCAACAGTAGCCCAGATCTTGCCTGTGCTAGAGCTTACAGCTCTGGGTCTGCACACTCACCAGCCATTACTTGCAGCTACTTAGCAAGACCTTCGTCTCTTCTAACCAAAACACAGGGACATTTGCAGTCTGGTCTTGCAGTTCTTTCACTGGAAAGCAGTAGGCACAGCAAGGGCAACCAGACAGGTGCATACTACTGAGCCCACAATTTGAAGGAAGGCTGCTCTGGTGTTGATCTAACTGCACAAAGTTAGCACTGTAACGTCCCAGGTGGATACCGCACCTTAGCAGAGAAATGCAACAGCTGTAGGTGAAAAGGAAGGCCTCGGGTGACACAAGAAAGGGCCGCTTTTCTTAGCCCAACCAGAGAAACAGCCCAGTATCTTCCCTAGGAGAAAGAGCATCCCAATTCCAGTTTCCACATGAAGAACCTGATAACCAGCGCCTTCGATTTGTTCATTGCTGGAACTGAGACAACTAGCACCACCATACGATATGGGCTTCTGCTTCTTCTCAAATACTCGAAGATACAAGGTACCAGTCTGTGGCCTCTTCCTCTCTAGCTATTCCCCTGGGCTGGACATGTATCTAACACCACATTCTACTCCCAGCCTTTTTCCTCTCCCTCTCATATTTTACCCAAATGGGCAAAGTCCTTGCCACCATCATCCCCCAGGGTGGCCATTAGAGGTCACTCAGCTTCACTGGCATCATCATCAGCTGCACTTCCCTCACAGCCAGGGACCTGACTGTGTCCACATCTTTATCTCCCAGTATTCCCATTTAGCCAAGTCACTAGGAGGACATTCCTTGCATTGGAGACTTGGGAGTTGTGTTCTAGTCAACATCAAAATCAACATTGCTGCTTCTGCCATCTGTGATCTGTGGACAGCTTAGGAAAACCTGTTTAGGTTTGGTTTTATTTGCCCATTTTATGGTTTGTGCCTCCCACGACAGAGAAAGTTCAAGAAGAGATTGACCAGGTAGTTGGACGATCACGAAGACCTTGTGTGGCTGACCGGACCCAAATGCCCTACACAGATGCAGTGGTCCATGAAATCCAGCGCTTCATTACACTCATCCCCCTGAGTCTCCCTCACACCGTGGCCAAAGACACTCACTTCAGAGACTATGTCATTCCCAAGGTTAGTGGGCAAGCTTTATCAAGTTCAATAGCAACGTGGCAGCACGTTTTCTCTTAGGTTATCAGTTAGAAGCCAGAAGATAGAAATCCTGTGCCCTGACCTCATTGTCAACTAGCCCTTCATGATGGTTTTATCCTCAGGCTTCTGTAGCTCACTTGCAATTTCGTGTTGCCAATCCATGGGCCAAGATTGGAACGGTAGCTCTGCCCAACACCGTTGCTCACTTGCTCTGCAGCTTTATCTTTCTGCAGAAACACAGTGGGTTCACAAAAAAGCAGCGCAGTGACTCCTCAGATAAAGGCAGCAAATCTGTGGAACTGCTCGCTACCACCCAGGAGAGTCTGTGTGCATGCTTGGAAGCGAGGTCAGTCAGTAGTTATTGAGCACAGAAAGCCCCTGCGACACAAAGTGTTGGAGGCTATGTTTGCATTCATGAAAAAAGAAAAAACGGATGCTTCTTGAGGCGGTTGCTGCTGGCCACTGATATTGGGGGCTAGAGCAACCCATGGCCTGGCCTGGCTCTCTGCAGCAATGCTCACTGCTCTGCTGGGTGACCACGTACAGCAGGGAAACAGCAGCACACGGGCTGCCAGTGGTTTGATTTTTCAGCTGCCTGTGTAAAACCAAAAGGCAGGATTGGGGAACTGCTTAGCTTCCATGAGAGTGTTCTTGGTGTCATCATTGCTGGATTATCTATCCTGTGTCCATCCCCTTCCCCAGCCAATGGCTGGTTAGGAAGTAGGAAGATGACCACTGTAGGAGAAATTTGTGAGGCAAGGAGGGGAAAGAGCTTCATTTCCAAAGCCTTGTGTGGTTTTGCTTTTTGGGGCTCACAGTAAAGAAGGAACATAGCACATCTACAAGTTCATTACTGCAAAACACTAAGAAAGAAGAATTAGGTAGGGTATCCCCAGATGACCAGAGGAAGGTGAGGGTAAATGGTCTGAAAGTGACAGGGAGCATTCAGGAAAAACAGCCAACAACTGTCCCTGACATTCAGCAGTGTCTACCTAAGGCTGCCTCCCCAAATGAAGGATTACCAAAGTGAAGCCGAAGGGCTATGCTGGGAAGTTCAGTCTTAAATTAGCAGTCAGCCAGATTAAGTGATCTAACTGTCCTCCCCTCCATGTTCTGCTCTTCTTCTTGTGTTCCCTCAGGGCACCACTATTTTTCCCGTCCTCAGTTCTGTCCTCCATGACAGTAAAGAGTTTCCAAACCCAAATGAGTTCAATCCTGGACATTTCTTGAATGAGAATGGCACCTTTAGGAAGAGCCAGTTCTTCATGCCCTTCTCTGCAGGTAAAGCATGGGCTTTCTCTCTCTTCTGCTCTCCATCAACCTTCTCCTCTGTGGGCTACCTTGTCTTTCCCTATAGCACACACTCCATCTTCCCAGAGTGGTCCCACTTGGTGTTTCCTTGGGGACCCATGCTCTCTGGATAATTTCTCCCAGCTGCTCCCTTCCCCAGCTGTACCTCCCATCTTGTTTGGTCCCGGTGGCTTCTCAAACCTCCTGCTAGGAGTTGCTGATGTAATGACGTGAATGGGATCCATTGACACTTTCTAAAATACTTATCACTTTCCTACACAACCCCCACAAAGTCATCCTTAACCAACCTGTCTCTCTGTGGTAGCTCCACTTTTCCACAAGACCTCTTAAGTCCCTCTCACTCTACACGCAACCACTCCCCTACCAATAGCCTGAACCCTCTGCTCTCTTACTCATGCTTTACATCACCTTTCTCTCTCTCATCTTACCATCTCCAATGCCCTCTCCACATTTAAGACTTCTCCTGCTCCCTATCTTCCTCACACGCACATCCAAACTACCAAGGGTCTTTCCCCACTAACTCTTCTCTTGCAAATGTCCTTAGTAATCCTGATGCTCATCTCGGTGCTGTGGCTGTATCTGAAAGTAAATAAAGCAGTGCAACACATCTACTTGGTATGATGCAAACTCTGGTCTACTTGGCAACACCTGTTGAGCATTGTTGGCTGTTTTTACTTCCAGGGAAGCGCATATGTCCTGGAGAGGGCCTGGCACGCATGGAGATATTCTTATTTATCGCCACCATCTTGCAGAACTTCACTTTGAAGCCTGTTGTTGACCCTCAGGAACTCGACATAAACCCGACACTGAGTGGGACAGGCAACGTACCTCCCACCTTCCAGCTTTGTGCTTTTCCCCGCTGAAAAGCACAAAACCACTCACCGCAGTGTCCTGAAGCCTGGCTACTCCTTTGCATCTCCCTTACTAAAACCAATGGCAGGAGCATTTGCCCACCTTTCCAAGGCCTCCAGGAAGGCAGCCCAAACACAGGTACATGCACAGAGTAGACACCTTTGAAGCCTCTCAGAACTGCTCCACCACATCGCGGGGAGGCCCTGGGTAGCATTGCAGCCTGTTGTACAGATGATCTCTCCATGGGCTCATTGAGTGTGGTTGCTGAATCAAAGAGGTGATTTTCTCCCAAACACAGCTCCCATCCTGTCCATAATCTGCTTCTCCCACAGCACATATCCCATCAATAGTAACCTGCTTTGCAGATGGATAGCACTGCGTGTGTGTATGTTAATGACCCAATAAAGAAAAACCAATTTAAGAGAATTTGAGACATTGTTTTCTCTGGGTTGGGACAGCACCCACATCTGCTGCTCCACTGCAGAGTAGGTCTGCAGCCCACGTGGCCAGCACCCTGTGGGAAGAGCTCTTCCTAATGCGGCAAGAGTTCTGTTTGCTTCATCTACTGGACCCATGGCTGCAGAACCACTGGCCAGTCACAGTACCAGCTGGCAAGGCTCACAGTGAGGGAAGGGGAATGGGAAAGGGGCATTGCAGCCTGGAAGCTTATCAGCAGCCCTCTCTGTGATTCCTGGGGCTGCCAGTCCTGTTGCCCACAGCCTGATGAAGGATAGCTGCAGCAACCCTCCTAGAGGAGAGTTCTTGGCCCTTCACTTTAGTGGCTGAAGCTCAGGCTGCTTTCACCCTCTCAATGGGACTTCTGGCTGCTCCTGGGGCCTCCTCTCATTTCTCAGGCACTCTCTGGGCCAGACTTCCCACAAGCTGGGAGCACTCCCCTTATGGCTTTTCACTGTCCTCCCACCATCTCCTCCATGCCTTACTGCTCTCCCCAAGGCAGTTGCCAGCACAACGCTGCCTGCCACTGCCACCGCCCCCACTCGGCACCCCCCCATGAACCAAGATGGGGCTGGTGAGGAGATATTTCTCTGGCTGACGTCAGCTGCCTTAATCGCACTCCCACCCCACCTGAAATGCCAGGGTACAGAGTAGAGAACAGCATGGCTGAGAGGCCATTGCAGGTAAGGAACAGTTGAAAACTAAGGGAAGTTGACATCATGGAGACTAAGTTCTGCAGATGGAGTTGCTTTCTCCTTCCTGTTTTCTCGGGCGTATCACTTCACCTCTCTTAAGGTCTGGATTCCTTCTGCCAAATGAAAAGGCTGCAACCCTGTCTTTGCAGGCTGTTGTAAGCACTTGAGGGATGGGGTCCTCAATCAACTCTCTGGCTGCTCTTTTCTACCATCTACTATCTTTTCTACCAAATGCAGTATCACTGCAAGCATTTAGATGGTATTTATAAAAACGAATTAATTTAGGAGTACAGCAATACCATCTCTCTCAGAGAGCTTGGGTACTCCAGGGGAAGATGATTTTGCTTCCCTATCTCAGAGGCGCTATTGCAAACAAATTCTTTCCCTATCCAAAGTGTCTTTGACATTTTCTATATAGAATCCCATGTATGCGCAAAAAGAAAACGCTCTTGTTCATAAATTGCAACCATGTGACCTCTAGAGTCCTGGAGAAGGATTGCGTCTGTTATTTCTGGCCCCAGCCACTATTTGGTGGTTTTCTTTCAGTGATAGGGCAGATGTTTATCATAAATGGATTACACCACAGCTGCCTTACTTCTGGGCTGCTTCGTCCTCATGGTCTTCTTCATCCTCATGGGCTTTGGTTGTGTTTGGATATCTGGTTTGCGGTGTCTGTCTGGATCTTCATTTACACAGATATTTGTTGTCCCCTGCATCATAGTCATATAAAAGTCCTAGAAGAAAAATATGATTTCTGCGATAGGTGTCACAACGTACTTGTAGACCTTGTGAGTGCTGCAGAGAATACAGTATGCAAGAATTCTCACCTCTCTTTGGAAATATTTGGTGTATTTTGAAGAAAACGTCATATTTGCTCACATCTTGTGTACATCCTTCCTTCTCCCTCCATTTATGCCCATGCAGGGTGCAACTCTGATCTTGCAGAAGGGAAACCTCAAAGCCTGAGCATTGCCTTTACCAGAACACCCAAAATTTGTCCATTCCTTAAACACAGGGAAAAAACACTGAGTGAGAGGATCCCTAAATGAATGATTTTCTGTGGGAAGCGACATAGAGGAATCGAGTGAAAATAGGTTTTTGGGTTTTTTTAATTTCCTGCTAGTTGATAGATGATTTGGATGGGCCCCTTCAGTATTTTCACATGAAATTTCCTTTTATTCATATCTGCAGCTCCTAAACTAAGGTCTAGCCTTTGAGAGACAGAGCAGAGACAGTTTGACGGGATGTGGTCCCAAACTTCCTGAGAGCTTCAGAAGGTGTTGAATCAGGTTTCTGGTGTGGAGGTCTAGGCTGGGAAGTGGCGAGGAACCCAGGAAATGGCAGGTAGTCACCTGACACAGACTACTGCCAAGATGATTGCAAATATCAATAATGAAAGAATGTTCTTCTCACCCTATAAGAACAATGCCTGGACAGTTGTGCTTCCAGATGTATGTGCAGAAGTCTAGAAATAAGTTGGTTATAGAACATTTACAAAAGAGTGTTGCATATAAAGCAAGCAAGGAGAGAGGCTAAGCGAGCAACCGTAAGACCCCAGCAACAGCGGTCAGTAACACACGGAGCACCCAGCTGCTCCCTGAGGTCATGGTCCATACTTGCCAGTCATAAGCAAGAACCCACACTCTGGTCCTGCCACCAATGGCTCCGACTAAATGGAAGGAATGTATGGTTTTCCTCTAAAAGGAGCTTGAGGCTGAGAAAAAGCACATACAAAGAGTGTACAAGAGATGAGCACAAATCTATGCTGTCAGTGTCAGTGTGGCAACAGCAGCACCTGCGCTGTGGCTGCCCATGCCAGTGCCCTGCATCCGAGTCCTGTGTACATGTGTGCATGCACGTGTCAGTCTGTGTGTCTGAATGCGTGTGTCTGCGTGAGTGTGCATGTCTGTGTTTGTGCATCTGTGTGCACGTCAGCGTGTGTGTCAGCGTGAGCATCAGGGGGGGCGTCCTCTGTGCATATGTGTCTGTGTGAGTCTGCATCGATCTGCGTGTGTGTGTGTGTGTCTGCCTGTGTTTGTCTCTGTCTGAGCTGTGTCAGTGGGTCCCTGTGCCTGTCTGTGCATATTTTCACTGGCTGAGTCTGCATACCCAGGTGGGCAGAGGCTGCTGCGTCACAGGGAGAAGTGCAATCCCTCACAACCCACTCATAGAATCATAGAATCATAGAATAGTTTGGGTTGGAAGGGACCTTAAAGATCATCTAATTCCAAATCCCTGCCATGGGCAGGGACACCTCCCACTGGCTCAGGCTGCCCAAGGCCCATCCAACCTGGCCTGGAACACGTCCGGGGATGGGGCAGCCACAGCTTCCCTGGGCAACCTGGGACAGGGCCTCACCACCCTCATAGTGAAGAAATTCTTCCTAATGTCCAGTCTAAATCTGTCCCTCTCCAGTTTGTACCCATTCCCCCTCGTTCTATCACCACAAGCCTTTATGAATAGCCCCTCTCCTGCTTTCCTGTAGCCCCTTCAGGTACTGGAAGGTTACTGTAAGATTTCCTTGGAGCCTTTTCTTCTCCAGACTGAGCAAGCCTAACTCTCTCAGCCTGTCCACATATGGAAGGTGCTCCAGCCCTCCGATCATCTTTGTAGCCCTCTTCTGGACCCGTTCCAACAGCTCCATATCCTTTTTACGTTGTGGATTCCAGAAATGAACACAGTATTCCAGATGAGGTCTCGCAAGAGAGGAATAGAGGGGCACAATCCCTTCCCTTGCTCTGCTGGCCACGCTGCTTTGGATGCAGCCCAGGACACGGTTGGCCTTCTGGTCTGCGAGCGCACATTGCAGGCTCATGCTGAGATTCTCATTGACCAGCACCACCAAGTCCTTCTCTGCAGGGCTGCTCTCAATCACATCATCTCCCATCCTGTACCAAAAATAAGGATTGCCTTGACCCAGGTGCAGGACCTTGCACTTGGCCTTGTTGAACCTCATGAGATTCTCACAGCCCCGCTTCTCCAGCTTGTCCAGATCCCTCTGGATGACCTCCTGTCTTTCCAGTCACCACTCAGCTTGGTGTCATCCCCAAACTTGCTGAGGGTGCACTCAATCTCACTGTCAATATCATTCAGTAACGGGTCCAGCGTGAGCAAAGGAGGAGTCTGATGAGCCAAGGCCAGCCCAGGAGAGCTCTGCCAAGCACTGCCCTGCTCAGACCACTTCGTCTTTGGTAGCCACAGCAGTGGCTCCTTGCTCCTCATCTGCTGCCTGCAGGACCAACTGTTAATGTTTCTCCTTGGGGGACACTGGAGAACAGTGGGAGTGCAGTGGATGTGCTGGCCCAGGCATTGGTCAGAGGTCCAGGGCTGGGTGCCAGAGCCAGGGACAAGGGGCATTTGTGGCGGCAGGGCTATGGCATGCTCTGGAAGGATGTGTTGTATGGTTGGGGTCTCTCCAGGCCGGGGAGCACAGGTGGACCTGCAGACCTTCCTGCCTTCCCATACATCCAGTAAGCAGTCACAGCCAGCCTGGTCCAGCACCAGCTCAAGAAAGGGAGGAGGATGGGGGGACTTCCCAAAGAAATGCTGCATTTCCTGAGGACCTGCTTCCCAGGAAGTGGATTAACATCAGCCTGCCATAAGAAGCACTGAGTAAGTTCTTTATTTTGTATTGCTGGCGCGCACAGCTTTTCCTTCACCTACTAATCTTCATCTCAACCCACTTCGCCATCTCCCTCCAGCCTGGGGAAGAGGGGAGTGATTAAGTGGCTGCATAGCTGCTTGGCTGTTAGCAGTGGCCAACCCACTCCATTCATAGATCATTGAGGAGCCCAGGTTGGAAAAGACCTCCAAGGACCATTTGTTTCAGAGTCTTGTGGGAAAGGGAGCCTAGACGGGGCTCTCTCACACCCTGTCCGGTCATATATTGAAACCTTCAGGAACAGGGATTCCACTCCATGCCTGGGGAGGCTGTTCCAGTGAGTGAATGTTCTCACTGTAAAATAATTCTCTGTCAATATGAAACCTCTTCATTCTCATATCATCTTATATCATGTTCAATTTGTCGTCAGTGAGGACTGTCCGGGCCTTCTCTGCGGAGTTGTTTTCTCGCCAGCGAGCCCCAGCACGTCCTGGCGGCTGAGGCTGTTCCTCCCTGGGGCAGGACTTTGCACATTCCTTGGATGAGCTTCAGGAGGCTCTCTCAGCCCCATCCTCCAGCCAAGTCTAGGACAACTCTCTGCGCAGACAACTTGACGTGGGGAGGCCCAAGCCCCAGTCCCACGCTGGTCGTGGAGAGCCATCCCTTTCTGCTCTGTGAGGTCTCCGAGCCAGCTCCTGGCTGTCGCAGCTGTTCCTCCCAGTTGTGCACCACCCGCCAGCAGCCACTCCACTGGGATGGCAAACCGAGACCTTCCCTTGATGGATCCACGCCGACCCCTCCCCATCACCCTCCCGGCCTCTACACAGGCACGGCTGGAGCTGATGATCTCAAAGGTCTTTTCCAACCTAATAATTCTGGATCCTATAGGTGTCCCTGACACTGCAGGGGGGGTGGAATTAAGACGATCTTTAGGGTCCTTTCCAACTCAAACCATTCTACGATCCCACGGGTGTCTCTGCCCGCGGCACGGGTTGGAACCGGGTGATCTCCAGGGTCCCTCGCGACTCAAACCACTGAATCCGTGCTGGTGCGCGGAGGCGCTGCCCCGGGCTGGCTGCTCGACCCCCTCCCGCACACGGCGGCTCTTCTCCCCCCGCTGGAAGAGAGGGACGGCATTTCCTTCCTTTCAGCCCTCGGGAACTCTCCCCGCGCGGCTCGCGCTCAGCTCTCAGCGCGGACGGCCCGACACGCCCCGGAGGCGGCGGAGCGAGCTCGGCGGCGGCCCCGGAAGGGGCGGGAGCGCAGCGCAGCCATGGCGGGAGCGTCCCTGCGGCTGTGAGAGCCGGGAGCGGGGCGGGAGAGGGAGAGAGGGACGGGAGGGGAGGGAAGGGGAGGGGGAAGGGGCGTGAGGGAGGAGGAGGAGGAGGGAAGATGGAGAGGGAGGAGGGAGAGGGGAAGGGGGAGAAGGAAGAACGGAAGGAGAGGAATAGGGGGCATGAGGGGGAGAAGGGAGGAGGAGGAGGAGGAGAGGGGGAGGAGAAAGGAGGGGGGAGAGGGAGGAAGGGGAAGAGGGAGAAGGAGGAGGAAGCAAGGGAGAAGAGGAAGGGGAGAGGAAGAGGAGGGAGAGAGGAGGGAGGGCGAGGAGAGGGGAGAGGGAGTAAGGAAGGAGGGGGTATGGAGGGAGAGGGAGAAGGGAGATGGGAAGAGGGAAAGAGAGGAGAAGGAAGATGGGAGGAGGAGCATGAGGGGAGAGGGAGAGGTGGATGAGAAAGGGAGGAGAGGGAGAAGGGACAGGAATGAGAAGGGAGAGGGGGAGGAGGGAGACGAGGAGTAGGGGGAGAGATGAGGAGGAGGGAGATGGGAGGAGAAGACAGGAGCAGGGGAAGGAGGGAGATGGGAAGAAGGAGGAGAGGAGAGGAGGAGGAGGAGGAGGGGGGAAAGGGGAAGGGAGAAGAGGAGGGCGAGAAAAAAGTGGCTGAGACTGCGGAGGCACATGGCCAACCCTGCCCTGATGTGCCGTGTCCGACAGGCTGGCGTGTGGTGATGTGGAGGGACGTCTGGAGGCGCTCTTCGGACGGGTCCGGGCCATCCAGGCCAAGAGTGGCCACTTTGACGTAAGGCTGCGGGGGCCGGCATGGGCAGAGCCGTGGGGTGCACTCGTGGGGGTGAGGGGAGGTGTGGGGACCTGCCCATGTCCGCTTGGTACAGGAGCAGGTGCTCCCCACGCTGGGACAAGCGACAGGTGGGGAGCATGGAGGGCAGCTGCCCTCTGCTCCGCTGACACTGCAGCCTGGCCTTTACACATCTGGTCCTGGGTGCATATAAACCCAGAGGAGCCTCTTTACTGTGCCCAACAAAACTCTTTTGCAGTGGTGCGTGTTGCAACAGGGCAGTGCCACTGGTAAAGTTGTGCGTGTTGCATGTTGGGTCAAATGCCAACTCTTGCTTTGTCTGCTGTTTTCAGATGCTTTTGTGCGTTGGGAATTTTTTTGGCTCTACCTCAGAGACAGAATGGGCAGAATATCGCACAGGGGCCAAGAAAGGTAAGGAAGGCATTGTCACCTGGGATGCTGGACGCACTTCAGTGCTTCATTACAGTGTGCTTTTGAATTCGAAAGTCGCAGTTAAACAATGTAGCATTAAAGCAGTTAAACTCAGGTAGGAAAACTACACACAGGAGGGAAGGGGGCATTTGGTTTAAAACAAACCTCATTCCAGCCTCACTCTGGGCTTGGGAGCACAAAGGTGTGTGTGTCCAAGTGGCCTGGCCACAATTTGAGTACCAAGGCCTGCGCCATCTGGGTTGTCTGACATGCGCTGTTTGCAGTCAGAAGAGAGAGACAAGGATGCTGCTCTTCTCTCTCCATGCCTAGATGTCATATGGCTCCACTTCTGTTCCTAGTCTGACCTCCTTATGTTTTCAGCCTGCTGGCTGCCACGTGGGGCAGTCCTTGTTTCCTCAGCCCAGATAGCCTGAGAGAGCTGTACATAGCTGTTTACAGTGCTTTGGCTGCCAGGCTGTGGGATCCCAGCACACCTGCCAGTGTGTAGCCCTTCTTCTGCTACTCCTGGTGCTTCCTTCACAGAAATTTGTGGTTATTCCTTGTTCACATCCACCTTCTGGCTTCCAACACCAGCCTCTCAGTAGTGTGTAGCAGTGCTGTTCTTCCACTCCTTGCGTTCAGTCCCGTGGAAATAAAGGGAAAACAGAGGTGCTGTCAGGCCATTCACCTCTGCGTTTCAGCCATGGAAATCATAAAGCTTTCCAAAGGAGCAGGATTCCCACAGCCCTTGCACTGAAGACATTTTCCCGATCATGGGTCTGAAAAGTCCTCTGTGGATTTCTCTGCCCCTTTTCCACGCTGCTTTTGTGAGGGAGATGCTACCTTACATCTGTAAGAGGATTTGTAGTGTTCCTCCTTCCTCTTCAGTACTACTCTGGCTTTCGCCCCTGGCATCAGGTAGGCCAAAAAGAAGCTGGTATTTCCCATTACTTTACTATTATAGCTACCAGTTTCAGGGAAGTCAGGCAGCAAGTTCTTTTACCCAGTGAATCAGAGCCAAAGAGTCGAAAACCATCAATGGTTTGCCGTTTCTCAGTAGCCATACAAATTTAGATCGGCTTAAACTGAATCACCAGGTGTCCCTGTGCTCTAGTATTTACTTAGCACTGCCCTGGGGAAGACTCATGATTTAAGGGCTCTGGATCATTTCAGAACTGACCTTAAGTCAGCAGTGGAGTGGGTTGTCGTTAAAGCAGAGGGTATTGTCTGCTGCTGCTGCATCTGTGGGAACAGCGAGCTTGAGGAAGTACTTCAAAGAAAGGTTTCTTGTTCTGTGCTGCAAAGGAGTGGTGTTAAGGGTTGTAGGAATGGATGGGACCTGCTGTGATTCCTAGTAAATATGGACGGAACTTGTGCTAAAGTACTGGAATTAAAGCTGACTGAGGGCGTGTTGTTTTTCTCCTCAGCGCCAATTCCAACCTATGTGCTTGGTGCCAATGACCAAGAGACTGTGAGCTATTTTCCAGACGTCAGTGGCTGTGAATTAGCTGAGAACATCACTTATTTAGGTAAGGCTGCTGGTGGTTTGTGATAAGAGATGTGCATTTGCTTGGTGGTGCTTTTGTTTTCCGATCTCACTTTTTCTGGAGGTTGTAAGGTGGCATTTCATATCCTGGGGTTCAGACTGCAGTTGAACTCTGTTGAAAGACATTTACAATCTGCTATTTAAAATATGAGAACCCTGCTTTTTCTAACACTGAACTCGCTAACCAAAATATCCTATTCCCGTAGCGTGCCCATCTTTGTATGGGGAAGGTTCCTTACCTGAAGTATGATTTTGCTATGCTCTGAGTCTGTACTGGAGTAGCAGAGCTAGAAAGTACCAGCTTTTGATATAATGAAGCTGTAGCAATCTGAAAGGAAGAACTAGTTTCTTTCTTGAATGCCACCTAACAAAAACTATAACAAGTAAAGGCACTTGGAGTTGGCTCTTTCTACTTATCAAAAGCTCGTTATGAAGGCTATGGATAGATTTTTGGAAAACAAGATAGCAGTGAGAAGACTGAGGGTTGTCTGAAGAGCTGCTTCACTGTAGGCAGAGTTTGAGCCACTGGGCTAAAACACATCTTTACTGCAGTTGATGGGCACAGAAAATGAGCTGTATATAAGGATAGTTTCAGTAGAAGTAAGGCCAGGGCTGCTGAACGTGGTCCTCTGCCTATGATGTGACTAAGATCACTTGCAATGTCTCCATCTCAAGTGTGCACGTCTGTATTTATGCAGGCCGTCGAGGTCTTTACAGTGGTACTTCTGGACTGCAGATCGCGTACCTGAGTGGTACTGAGTCCCAGGAGGAGCCAGCTCCCGCCTACAGTTTTAGTGCAAAGGATGTTGCAGAACTAAAAACATCTTTGTCATCAATGCCAAACTTCAAAGGCGTGGATATATTGCTGACGTCCCCTTGGCCCAGAGACGTGGGGACTTATGGCAACAGTATGGTAAGTGTTCTATTTTCTGGTGGAATGGGTTTCCAAATGGATTTAATAAAGGATTACCTTTCTGCTTGCTGTGGGGATTTGGACTATTGGGCCATCCCTGAGTGCTTGAGAAGGCTGAGTGAAAAACGGACAGCTTCAGAGAGGAAGGACCAGTGGGGAAGGGGATTTGTGAAATTGTGTGTTTTATTGGTCCCTGTCTGAAAAATCAGAGTGAATAGCTTTCATCTGTTTAAAAATGTTACTCTGAATTGAGTTGGCTGCAGTCACTGTGAAACGATGCTGTTTGTCTCTGCTGTGGGATGCTGTGCTCTGAGCATCTTCAATACCACTTGACATGCTGTTCTTCCTCCTCTCTTTGAAACTTTTTAAGCGTTTTAGTGTTTATTTCATTAAATAAATTATGACTTATGGATCAGTCAGCTGTATGAAATAGTATGATTCTTCCTCTGTCTGGATTTTGAGGATGGTATTTTGTTTGTGTCCAGTTTTCTGTTGTCAGTATTCCTCAGCAGAAGTGACTTTCCAGTCATGAGTTCAGGTGATCTGAAGCTTTCCTGGAGAACAAAGCCATGGCAAAAATACACTTCTTGATTCCTGACAGTATTTTCTGGCATCCAAAAAAGAGATACGATGCTCAGTCTAAAAGTGTAAAGAACCCTTCCTCATCTGTCCCCCTAAAAGCAGGCCCACCGGCTTAGGGAGCTGGTGAGAAACAAGTTGTAGGGATGTTGTGGCTTAAAAATAAAACTCTGGTCCTGAAATTCCCAGGGGGGTTCTCTGTCGTACTTTGGTGTGTCATTCCACTTCCCTGGCTTCCCTCGGCAAGAATTTTTGAGAATGTTCTGACTTGGCTTAACAGAGAAGTATCTTAATAGTGATTATATTCAGATATGCGTCTTGTTGGAGTGTGTGCTTTATCACCTGAGGACAGTAATAAGTCTTTGAGATTCCCTTGTGCGCTGAAATCCTGTCACTCAAATAAAGCAGGAAGTCCTAGGAATGAACAATTAAGTATCTTGCTGTTTGCCACCTGAAGTTTCTCTTTCAGCAAAAGCGGTTGAGGAACTAAATTGCGTGGATGAGAACAAACTCCCTGGAGAGGCTGTGGGTTTCCTTTTCCTGAGATGCTTGGTAACTCTGGCTGCTTTCTTTGGGGCTGGAAGCAGCCAGCCCTCAGCGCAGACGCTTGGCTTCCCTCTGCCACGCCTGCTGTGAGGGCAGCAGGTGGGAGCATGGAGAGGAAAACTGCGTTCTTGAGGGTGCGTTAGTGCCTGTCTAGCTGCTGCAATGAAGGGCTGTCACAGATGCCTGTGAAGCTTGAGTATTGTTTCTTATGGTTTTACCTGTGACAGGTAACAGACGTAGGCTGTTTCTGAACTTCTCTCTTCCCCTGCCCTTTTCCTTCCATACTTCGCTTCTCTGTCTAAGGCTAATGGGGAAAAGACAGTACAAGCACCTTCACCCAATGAAATGGCTGGAAGTCTGCTCTTTGATTGTGGGTTTTTTTTTTGCTCTAACTTCTCAGGAATGGGAGTGGGATAAAATTATGCATCCTAAGGAAACCTCAGCTTCCGTATTCACTTGATTCATTCACAGTAAGCGTGCAGTCAGAACAGCTTGTATTAATGATTTTGATATCTGTTTGTGTTTGCCAAATTCACTCTGTGTTGCCTTGACTTCACAAGACCAAAAGAAGGAAATACAACCAACTTGGGTTGATGAAATGAGTGGATGCAAACTGTGAGTACACAGAATGGAATAAATAAGTTGACTCTGGTTGTCGATAAGAGATTACGGGCTTCTGACTTTTTTTTTTTCCCCAGGGAATGGCAACCGCTATAGTTAATCTCTACATTCCCAATATGCAGTTTTGTATCAAGCTGTTTCTTTTCACTGCAGTCTGACCAGGTTTTTGAAATAAAACTTGTATTTATTTTTAGGGTGAAATAGATGCCAAGAAATGTGGCTCCAAGTTAATATCTGATCTAGCTGCAAGTCTCAAACCCAGGTACCATTTTGCTGCCCTGGAGAAGGCATATTATGAAAGACTTCCTTACAGGTTTGTAAGACCACGTGAAATCTTGTTTATTTTCTAATAAAAGTTCAATTTTTAAAGAACACAGGAGAACAACTTTAAAATAATTTTATGAAGTCATCCAGCTCCAACACAGGGTCAAAATTGTTTCTCAGATGCATCTATTACTGCAATTCCTGCTGCATTGAAAACTCTGCCATTGCTGACAACACTTGTCTGAGCACGTTGCTGTGAATCTATCTGATCTTGGAATCTAACTAATCCAAGTTAGTTAAACCCCTGAGTTAGGCAGAACACTGTTCAAAGCAATTAAGTGCATCAGAAAAGCTCTTGTGTGGTGAAGAGACTGGTGTGTTCAGTCAAAACTATGTGTAAAATGTCTCTAGTGCCATAAGGTAGGTGTCAGAACGATGTATGCATTAAACTAAGGCTGCTGTGTTAATGTTGGATAAGATTGTTATTCTTTCCACGTGAAATACTTTAAAGGTGTTGCTGTTTTCAGACTAGTGACTTGGCCTCTTATCTCTTTATTTGGACTGCAATGAGATGTCTTTTTGGTCTGTGCAGCTGTTTGCTGTTAGAGCTCAAGAGTCTGTCCTCAGGCTTCCTTGGTTTTGGCCAAAGACCGTATGTGGCTGATGTGCTGTCTTGAGTAGGTTTGTGGAGGACATGGTTTTCCCACTGTCCTTTTCTATATTGTATCTGCCAGTATAATTGTATTTGTCTTTACAGAAATCACACAGTGCTACAGGAGACCCCACAGCATGTGACCAGATTTATTGCACTTGCTGATGTTGGCAATACAAGCAAGAAAAAGGTACTGACGCTCCTGAGTCTTTCTTCTTTTCTGAAGTGCAAGTAATAGGGCAGTAAGCCCAGCTTTGGCTGGCTAGAGGACAGTGTCAATCACCTAAAAGCTTGGCTGAGGCAGAGATATCTCTCTCACTTAAGTAACAGATACCATTTGCCCATTATGTCAGAAGGGCAAAGAAGATTGTTGGCAAGGAGGCATTGTTGCTCTTCTCTACTTGGTCAAATGGCATGTAGCTGTGAAGACTTCTGCAAACGGAAGTGGTTAGAAAGGTGCCATTCCTCCCTCTTCCCCAGCTGCTTTACGTATTTCCTGTTCACATGGCATGCTTTGAGAAGGAAACGGAATTCCGAAGGAGCCTTTACAAATCACTGAGAATAACTAACCTCTGGGAGAGGGGGGCTTTTTTTTTTTTTAACCTGCTTCTTTTCTCTCCCCTTAAGAAATTTACAGAATATTGATACAGAAGGACTGGTTACTAGTCATGAAGGCACAGGAATCAGGCCTGGTAACAAAAAAGGTCCAGGAGCTCCAGGAGGTCCAGGACTACACTGCTGCTTTTCAGAAAGACCTTTCCTTAGAGGGAAAGGAGTGATCCACTTGGAATCCCTCCATAACCTCCTGGTTGCACTGGGTGAGGGACTACTACAGGAAGTGGGTTTTCCATGTCTTGCCTTAGCTTAAACACTGATTTGCTGACTTCTTGCAGTGCTAAGTTACATGTTACCATTTCAGAGTGGCTTAGTTCACAGCTGACCTCTTTGGAATTGCAGTCATGGCAAAAGCTTCTTGCATTTTAGTCATCTGTTTTCGTTCCAGTATCTCTACGCTTTCAGCATTGTTCCAATGAGCTTGATGGACCCTGCAGAGCTGGTGAAACAGCCACAGGATGTCACCGAAAACCCTTACCGAAAATTGCAGAAGGAGGCACAGAAAACCAAAGCATCTCTGTGTGCAGAGGTACTTCTGCCTTCTCTCCCATGTGTGTGCTCTGGTTTCACTCTCTGTGTTCAAGTAGCTTAGAACACTGTTTGGCTCTAACCTTAGACTATTATCTGTCCAAAATAATTCAGAGTTCTGTGTAATCCATTTACATCAGCCAAACTGTATAGATGCATTGCATGGGAGTTTGTTAGTTTGCCACTTCTTAAGCGAGCTGTGTCCTGGGCTGCATGAGGAGCAGCGTGGCCAGCAGGTTGAGGGAGGTGATTCTGCCCCTTTGCTCTGCTCTGGGGAGACCTCACCTGGAGTATTGTGTCCAGCTCTGGAGTCCTCAGCACAGGAAGGACATGGAGCTGTTGGAGTGGGTCCAGAGGAGGCCACAAAAATTATCTGAGGGATGGAACAGCTCTCCCATGAAGAAACTCTTAAGAGAATTGAAGTTCTTCAGCAGGGAGAAGAGAATGCTCTGGAGGGACCTTATTGCAGCCTTTCAGTACTTAAAGGGGATTTATAATAAAGATGGGGACAGAGGGATCCTTCCTAGGGCCTGGGCACTGAGCTGTTGGTGTCAGCTTTGAAATTCTCACCATCACCAGATGAGTGGCTCATGTTCATCTGTGTAGAGGCTGACATTATTTTCCTGTGCAGAGCATTTTTTTTCCCTCTAAGCACTGTGGGATACTCTGCACAAGCAGACATTTGCACAGCTGTGATTGTGTATCTCAGGGTGTGTAGAGAAATCAGGTTGTGAAATCACTGCGAGGTGGAGGGAGTCCTGAGCCTGAAGCTGGAGTCAAGGCAGGCTTTACTGAACCAGTGTGTCCTATAGGAAGTGCAAGCCCTGCTCTCCAGCCTTTCTCTCAGGAGATGCACCCGGAGCAAAGAGCTGGCTTCTTCCAGCTGGCAGCATGGGTGGGCGCAAAGGTGACAGACGCCTCTGGATCCTTTTAGCTATGACACCCTCCGCGCCCCCAGCTGAGCCTTGCTCTGGTGTTTAGCCCTGGGCAGCAAGGCTGTTAACAGACCCTTCTGTCAAAGACTGGAGAGAGGCAAAGCCCCTCATACCTTTGAGCTGAACTATACAGTTGATGACAGGCACAAGAGTTTGTCATGGGGAAAACATTGCCACTGTACATACCAGTTCTTACAGTGCAAGCTAGGTTCCAGGCTGTAGTTGTGCTCCTGTGTGGGAGCCAAGCTAAGTTGCATGACCAGCCCTGCTCTTTACCATCTCCTTCCCCAGTGCTTTCCTCTGCAGCATTAATGCCTTCTAGTGGCATTTTACTTTACATTACCACCTAGTCAAGTGGTTTCAGCCTCTCTGGGAGTCTTTCAAGAGGTTACAATCTCTAAGAAATAAAGACATTATTTTGGCACTGGCTGTCAGGTGGAAAAAAGGAATTTGAATAGTCCATAAAATCAGGTAATTCTGAATGCTGAGCATGAGGCAAAACAGGAGAAATAGCAATTTGTGGCAGCTCTCCCAAAACTTTTTCCCTGTCTATGGCTGAGTATCCAGGCAGGGAGAGTCCGATGCAGTACTGGGAGAGGTCAATTCATTCTGTTCCAGGATAGTCATGCATTTTGCTGCTGCTGCTTTTTGAAGGTGGTTACACACCTCTTAAAAAAGCAAATTCTTGTACATGCTGTGACTCTGATGAAGTTATAATGGGCTTTGGTTTTCATTTTCTAACCAGGAAGAAACAGCTTGTCAGTTTTTTTTTGATTTGAACAAGCATCAGGGAAAAAAACGTCCCTCAGATGGGAAAGAGAGCGGGAACTCCCAACCTAAGCAACCCAAAAAACCCCGTAAGTATGCTGATTGCTTTTTTCCTGAGCTCTTCCCTTGAGTCGTTGGACCATGTCACACTTCATTTTTCTCAAGCTGCTGATCTGTGTATCTCATCTTGCCAACCTGCTCTATGACTGTACTAGATATGTGGGAATACAGAGGAATGACGGATCCCTTGTTTTGTACAAGCCTGACAATCAATAGGTGAAAGAAAAGTCAGAAGATTAGCAAAAAGCTAGTTAGATCTGTGGTGGTTAGTGTTGGGCTGGTGCCATTTACGTTCTGAATATGACAACACGCAGTTTGACAAAGCAGCACGTTTCCATTCAGAGAGACTGGACCACGGTGCTGATGAGTTCCTGCAACACCACTTCAGTTGCTCTGTGCTGTGAGTTCACAAAGTATTAAAGAGCAGGGAAGGGAGGAAGCCCTTCCATTACATCTGTATTTCTGTGCTGTAAATCTCATTAGAGTTTGTCTGACTTGAAGAAATTGAAATGAAATCTTTAAGGATCGTGACTTCACAGTGACAGTGTTATTGCAAGCATGTATCTTTAGAAACGTTGGTCTCTGTTTTAAAGAAATCTGGGCTTAAAATGGAAATGTAGGTGTCAGCCTTCCCGTTTGTTTCTGCAAGAGCCCCACTTGCAGTGGGTAAGACATTCTTCAAAAATGTCTTTTATATAACTCTACTTGCCTGTGTTATATGAGACTAAGTTATTCAGTTTTTATTTATTAGATTTGAAACCCTTTGCATAGTCCTTGCACATAGCAGTTCTGTGGGCTAAATTATGCTAAAACGAGCGTAGTGTCATTGCCCTGTACATGACAGACACATCCGGCTGTAATGGCCATCAGTTTTGATGAAAGAATGGAGCAGCGGGTGTTCTTGTTTCCCCTATCACTTCTGTAGACCATTTTGTGCCGTTGTGCACATTCATATAACTTCCATAGTCTTCTGGAGTTTGATGTTTTGAGAAGAGAGCCTTGTTACACTGGTTTGCTCAGAAATTAACACCAGAAATGGATATTTGGTTTCCTTCTGTTCTTGGGAGAGCCCCAGCATCTTTATTGTGTCTGCAGAGCTGCTTGTCAGTTCCTGTATGCAGCCTGCGGAGGACTGGGTGTTTGACACGAAGGAGAGGCTGAGCTTATCAATGCTATCAACTTATATTAAAGGTCACTTCAGCTATTGCAATTTGGGTATGAATCGAGGTGTTTGAATGTGATGAATAGGCCAGAACTGGCAAGTGTGTTTGACAGCTTCTGTCCTTGTCTGTACCTAAGCAGTAATTCTACCTCATTTTGATGTGTTTGTTTAAATTTGCTGATGCTTTCTCATTAGTGAGCTGTAACTATTAATTTCCTGGAATTAGTGCTCTTCAGTTAAATTAGAGCACTCATTGAGAATGGCAGTCAGCAAGGGTGTGACTGCCACCACCTCCTTTCTTGCTGGAGTTTCCCAGAGGCACCAGGTCTCTGGCCAGTTCTGCTTCCAGGAGCTGTCTCCTTCTGACATCTTCAGCACTTTGTGAACTGGGAAGGGTAGCTGGAAAGTAACAGCTCTTCTAGATCTTGTTTCATTCCTTGTTGTAACAAATAAGTCTTGTGTTAACACTTGTTTCTCTTTCCTTTCCCAATAAAGCACAGCTCACAGGGCCCTGCTGGTTCTGTCTAGCCAGCCCAGAAGTGGAGAAGCACTTGGTTGTTAGTATTGGCACACACGTACGTACCCATAGCACATTGTTCGCTACATGATAGTAGAATCATGCTAAGATATGACCATAAAATATCAATATCCAATTTTAAGTCTTAAAAAAAACCCCAAACTTGATTTGAAGCTGACTCTTGGGTTTTGTTTTCAGTTTCTTTGCATGTCTCCTACAAAAGACTTATAGATAAACTCTTTTACAAAATGAAGCATGGGCCAGTTTTGCTCTGGAGCAGAGCTGGCTTATGGTGCCAGAACACTTATTGCTGTGACACTTATTGCCCTTATAGTGTACTTAAGTTTCCATCTGGCAGAACTTTCCCAGCATGAGCTAAATGTAAACTGGGACCTGCTTTGGAGTTATGCCAGATCTCCATAGGATGATTGGTTCCAGTTTTGTTATATGTAGATTAAATAGAAGATAAGATAGCTTTAAAGTCAACATCTTGAAATATATCTGGGAGATTAATTCAGTCATTGCTTTTTTTCACTTTGCTATGTTCTATTATTACTCCTGTATCGTATAACCCACTTCAAGCTGTACAGGGACAGGTTTGTCCATGGGCTTATTTTAAAAACTGTTAACAATTTTCAAATGGATTTTCTTGTCATAGTAAGAAACTCTAGCTACGGTGGTGAAGTTCACTTGGCTGCTTTCTTGCAGACAAGGCATTCTCTGGCATTCAAAAGACACTTTTTATTTTTTTGCCCTTTAGCCGTCCCTCCCTCTTTCTCATTCTAGTAATTAATAAATTGCTAATAAACATGCCCTAATAAGTGGCATAGCAGAGAAGACTTTCTTCTTCCTGAGGCAAAATCGCTAGGCTGGAGGATACTCAGAGTGCAGTCATAGAAAAAATTTCCACAGCATGGTTAGCAAGTGTTGCTTGCAGTAACTGGTGTGTATTGTTTCACTCTAGTGCTACCTTGCCCTGGCCAAAGGTGGCTTGTTACCTGATCACGTCTTGATTTTGCCTATCGGGCACTATCAATCAGTGGTTGACTTGCCTTCAGAGGTGGTGGAAGAAGTGACCAAGTACAAGTCTGCCTTAAAGGAATTTTTCAGAAGCAAAGGAAAGAGATATGTCCTGTTTGAAAGAAACTATAGGAGTCAACACCTGCAGTTACAGGTATGGTTTTCATGTCACCATGGAAGAATATAAACTTCCACTCATCTGGAAATGAATTGAAAGGGAAAGCTCACCTTCCGATTTCCCTGTTTATTCTGTGCCTTGCCAGAGTATGGAGAGAAGTCATCCTTCCCGTAGATACAGCCAGAACAAAAATAAAATCAAAGTGCTGGTTCTGCCATAGTCATTTAATTGTTCCTGTTGCAGCAGCGTAGCATTAGTTGTGTTGAGTGGGTGAAGAAGACTTTCCTGCATGGAACTGATTAGGAAGTCTACAGAGTTTTCAGATGGGTTGCGAGAGACCTTGCTGTAACTCATCAGCTCACAGTGGCACACAAACTGTGGTGCTCGTATTTGCAACCAAAGTAGGTTGAAAATCTAAAGGTGTGTGGAGAACTCGGGTCATTGTCTACCAGGACCAGCCTTTTGATTTCACCATTTTTTTTGGTCCTTGTGTGTCAATCATTTAGGTGGCTGTTGTGGTGGTTTCTGTATTTGGCGGTTCTGTAGCTGTAACAGAGCGGCCCTAAGCCACCACAGAGATTAGAAAGGAGAAGGCTGTGCTGAGAACTTTTTCAAGCTTTCAGTTTTCAGCTTTTTGCTCAGCTCCTACAGAACAAGTCTCATAAGTTTAAGCCTGTATGGACAGGTGCCCACCTGTCTTGTTTGATGATGCAGAGCAGTACTGAGGAGCACGCTAGCTCCAGTGATGGGATGATTGCTTTCTGCAAGTGATTTGTGTAACCTTGTCTTCTTTTTTATGGAAATGTTGTCCCCCTCTTCAGGTGATTCCTGTTCCGTTGGACCAGTGTACTTCCCAAGACATTAAGGAGTCCTTTATTGCACAGGCACAGGAACAACAAATTGAATTATTAGAAATCCCGGAGTACTCGGATATCACGCAAGTATGAGACAAGATTTCACCTGTTGTTTACTTTCCTTCTGTCCTGTCTAGGCTGCTGTTTACCTCTGAAGTCATTTAATGTGGTAGGGTTAAGCTGTTGGAGGCAGACCACGGCAGACTTGATTTGGTAGATGTGCAAGACTGTATTCTGCTCAGGGTGATGTTCCCATGAACAACGGATGCATTGCTTACACGATAATTATTCCAGCTATGTGTCGGGCTTGCTAAATTCATTCCTTCTGCTACCAAACACCAACCCTCTTTTAGTGCTGCTGCATGTGAGCTAGTCTTGTCACTTGGACAAGAATTTGCAAAGAATCTTTCTGTTACATCAGAGAAATAAGTTGGTAATGACTTTCTTGTGCTTACAAGGAGACCTGATCTGCGGCAGGAGCCAGAAATACCATATGTGCCTGCTTGTCTCTTTCTAAGCCATTGCAGCTATTGATACCCTTGTTGGCAAGCATAGACACTGATTTCACAGGCAAGAAATGTGCCTGTAGCTTCTTCACAGGCTTTCTTTCTTCTAAAAATGTGCATATTAGTATGGGGTGACTTGGCTCAGGTTAAGAACGGTGAGAACCGCTTGGCCCTCTCCTTTAATCATCTTGTAGCGGTAGCTGCATAATTCAACCACAAAAGAGATTACAGCAGCCCCCTCGACTGCTAATCCCAGCAGAAAGCAATCCACCGCTTCCTTCGGGCTGCGGCTCGGCGCCCCCGGGCCGCTGGTTCGTTGGGCCGAAGGCTCTGGAGCGGCGGAGCCCGTTCCCCGCGCCTCCCGCCCCGCCTCTCCCAGCAGGTGGCGCGCCAGGGGACGCCCTACTTCTACGTGGAGCTGGACACGGGAGAGAAGCTCTTCCACCGTATCCGCGGCCGCTTCCCGCTGCACTTCGGCAGGTGGGTGACACCCCCCCGCGCCGCGGTGCCGGCGGGCGCTGCCGGTGCTGCAGGCGGTGCCGGTGCTGCAGCCGGCGCCGCTGCCGGCGGCGGTGCGGGCGGAGCCGGCGGTGACGCGCTGTGTTGCAGGGAGGTGCTGGCGAGCGAGGCGCTGCTGGCGCTGCCCGAGCGCTCGGACTGGCGGAGCTGCGCGGCGGGGCGGGAGGAGGAGGCGGCGCACGCCCGCGCCTTCCGCCGCGACTTCCAGCCCTTCGACTTCTCGGCGCGGCCATGACGGCGGCGCGGGTGTCGCGGCAATAAAGGCGGAGCCGAGGCCGGCGCGTGGTGCGGCGATGGAGCGGGCTCCCGGCGGGGCGGCGCTGCGCGGGCAGCCGGCGGGCAGCTGCGGGCCCTGGGAGATGCGGGACCGCCTGGGCACTGGCGGGTTCGGTAACGTCTGCCTGTACCAGCACCAGGTGGGGCGGCGGCGGGGGCCGGGGCGGGGCGCGCGGCGGCCGCGGCTGACAGCGCCTTGTCCCGCAGGACTCGGGCGCCCGCGTGGCTGTCAAGTCCTGCCGCCTGGAGCTCAGCGTCAAGAACAAAGACCGCTGGTGCCACGAGATCGAGATCATGAAGAAGTGAGTGCGGGCGGGCCCGGACGGCAGCCGCCCCCAGCCGCGGGGCCTCGGCACCCAACCGGAGAGAGTGCAGGGACCGCGGGCCTCGGCAGCGACCCGGCGGGGAGGAGGGCTGGGCCGTGCGGACAGCCAGGGCGTCAGCCCTGAACCGCTGGGGACGAGGGACTGGAGTTTGGGGACAGATGGGGCCTCAGCCCTGAGCCGGCTGTGATGAGGGGCCACGGCCCTGGGCCACCTGGGATGAGGGTGTGGGGCCTGGGGACAAAGGGGGCCTCGGCTCTGAACTGTACACAGCGTGGGGACTGCGAGCCCTTGGCCCTGAACCAGCTGGGATGAGGGACTGGGACCTGGGGACAAGCAGCGCCTCAGCCCTGAGCCACTGGGGGTGACGGACTGGGCTTTGGGGCAGCTGGTGCCTGGGGACAACAAGGCCTTGTGCCTGAACCGCCAAGGGGTGTGGGCAGCTGGGCCCCTGACCCTGAACTAGTTGGGGTGAGGGACTGGGGCCTGGGGACAACAGGGGCCTCGGCCCTGAACCGGACACAGCACGGAAACCTTGGACCTGAACTACCTGGGATGAGGGGCTGGGGTTTGGGGACAACAGAGCCTCAGCCCTGAACTGCAGAGGGCACGGGGACAGCCAGGGTCTTGGCCCTGAACTACCTGGGATGAGGGGTGGGGCATGGGGACAGTTAGGGCCTTGGCCCTGAACTGGCTGTGATGTGGGAGCAATGGGGCTTTGGCCCTGAACCACCTGGGATGAAAGGCTGGGGCTTGGGGACAGCCAGGGCCTCAGCCCTGAACTGGCTGGGGCATGGGGACAGCGGGGCCTTGGCCCTGAACCGGCCAGGGTGAAGGACTGGTCCTGGAAGCAGCCGAGGCCTTGGCCCTGAATTGGTCAAGGCGTGGACCAACTGGGTTGAGGGGCTGGGCTCAGGGACAGCTGGAGCTTCAGCCCTGAACTGACATGGGCGTGGGGACAGCTGGGCCTTGGCCCTGAACCACCTGGGATGTGGGGACAACGGGATTCTCGGTGCTGAACTGCGTGGGGTTTGGGGCTAAACAGGTCCTCGGCCCTGAACCACCTGGGATGAGGGACTGGGGCTTGGGGACAGCCAGAGCCTTGGCCCTGAACTACGATGAGGATGCAGGGTCTGCGTACAGTTGAGGCCTTGGTGCTCATCCGGCTGGGGCTTGGGGACAACTGGGGCCTCAGCCCTGAACCAGAGCACAGGGGCAGCGGGGCGTTGGCCCTAAAACAGCAGAGGCATGGGGACAGCCGGGGGCCTCAGCCCTGAACCAACCTGTCAGTGTGAGGGACCAGATGTCAGGACAGCCAGGGCCTTGGCCATGGACCATCTGGGGCATGGGGAAAGCCTGGGCCCAGGCCCTGAACCAACTGGGATGAGGGGTCAGGGTTTGGGGGCAGCCAGTGCCTCAGCCCTGAATGGGACACAGCACGTGAACTACCCAGATAGCATGGGGACAGTGGGGCGTCTGCCCTGAACCACCTGGGGTGAGGGGCTAGGGCTTGTGGACAGCTGGCGTATCAGGCCTGAACTGCCCCGGGGTGTGGGAACAGCTGTGGCTTCGGTCCTGAAACACCTGTGATGAGGGGCCAGGGTTTGGGGACAGCCAGGGCCTTAGCCCTGAACCCGCTGGGGAATAGGGGACAGCTGGGACCTCAGCCCTGAATGGGACAGAGCACATGAACTACCTGGGCTGAGAAGCTGGAGTTTTGGGACAGCTGGGGCCTGGGGACAGTTTGGGCTCAGCACTGAAACAGACAGAGCATGGGGACAGTGAGGCATTGGCCCTGAGCCCCCTGGGATGAGGGGCTAGGGCTTGGGGACAGTGGAGGCCTCAGTCGTGAAGCAGCCTGGGCTCGGAGACAACTGGGGCCTCAGCCCTAAACCGCCAGGGCATGGGGACAGTTGGGGCTTCGGCCCTGAACCAGCTTGGGGACAGCTGGCGTCTTGGCCCTGAACTATGATGGGGGTCCGGGGTCTGGGGACAGTTCAGGCTTCAGTGCTGATCCAGCCAGGGTGTGGGGACAACTGAGGCCTCAGCCCTGAACTGCCCAGCGTATGGGAACAGCTGTGGCATCCCCTGAACCACCTGGGATGAGGAGCCAGGGTTTGGGGACAGCCTGATGCCTCAGCCCTGAACCTGTCAATGTGAGGGTCCAGGTGTGGGGACAGCCAGGGCCTTGGCCATGAGCCATCTGGGGTGTGGGGAGAGCCTGGGCCTGGGTGATAAAACAGACAGCGCGGGGACAGCCGGGGCCTCGGCCCTGACTGGCCAGAGCATTGGGGTAGCTGAGACCCAGCGGCCTTGGACCATCCAGGGTGAGTTGGCTGCTGCCTGACACCTAGTAGCCCTGCACTGGGTCATCTGTCATCCTAAGATGTCCAGGCATATTTCCTCTGGTGATGTCTTGGGACCTAGAGACAGCCCTCTTGTGCGGCCTGTGCTGTTTGTCCATCTCCTAATGATACCTAAATTCCTCCAAACTCACACTACGTGATGCATTGAGTTTTAATGTGATGACATGAGAACACCTGCATGTTCCCATACTGTGCATCATGTTCATCTTTGATCTAGCAACCAGGGAGCTAAGAATTGTGTTTTTTCTGTCCCACTCCCAAATGTACACATGAATGTCTCCTAATGCTTTCTCATGAGACACTATGTACTATACACTCTCCCAGATGTCACTCTTGAGTGCCTGTGAAGCTTAGCTGGCCAGGTTTGTCCTCACAGGCACAAGCAGTAGCTCTGGGTGTTGAGGTCTCACACGGCTATTCCCTTGTCCTGAGAATTCTTCCTCCATTTTGGGAGAGCTCCAGAAACATTAAATGCTTTGTTCCGCTTGTGGGAGTGGGGACGGCACTCAGTTTTGTTCTGAGTTGTCCTAGCCAAGGTCTGCAGTGCTCCTGCTGCATAGAGCTTTACTGAGGTCCTACTCTGCCTTCTTGTCACCCTTGGCTGCTCACTGTATGTGCTGAAACTGGAGGAAATCACTTGCAGGCAACCTGAGTTTGTAAGTCGGTGCTTGGTGATTATTGTTCTTGTTAGTGTTTTCACTATGTTCGTTGAATACAAGCACTGAGTCGCACAGGTACAGCTGCTTTTGTGGTGATTTGCAGAGGCTTTGGAAGGTGTATGCAGAAGTACTTTGTTTTCCCTTCCTTCTGGATGTGTCTTTTATTCCGAGGAGTAAGTTATATTAGAGACAGTTCTAAAGCAGCTGTTTGAATTCAGTTGCAGAAATGAAACCTTCCCCATGCATGTGGATTTGTCATGCCTTATTTCACCTTTCTAGTAGAGTTAAGCAAGTGTTAACAGATTCCTATGAAGCCTTTGGGCCAGTGGGAAACTGTCCCACAGGCAGGACATAGGTAATAACTTTGTCAGGAACGTGCAGAACTTGAGCCTAGATCCCCCGCATTAAAAGTCCTGTACCTTGACTTTGAGATGTCAGTTCTGGTTTGCATGTTCCCAAAGCATGGATTTTATGCATTTGGATACTGGTAAGTACTACTTAAAAGTGTATGTTTCTCAGTGAGGAATCATTTGGGGAACAGAAATTACCTGAAACATAAAACAAGGTTGGTTGGCAATCTGTTGTCTCATTCTTCCAAAAGAGAGGTCAGAGTTCTTATCCAGTTTTCCATGTGCTTAGGTTGAACCATCCCAATGTAGTAAGAGCCTGTGAAGTTCCCGAGGAGATGAACTTCTTGGTTAATGATGTTCCTCTTCTAGCAATGGAATATTGTTCTGGAGGTGATCTCCGGAAGGTAATATCTGCTTTGCAATATGTAGCAAAATAAGTGGAGCTAAAGCTGCTTCTGTAACTGTTTGTCTGTGAAACCACTTATGTTCTGTGGCATTTTTCTTTTTAGGTACAGATGTGGGGAAATAAATGTAAAGTGGAACAAAAACACGTGTAGGAAATGAGGCTTGTGTTTTTGAAACCAGAGGACAGAGAGCAATCAGGGGCAGATACTATTTTATGCTGAAGCAGTGTCTGCTTTCATGGAACTGCTTTAGCATTAATACAGCTTTTTATAGCGTAGATGCTTGTACCAAGCATGTTTGGCTTTGCTGCAATGAGTCTGTATCTATTTAGAGTCTGGTCAGTTTTTGTTGCATAGATGCTAAGACAATTTAGGAAGTAGCATGCTTCATTTAATTTGATTACATGTAATGCTTTGTTCCTTACAGGAAAAGAAAGATGCATGTTTTTTTTTCTTTCTAATCCTGCTCTTTAAATCTTTCTCTTACGCTGGCTTGGCACCATTTGTGTTTTGCATTGCTACAAATTTCTCATTTCACATCTGCAGTCTTCCATAAAGTCTTGAAAAGCATCTTTATGCTTTTTATGCTTGTGCTCTTCTAGGGTAGTGTTGTGGACTCTGAGCTTGATTTCTGACTTTACCCCCTCCTCGTTTTTTGTTTAGCACATCTACACAGAATGTAAGGAGTGAGATATTGAAGTTTGACTTCTCCCCCATAGAGGTTTGACTGCTGGTTGTGCCTGAAGTGTGAGAGGCAGGCAGGCAAAAACATCATGGGAGAGGTGACTGTAGTGCAAGAACCTCAGTCATCTATAAAAACCTTCAGTGTAGTGATCAAAAAATCAGATCACATGTTGATTGACTCTGGCAAATTACTGAAGCTACTTATTGACCAATCATTAAAACAATGATTAGGAGGAGGTTTCCTCTGATGCTTCTACCACACCTTTCACTAGAGGAGGAAAATTCGGGGCAAGGGAGAGGAGAGGGGAAGCAGCACTTCAGAGTGGAGGCAGGATTGAGAGTTCAGGTTGTAGTCTGTGCTGTGCATGCTTCAGTGAGCCGCAGGGCAATGACCTGCGTGCTAGAGTGTCAAGCTTCTCATAGTGGGAGGTGAGTCAGAAAGGAGACAGTGTCCCAGGGCAGAGCAAGACAGCGATCAAGCATTTCGAGCTGAAGAGGGTGACTTGTGTGGAGTGGGGCAGCGCGTGGCAATAGGACTGTTATCTTCCCTTCAGCAGATGAGGAACAAGCAGATTCCAGGAACCTTGGAATCCCTGTTGCCTGCAGCCATACAGCCCTACCTGTGTCTCTTGCCCATTTGCTTTCTGATAGCTTTCATGCATTCTAGCAGCCTAAATCTTCTTTTAAACCCAGTCTCTGCACAATGAATTTTCGTTTTGTCTGAGTTGTTTTCTTTCTCCCCCATGCTTTTATTTCACAAAGCCAAATGCCTCATTCAACTCTATTTGAAATGTGCTGTTTTCTGTGTCATGTCAGCAGGGGATGGAAGATGTTCTTTATTGTTAACTGTTGCACTGTGGGTCTAAACATATTTTTCTTTACTGTAGTTGCTAAACAAACCAGAAAACTGCTGTGGACTTAAAGAAAGTCAAATACTTTCTCTGCTGAGTGACATTGGTATGTAGTCGAATACCCTTCTTGTGTTTTGGGGATTTTTTTTGAGGGGGGAGGTATTAGGTATAGTGGAATTTTGATCTTTCAAGAGAGAGACTAGCAAGAACAGAGCGTTAAAACAAATCAGGTTTCTATTCTGGAGGAAGGAATTGGTATCCCTGCTGATCACAGAGTCAAGAAGCTTGCCTTAATGATGTGTCTGTGGAATGGACTGGAAAAGCTGTGTAGCGATCAGTTGTAGGTAGCTATGACCTTAACACTTTGGTTTGCTATGGTCACCATTTTCCGTTCAAACTCCATGTTTGTGGCTCTGGAGATGCCCAACCTTGTGTCAATTGAAGGAGTGTAACTTTTACAAGCCAAAAAGCAAGAACTGATATGAGAAATGCCAAAGTTGCCCTGTGTAGATTTTGCTTAGACAGGAGGGAAATTTTGTTTGTTCGGGATGACAGTACAGGGGAGATGATAAACTGGAGTGGAGCTGACAACATAGCAGAAGGGGAAGCGAACTATGCCGTGGCTAGTCCGGCAGTCTTCTGGCTAATGATTTGCTCTCAACTGAGGGTTAATTAGATAGGGGATCCCAAAATAAGTGTGCCTCAATGTTGAGAAGTTTCTCATTTTGGAAGAGCAGTTCTGCAGGTCTGCATTAGAGTATTGGCCAGCACAGTGATGGAGAATATCGTCTCCTTTCCGTAGCACTGAGGAGGCTACATCTCATAGGGAGGCACTGGAACAGGTTGCCTGGAGAAGTCGTGGATGCCCCATTGCTGAAGGTGTTCACATCCAAGTTGGAAGAGGCTTTGAGCAACCTGTGATCCAGTGGAAGGTGTTGGATCTGGATGATTTTTGAGGTCGCTTCCAATCTAAATGATTCTATGGTTCTATATCTGGCCCCAAATTCCAGAGGGATGTGGAGAAACCTGGCCAAGGCACTATATAGGCTGCCCAGGGCCTGGAGTACCTGACTTAGGAGGAGACAGGCTTGTGAGAGGCTGAGGAAGGTCTGAAAGCATCCTTTGGCTATAGAAAGATCAGATGCAAAGGTGGTGGATGGGATGTAACTCTACTTGCTGAAGCACAAGGCTGGACAAGAAACCTCCTTTCCCACCAATACTGCTATTGTGCTGCATATGGCCCTAGTGTGGGTCCCAAGGCAGCCTACAGGGAGGCAGAGCGATAACAAAATAAGAATTAGCCAGACATCCACTTGATCTGTGTTACAGAAGGTGTCTGATATTGTGTAGATTTCAGATTCTGCAGTTTGGAAAGGGAACAGGCAGCAAATCCATACAGGATGGGAGCGGCCCAAGGTGACTACAGTGCTCATTGGGAGCAGCTATACATTTGAGTGCCTACTTTAAAGCCATTTCCCAAAGCTGTAGTAATCCAAGGAAATCATTCTGTCGCACAAACTTGATGGTCTGCAGAAATGTTACATCAAATATCTGACTTTTAAGACTGTTGAGCTTTAGTTGCTTGTTGCCAGATTCTTGACTGCCGAGAGCACTGTAAGAAAATAAAAGATGCGAGACTGAAACCTGGCCTCCTTGTCAGTCGGCAAGTGCCAGCTCCCTGGATGCCCTGGGGAGGAGAAGTCGTCTGATTGAGGATGATACTTACAGATGGTTTCTGTAGTCAGTAGGCCTTCCGGGAGAGCTCTTCAGTAGACTTCCTTGGTTTTTTAGTTCTCTTATAGATAATCAGCCTGTACTTGTAGAAATGGAGCTGGTTTGGACATGAGAAAGCATTTTGGATGTATTGGCCTGGGATTCTGTCCTTTTAGTGCTCGGAGGGTTTGCAGTTGAGGTCCCAAACTCAAGTGTAACTCTGCGTTCCTTCGTCCTTGTTCACCTTCCAACTGCAGAATGTGGTCTGTTGTCTTCATAATGAGTTGAATGGCTTTGGCCTATGTTTGGCAAAGATTTAAAAATGCAGTGGAGAAGAAATGCAAGTTGGCAGCTCTTAAATGTATGAATGACTGGTAAATCAGTGAAGGCTGGGGACTTTCTGCCTGATGGGAGCAAGTGTTTGAACTGTAGATGAGGCATGTTGGTTGAATGTCTCTCTTGAATAACCCTGTAAGGAATTTACAGGCATGGCTGGTTAGAAGTAGACTTTATACTCAGAATACCTTTTGCAAGGAAAAGTTTAAAATACCCCATGATGGAGATAAGAAAGTACAATACCTGCCTTGGGCCTATCATAGGACCTTTTCTTTTCACTTGTGTGTTTCCAAGATAGAAAAATCATGAGTTAAAAAAAAACACTCAAATTTTCAAAGTCATGTTGTGTCTGTGTCTGTGCATATATGGTAGATGCTTGATAATTTTTTTTTTTAGCAGCCGATGTTGTTGTTTGGATAGACCGGTAATGAATTTTCCACTTCCCACAAAAGAAATCCTGCCTGTTTCTTTTTGGTTAGTGGCTCCACAGGCAGTTCAAGTGTGAACTGTTTCCATAAGGCAAAGTCCTGCTCTTTGCCTTTTCTTGGGTGCGTACTCCCATTCCCTCCGCTGTTGCTGCCACTCCTGTACCCAGATGAAGAGCAGGTTCTGGAAGCCATCCTGGCTAAAACCTGAATTTTTTCCTTAGTAGTTTCTGTCTGGATTCAGATCAGTAAATACCTGTGCTGCCATGGAAATTGCATCTGGAAAAGGAGAGGCTGGGAAACTGTGTTCCCTTTGGGGACAGTCCCCACATAGGTTGGCTTAAAGCAATCACAGAATTTCACGTTTAGCCGTTTAGCAGTAGGAGTGTCAGAAGTGGTGCTACTTTGAGTACACCAGTCGCGCACCAGCAGGGGGGAAGCCTTGAGACTCCATGTTCACTGTTGCTAACACTGACTGGGGCATTGCTGGTGGCACTTTGGTCACCTGCTCCATTCAGCGTTAATCAGAGGCTGCCTGGGAATTGTTTTCTGAGTCCAGCCATGTTTCTGCTTCATCGCAGCTGGGCAGTTTGTTCCTTGATGGGGTGGTTTGTATTGCAATACTTTGACAATGGTAGAAATTTACTAGAAGCTCTGTAAGCCACTAGTAGTTTTAGGCAGTAGTTTCAGGTCAAAAGGAAACTCGTTTAAATTGATAAATTAATTTAAGTGCTTTCATCAGCATCTTGCATAATGTGCTCACATAAATGAGTAGGTTGTTTTGTTATCTTGTGTTAATTTACCGTGATCTTAGGCTAGAGGACATGCAGAGCTGTTTCACGCTGCCTGCGTGTTTTGGAGACCTGTTTTGCTTATCGTCATGCTGTGGTTCATTTTGTAACTCTACAGACTGAGAACTCCTCAGCTTCTTCTTCTCTTGCCTTACAGGCAAGTTGTGACCTGTGGTTCTGCCACGAGGTCTGAACTCTGTAGTAACCTCCATTTATGCAGAGCAGAGGAACAGAGCTAGTTCAGTCCTGGCATAAATCTGACAGATGTTTTAAGTCAATAGTTCTGAGCAGTGGTTTATAATGACAATTTCTTTATTCCAACCCCAAAGTCAGGGATATTAGATTTTTATCAGATGTGTCTTTAATCAATGTGAGTTTATTTTCTGTTAAGTCAAACACATTGTCTTTCAGGGTCTGGTATCCAGTATTTGCATGAAAACAGAATTATACACAGAGATTTAAAGCCTGAAAATATCGTTCTTCAGGATGAAGGTGGGAAGGTAAGTCAGGTGGCATCTGTTGGTGGTGTTTCCACTGTCATTTCTGGAAGTTGTCAGCAGCTTTGTCTTGCCTGAAAGAAATAAAAGAGAACAAGCAGTTGTGGCATTCAGCTGAGCTGAAAACTGCACTGTGAATTTCCTGGAAGTTTACATTTTGCTTATTCTTGTCATTAAAAACAACTAACTTTTCCTTCTGTTCAGGAACCCTGCCTGCAACAAAATTTCCAGATAAAAAGCTATGTACTCTGTTTGGCCAAGGTGTAACTGGCAAGGTGCTTTAAATAAAGTGGACTCTAAGTAGAGACAGATGTACCATGCCAGCTTATGTGGTGCAACAGCAGACCTTACCACTGTCATGTATTGAAGCTTCACCATAGACTTCCTCCAGAATTTCCATTCTGGCTTTCCTCCCCTTGAGTGCATGTCACTGCACAGATTTGGGGTTGTTTGTTGGTTTTATTTCTCTGAATTTGGTCTTCTGATCAACTGTTCAAACTGTCTACAGATTGTTCACAAAATAATAGACCTGGGATATGCAAAGGATCTGGATCAAGGAAGTTTATGCACTTCGTTTGTTGGAACATTGCAATATTTGGTAAGACTTGGTTTTGTGTGTGTGTATACAAGCGATGTATTATCGCCTCATTTTATAGAATCACAAAAGTGTGTGTCAGAAGAAACCCACAGGGGTTCCTTGTCACCAGCTCTAGGTCAGGGATGCAGTGCCTTTGCCCGGCCAAGCCCTGAAACCTCAGAAAATGAAGATCCTGCACCTTCCTGGGCACCTGTCCCACAGGTGTTCCTTATCCAGGGGAATAATTATTTCCTCATGACCAACCTGAACCTCCCAAATGGTGATCTGGGGCTGTCACTTCTTGTTGTATCACCTGCCAAGATGAGCTTTCCCCTCTCCATCCGCTCCATTCTTTCCAGCCTCCCTATAGCTAGACCCAATGAGCCCAGCTGCCTTCCCATCTTCTGTGGACTGGGTGCTCCAGGCCCCGACCCACTGGGCGGCCTAAGCCAAGCTGCATCATAGTCCCTGTGCGGCGCTGGAGCTGGGGGCCATGCCTAGATGCAGCTTTGTCTGCAGAAATGCAAGAAAATAGATTACTTGAAATACCACTTTCCAAAGTGTCTTTTTATCATTCTTTTTAGGCTCCAGAACTCTTTGAGAATAAATCCTACTCAGTTACTGTTGATTACTGGAGCTTTGGAACGATGGTGTTTGAGTGCATTGCAGGATTTAGACCTTTCTTACATAATCTACAGCCGTTTACGTGGTAAGACACAGATTCTGCAAGTGGTGATGCCGGGCAATAGCTACTGCATGCGGTGAGGTAACAGCATGATCCAGAACAAGAAGTTTATTGTTGGTTAGATACTGAGGCACCTGGTACTAAGCTTTGCAGAAGCCATTGCCACTTTAGTCATACTGATGACAGTTGACAGGCTATTTATACGTATTATAGTGTGTGCTGATTACATTGTGTGGCAGCCTCTGATCATAGTAATTCCTTCACAAGTGAAGTTTGAATCAAAATGTAAGTATAAACCAGCCTGTGTCTCAGTGTCAGAAAAATATAACCGGAGTGATACAGTCCTTTATTCACCTAGGCTATGAGGTTACTTGGTTTTAGCAATAAATAACACAGCAAGACAGAGAGAGCATGTTTTCTGTAGTAAACTCTTGTAACCAATAACAACAATGTAACTATTGGTGTTATTGTTGTTGTTGTATTGTAAATAACTTCACTAATGTGATGACTGAAAGACTTGCAACCTGTGTATGGAGGTTTCTCCTTGCCCTTTGCAGGTTAGAAGAAGGGACAAAAGTAGATATTTTTATGTGTTTCCACTTCTTACCTTGCAATACTGGGACTGTATGTAAGCTTGGTTTTTAAAAGGGCGATTCTACAACAGCAGAATTATGGAACTTGCTTTTCTGTTAGCACTGAAGTAATAACAGGAGAAAAGATAAGTTTGAGGTTTTATGCGTTACCTTAAAAACTATTATGTGTTAACAAAAAATAATTTTAACTAATATGTTGCAATTGTTTCCCTTTCAACTGCTAGTTCATGAGAGTTTATTATCCTAATAGTTCAATATTTGTTGCATTTTTTCAAATGTGGAAATCTTGATTTCCTAAGGTAAGTAGTAGAAAACTAATGAGGTTAGAATTAGCTGTTCCCAGCGCAGGCCATACACATGTAGCTTCGATTCCAGTTGTGTCTGACAGGGAAAGAGAGCAGGCTGGCAGTCTCCAGAAGCAAGAAGCATTCTGCAGTCTCACAGCTGACGGGTGACTGTCAACTTGCTCTGGGAGGTCCTGCAGCTCCAGGAGCAGCTGAGCGCTAGATGAGGTTCACACCAGGGCTGAAGTGAGCCAAGGTGAGGAAACGGAGGCAGAGTCAGTAGTGGTGCTTTCGCTGGTACTGGATCCAATCACGTGGTCTGTTTCTAACTCATGTTAGATGCTTCACTCAGATCAAGGTGAGGGCAGTGGTTTTGCCAGATGAATCTTGCAAATCTTCTGTCTCATGAATGTGTGGAGGCTGGTTGTGCAGGCTTGCTCTCTAGTCAGTGAATTGTTACATGTTGATCCTTTCATCTGATGCTGTGCTGACCTCCTTGCAAGCAGGTGCAAAAATCTTTGCAGAGACAGAGTTAATTGCAAGGACTCCCCTTTTCCACTTGGAGATGTTCTGGGTGGATTGTTGGGACATGTCATCTTTGTCATGAAAGAAGAGTTTGGTTTATAAAGCTATTAGACTATGGGACCTTTTTTCTGCTGCCATATTCAGTCGGACCATTACAGAAGTAGCATCGTCAGTATAAACACAAAGGATTTTATTTTCTAGGCATGAAAAAATCAAGAAGAAGGATCCAAAGCACATCTTTGCTTCTGAAGAGATGAATGGGGAGGTTCGCTTTAGTACCCATTTGCCACAACCTCACAGCCTCTGTGGGTAAGTGTGTCCCTATGGCGGTTAACCTGCAGTGTTTGCATTGATGGCATTCACCCTGCAGTGTGAACCCTGTGACTGCTTTCTGCCCACTGTCACAAGGCAACTGTGTAACATCTACCCAATAACTTGATGGTATTGAATCTCATAAGCCAAGTACTCAAGTTAGCTGCTCCATAACAGCAGAAGCTTCTAGTACTTGTGTTGAGAACACTGCTGCAGGTCCAACAGAGGCCACTGAGCGAGTCAGAGCCTGTTGAATAGAGCATAGAAGGAGAGGCCCATGAAGCTGGACTTCTGTCTGGAAAGGAGAAGGCAAAGGGGGTAATCTGATTTTGTCTTCTTACTTTCTGTTGGGAGTTACAGAGACAATGGATCTTGGCTCTTCTCAGAGGGGAGGAGCAAAGCGAAAGAATGAAAGGCAACAACACAAGTTACGACAAGGGAAAAACAATTTGGGCACAGGCAGAAGGTTTCCCTGTGCTAGTGGTGCCTCCCTGGGACAGGACCCTGAGCAGAGGGGGATCTCCCATCTGCAAGGACTGCCAAGTCTCACTTGGACTCAGTTCTGAACAGCCTGCTGTAGCTGCCACGTTGGCCCTGCTGTGGGCTAGGGCTTAGACCAAAGACCTCCACGAGAGCCTTCAACCTGAAATAATTAGTGTGTGCCAAGTCAGACTCTGACCACCTGTCACTTATTTAGCACTTAGATCACTAGATGTACCCCCAGCAGGGCTGAGTAACTCACTGCCACTGGCAGACTTCTAGAAAAAGTACTGGAGCTAGGAATGAAATAAGTATCTTTGTGCCAGTGCTTTGGGCTTTTTGCAGTGTGTACTGTCTTTAAAGACATTCTTGACAACAAATTTGTGTGCTTGTGTGGATAAACTTGGGGGAGAACCTTCCACGTGGCTCTGCAATATGAGGATTGTTATTCTTCAAACAAGACTTTGAAAACTATTTGGTTTTATATGTATCACAGATGAGTTTTAGAAGAAAAAAAAAAACCAAAACAAAACCATAAAAACATTCTCCCCTTTATCCGTTTTCACACACCTTACTGATGTGTCGAGGTACTTTTGACTCAATGAATAAGAGTCAGGAAGAGGAGGAAGTGTAATGCAGGTTGTACTCAGTAGGCATGTGCTCCTGCTGTTGTTCCAATGGGGTGCTCACTATGTATGTACTTTCCTTCCCTTTCAGACTTTTCTCGCTGTAAGGATGAGTGGTTGCAGCAAAATCAATGTTCTTTACATACATTCTGTGGATGTTGCACACATATGGTCTCTAAACAGAGTTCTGACCTTATTTCTGTTGTGAGGCCCTGCTTGCTTAAGTAGTCTGAGTGCTGTGGAATGCCTGCCTTCTCTTTCTTATGGCTCTTCTGGTTTAGTTTAATTGTAGAACCGATGGAAAATTGGTTGCAACTGATGCTGAACTGGGATCCACAACAGAGGGGTGGAGGTTTAGATACTGAGACCAGTCGTCCAAAGTGTTTCCTTATAATGGATCACATACTGAATTTGAAGGTGAGTGAGAGTTGTAACTGCATTTGAAGGCCTACTGAAAGCGTCCCAGAAGACAGAAAGCAAGTTCAGTGGTGCAAAGCTATGAGTGGATATACAGCCAGCCCAGTACATACCTGAAAGCAAAATATCACCAGCAATATTAATCTTTAGCTTTATACTTGGAGTAGAAGAGTAGCCCTGCATTACTGCCTGTCGTCTCAGAAAGGACTCGCCAAGATCAAATAATGTTTTAATATCTGTTAATAACAGTTTTCCTGAGCTCTACTACTGATGCTGTGACCTCCAGGCCCATGTACCTGTGGCGGAATTGAGATCACATTCACCTGACTCTTCCCTGTCAAGTGGCTATTGGATCTTTACTTGACTAAGACTGGTTGGGGAGAGTTTATGTAGAAGCCAGAGGATAATTTTGTCTGATCTGGAAGGATTCAAAAAGAATTGGAGCCCAAAACATAAAATATTGTGCCCATAAATGGAAATTATGTAAATCTGTATATCGTGGTATAGTTTGGGTCCTACGTGCTTTTCTCAAGTGTAGTGAAAGTATAGAGAAGGCCATGAGAGTGATGAGAAGACAAGCGCTGGTGTGTAACAGCTTTTTTGTGTGCAGGGATTAAAGGAAATGGGATTTCCCTTTCTGGGAGCAGTACTGGCTAGCATCAGGAATGGTGAGGCTCAAGGTGGCCTTCATGCTATGGTTGTCACCATTCTTTTGATGTCTTTAAGCTGCAGCATGGCTTTTGGAGGCTGATCTATGGGTTTGACTATAACTTCCTCTGACATTAAGTTAAAAGTTACAGGCTCAGGCTTTGAGTTTTATTATGTGAGGCTTCACTCCTGAAATTGATTATTGTAGTCATTAAAACTCAAATGGTGCTCTCGGTTGAACATGTTAACACTACATACTCCATCCTAGGCTTATGTCCTTTCTCTTTGATAGCTAGTGACCTGTAATCAACTTGTACTGTTTTTACAGATAGTGCACATCCTAAATATGACCTCTGCCAAGATTGTTTCATTTCTTTTGCATCCCGAGGAAAGCCTTCATTCCCTTCAGATTCGGATTGAGTTTGAAACTGGAATAAGTACTGGAAATCAGGAACTGCTGTTGGAAACGGGGATTTGCCTGGACCCTCGGAAACCTGCTTCCCAGTGTGTTATTGATGGCGTAGTAAGAATGATTCTGTTTGTTTAATGCTTTCATGTTCTTGGGGAATTTAAAATCTTAGGGAAGATAAATTGTCTTAATCTTCTCCCATTGGAGATGGTTTGCTCTCTAAGCGTAGTTACTCTTAAGATCTAGCATTATTTCCTTTATTGGGCAGATCCTACTTAAATATTCTATCTGAATATTTAAATACATTAAATTGTTAGCAAAGGGTCTTATGTTTCTGTGGGATCTATCAAAATAATTTTTTAAGGCACCTTATAAAAAGAGTGTCTGTCCATAATAATTAGCTCATGATGTAACCAGGGCCCTCTGGGTTTTTAGGAACTATGTTTGGGATTTCTCTTGATTATCTTCTCTTCTCTTTTCTCACCAGAGAGGCTGGGATAGCTACATGGTCTATTTGTTTGATAAAAGCAAAACTGTCTATGATGGACCCTTTGCTTCTCGGAGTCTGTCTGACTGTGTAAATTACATTGGTGAGTATGCTGGAGGGCAACCAGGAACTGAAAGCGCTGCATCTCTTGTAATATGAAAACAGATTTGCCTTGCTAATCTCTCTGCATGATCTTGAAGGGCACTGTCTAATTCAAAGAGGACCATTTGTGAACCTGGCGCAGCCTAACAAAGTTTCATGTACCGTGCTGCATCTCCACATTCTGTAAATTAAACAGTTTAGAAAATTTCTTGCCCGGCCTTTGGGAACCCTCTTATAGGGCACATTAAGAATTCTTTTAAGATTTTTGCCCTTTTATTATATTCTGTGCACTGATCAGCATCTGCCCTGCCTAAGCACCTAATCCTAAGCATTATTCCACTTAAACAGAACCGTGATGTGGTATCATTCGCCTGTCTTCCCGACAGTTTTGAGTTCTAATGATAACATCTGTAGCCTCATAGTACTGATCCTACTTCTGGTCTCACCAAGCAGAGCCAAGCATCTGAGAAAGTCCAGGCCCTTTTCTCCTCTTTAGTTGTAAGGAATAGAGCTTGTCTGTTGCTGCATAGATACTGGTGGGGTCTGCTTGAGTTTCTCTCTCTTAGTCCTAGTCCTGCTGTCTGGCCCTGGCACCATCAGTATACTTGCAGACCACACATGAAAGCTGCTTCTCTGCTCGCGGCTTCCCCTACATGCCTCCTGAAATGACAGCACTCATCTGCAGGACCTAATATACCTCTATGAAGGCATATATGTATATATCTCGAATATATAGAAGGTCATTCATACAGGTGTACCTGTAGGAAAGGAAAACTAGTGTCAAGGGCCAGGAGACACCTACTGGGATATTGCATGTAAAGGAAGTGCCTTGTGACATACAGTTACTATTAAGTATCTTAATTTTCTTTGCGCTATCTCTGCAGAAGTTGTGCTGGTTTTCCCAGTCTCCTTTTACTGTCACTCAGGTTTATTCTGATTGGTTTTTTCTTTATTCTGGTGGATCTCATTGTGTGGCATTGTTGTGCTGAATCTCTTGGATCTAAAGCCTTTTACTTGTCTAATGGTATCCTAATATAATGGCAGTACCCTGTCTTTATAGGGGAACCCACATAAGTCTTACATCTTTTCCCCTTAAACATCAATATTAAGAATCTGGGAGGAATCTGGGAGGAAGTGTACAAAGGCTTTTAAGACTTTTTCAGATGAAATGCACCACGATGACCAGTATAAGTTGTTTAAATGGAGCAGTTATATTTGCTTTGCTAGCTTGGGCAAGTGCTGTAGATAAAATTTCTGGATAAAACCACCCATGGATCCTGCCTTGTGCTGGGTTTCATGCAGCATGCCACATGTCTGCCAGAGCCAATAGGCACAAATCCTCAAAGAAATCAGTACTCTTTGTAGCTGTGAGTTCAAACATGAGCTGTCACCTGGCCAGCAGCAGGCTGTCAAATACTCAGGGACCCATAACATAAAAGGTTATACATGCTTAAGCAGCATCACATAAAAAATGAGCAGATTTTATGTGGCATGATGCCTTAGTTTAGGCCTGTCGGAATTAGCAGGAATTAGTAGTTTATGCACTGAAGTCCTTTACTAGAGTTGTCCTTTCGTTTATATACAATTGTGTTTTTCTTGCATTCAGTACAGGATAGTAAAATCCAACTACCAATTCCTCAGCTCCGCAAGGTGTGGGCAGAAGCAGTTCACTATGTGATTGGGCTAAAAGAAGACTATAGCAGGCTTTTCCAGGGCCAGAGAGCTGCCATGTAAGTTGCTACTCCTCATTCAAAAGATTCAGTATTATGCAAATACAGAGGATGTTTGCATGGAAATGTACATCTCAGAGTTTTGGTTACCCAAAGTTTAACAGCCCTCTGCTATTCTATACTTGTACATTATATAATGTATTCGGGCTGGAAGCTTATTCCACTCCAGGCATTTTACTTCATGGTGCCTGAAACTGATAATAACGGAAAAAATTTGAACCTTGAATATAGTCACAGACTCACCGAATGGCTGAGTTTGGCAAGGACCTCTGCAGGTCATCCAGTCCAAGCCCCTGCTTAAGCATATTCAGCTGTCCACATAGCTTTTAAATACCCCCAAGGATGGGAACTCTACAACCTCTCTGGGCAACCTGCACCATCACTTGGTCACCCTCACGGTAAAAAGAGGTTTTCTTATGTTCAGAGGGAGCCTGTGGTGTTCCATTCGTGTCCATTGCCTCTGGTTCTGTCACTGGGCACCACTGAAGAAAGCCTGACTTTGTCCTCTGTGCACCCTCCCCACGAGTATTTGTACATTTTGATCCCCACTCAGTTTTCTCTCCTTGGGCTGAACAGTCCCAGCTCTGTCAGCCTTTCCTAATAGGAGAAATGCTCCAGTCCCTTAATCTTCATGGCCCTTCAGTGGCCTGTCTCCAGTATGTCCGTGTCTCTGGTGTACTGGGGAGCCCAGAACTGGACCCAGGTGCAGCCCTACCTGCTGGCAACATTCTTCCTTGTGCAGCCCAGGACAGTCGTTTCACAAGTGGCAGAATGAATGGCATTCTGAGTTATATTTGTAGGGGTTTGTCCTCTGATTGAATTATAGAAAGGGCAGTGTCATATATCGTAAGTGATAAAAAAGGTGCCAGCATTCACCAGGGCCAACACGCACTACAGGACCCTGTAAATGCTAAGAAATACTCTACAATGCAAAGACTAATTAATTGAGCTTGACAAAAAATATCTGGGAGATGATGAAGGACTTTTTCACGTTTGCTGAGGACCTGCAGCTTCTGAAGAAGTGAGATAGAGTCTGTGACCCCACTGAGACTCCGTGTTCCAAGGATCTTACAAAATTTTTTTGCTAGCTATCTTATTTCCTTCAGGTAATGTGATATCTCTGGCCACGTAAGTCCAAGTATGCGTTTCAACTTGTGTTCTTGTTTCGTTTGTTAGGCTCAGTCTTCTTCGGTATAATGCCAACCTAATCAAAATGAAAAACAATATGGTGTCAGCATCCCAGCAACTAAAGGCAAAGCTGGAATTCTTTCACCAAAGCATTCGCCTTGACCTGGAGAGATACAGCGACCAGATGGCTTATGGCATATGTACGTATTGTGTAATATTTGCCTGGGTGTCTTGTCTGATCCTATAAAGGATCCTTAAAAGGAAAGGATTCCTTAATCGAAAAGGAATGCAGGGGCTGCCATTGTATTCTTCGGCATCCTTCTGGATATGTTTTAGCTGGGACAGATGCAGGAAAAGAGTTTGGCAGAAGCAAAGGGAAGAAGATAAAACCCAAAACTTTTTTGAAGTCCTTCATTGACACTGCAGTGGAAAAGCTGCTGGCCATCCATGGCAGAACAAACAGGGACGGTAACTGTAGAAACACTGTTTTGAACTCTGCTAAGGGGGTGATTGCGCCACGCTTGATAGCAGGTGGTATTACGAGTCATGATGAGAGATGAGGTGAAAAAGCACCAGCTACAGCCCCAGTGTCGCAGAATTGTCTGCGTCTTAAAAATACTATTCAGAGGAGAATGGCAAGATTTATTCGTAGTTTGGATATAGGACTGAAAAACGAAACTTGAATCAAAAATTACAACTGGGCTGAACGATGATGATGGAGAAGACTCAGTGCACTGGTTTTGGACAGTCTGTGTTCAGTCAAAAGTGGCAGTTGTTGAGCTTAATGATGAAGTTTAAAGACTCGTTTCAGGCCAGTGGTTGTAAACAGTGAAATCCTGCCAAAGGATTTGTACGTGAGTTCAGGTTGAGCATGGAGTTGTTAAACTGCAGCTTTACCATCTCTCTTCAGGTCATGGCTCCTGCTTGTAGGTTCAGTGTCATGCTCTGTGTTTGAATTCAGCTAATGCATGTAAAGTTCAGGTCGTGCTTTATTTCTGTGTCTGTATCTTTTTCTAAATGAACAACGCTCTTCTCTTAAGCTTCAGAAAAGATGCTCAAAGCCTGGAAGGAGATGGAAGAGAAGGCCTCTCAGTGTGCACAGGTAGGAGGATATTAAAGAAGCTTCATTAACTCTCTGTGAAGGAGATCATGACAGGAACTTGGTGCCGTATGTGCCACTGCTCTATCCCTTCAGCATGTTTCATATCCAGTCTGCTGTGGGAATGAGACTATCGTTGTAGATGCATTAAAAACAAAACACTCTCCAGTCACCAGGCTGCTTGAATCTAGTGACTTGTACAAAACTAGCACAAATGGTGTTGCTATAACAAAGAATATTCCTCATTGGATTTATTGCATACGTCCATACGCAAAAATTTCCATTGCTAAAGCTGAAACTAATACCAATCATTTACTAAGCAGTGATTTCAAAATTTTGGTATTTAATTTAGGAGTACAGACAAATTTCTGGTATTCTGCAAGTAAATATGCAAATCAGTTTTTAATAACTCATCCTCAAGAAATTTAGAGCAGAGTTAGAGCCAGTTCTTAATCTGATTAGTTCTAATAGTTTACAGATAGTTTCACTTGTGGTTTGTAGACAGTCAAGCTTACACAATGGCTCGCTGTTTCTCAGTTAGTTGTGAGAGAAAAGCTAGATGGAATTTTTCTACTGCTTAGAATTCTGCTCTCTGCCTTCTGGGAATGAGCATTTTGATCTTGCCTCCACTGAAAACCATGAGGAGACAGAGGCCTTTTTGACAATAATTCTGCCTACAGTTCTATCCAAACCTTTATAGGAAAGGAATAAGTTTTTAGCTGTGATAACTAGGGACCGATTTAGGATGATTGTAGATTATTGTCAAAACCTTCTTTCTTCCCTTCTATGGTATGTAGTGAAGAAAGCTTGGGAGGAGGGAGGAATTCAGAGGGGAGCACTCAGAAGTGGGGAATTCAGAAGGAATGCAAGTAAAAATCAGCACGTTTGTAATGTATTTCTCAGAGTCGAGGTCTTTAAAATGTCTCAAAAAGTTGTCTTTTTATTGTGCTCTGTGATAGCAGAGTGTCAAAAAGTGCAGGAGTGCCAAGAGTATTGCATGTACTGCTGACTGAGACTGTCATGTGATTTGCTAAGCTGATGTCTTGCTTTTCTGGTCTGTATTGTTCTTGTATTGGCTCTTATCATAATACACAGCATAGTCATTAATACATAAAAATCCCAGATACCATCAGAAATGCAAACAATAAATTACATTGCCTATTTTTCCCCTATGAAGGAATACACTGGGTAGCTCAGGTTTTGGGATCTATTACCTACCTTCATCTAAGTCAAAAGGTTCTTAAAGCCTTGATCCTACTTGTTTATATGATGGATATCAGGAGAATTGGGATTCCCACCTGAATCTTATAAAGTGAATTAGCTCTTTAAATTTTAGCTTTTGAAATTTAGCTCTTTAAATTTTAGTATCATGTTGCTCCCTGTTAGGAAGCAGGAAAGATACAGGGGAGGCCACTTCTAGCAGAACCGCTCACGGCTGTCAGTGGCCATTTCCAGAAAACCAGGAACCTCAACAAATATTTACTTTGCAGACATTCAGAATTGTGTTCTATGTCCAAGCTGCACTGTCCACGTGTATAGTCGCACTGTGTCTGTTTCCATTCTATCAAGAATGGAAAATGTTTTACTCTGTGATATGGATTCGTATCTTAGTCTGTCTAACAGAGAGCTTAACTTTGGTGAATTTGAGAGGCATAGTTATGCTGTGTGGTGAGTCATGGTGCTCCAGATCAAGACATTTCTTTTGGTAACAGGGTTTACTTCACGTTTTTCTCACAATCTGATTCTCCTTCGTTTATATGGCTTCTTGCTTCTGATTGATTTATTCTTCAACTGCAAGACCTACAGCCACCCCTTTCTGCTCAAGGAGCCACATCCCGTTTATGTAGCCTCATACTTCTGCAGCTTCAGCAAGGAATGTTTTGGAAAATGTTTAGTTTGCAGGTCCTGCAGCTTTAGGTCAGAAAGGAAACGCTTAAATATCTCAGAAGACTTTCTCTGGAAGGCAGATCACTGCCCATAGTCCATGGCAGTGACCAGTGCTTGCTTATCCATGCTGAGGATCTCAGTGCATGTCTGGCCCTGCATATTTCCTTCTCACACTCAGTGGTTTTGTTGTTGGCTGCCTCGCCTAATTTATTGTGGAGGCTTGGCATAAGATTGGTATCTTTTATATTGCTTTGAGGAAGACGTGAAATACTGGAGAAATCTGAGACCAAAATGCATATGGGAGGGTAAAATGTGAGAGCACCTTCTGTCCGTACTATAAGAGTAGGAGAAAAAAAATCCTTACTGTTGGAACATACATAGAGGCAGAGAGCGTATGTGCGGGCAGCATGCATCTCAAAGAGAGAGGATTTATAAGAACCTGATTTTTATCAACCAGCGTGCCTGTTGGGGATTTGGTTCTAGGTGATATCATGTACTGAGAATATAACATCAGTAATCTCAGTTATTGTTGCAGCAGTCATGTCAAAGAGCTTTTTTCTTAGAAACTCTGCATGGACTTAGCCCATTAACTAAAGAAGTATACTTGGGATCTTGGCGTATACTTTATTGTTCTCCTCCTTCAGTTTGATTTGTATCTACATTTCCCCCTAGGCTGAAGATATCGGATATCTGGATGAGCAGATCATGGCTCTGCACACAGAGATTGTAGAGCTTCAAAAGAGTCCGTATGCAAGGCGCCAAGGAGAGGTCATGGAGACCTTGTAAGTCCTTTTTTTATTAGTTTTATTGAACATAAATGGGTTTTGTGTATTTAGCGTCTGAGGGGGTTTTATTTGCTGTTAAAACTTCACCGTAGAAGAGGACAGGCCTAAGATATATTTTGTTCTCAACTGGAAAAGACAGGGGATTTCTTTAGCATTGGAGGAGAGTGAATTTTACAGTGTTTAGTGAGAAAATTATGAGATGATTGTAAAGTACTGTGAAGTATCATCAGTGTGTTTTCAAAGCAAGGATAATTAACTTGTGGATAATTGAATATTTGGAAACTCGAATTTTTTTTTTTAATTAAAATATGAAAGACTTAAGTGGTATTACTGATCTTCAGAAAGCTGAGGAAGCATATTATTGTAGTTTGGGCTGTTGCTGAGCGCATAGATGTCAATTATAAAAGAGAGGGATCAGATAGCCATTAAGATTGAAGAGCTGCTGAATCTGTTGCTAATAAGAGCTTGTCTGAATGATTCTGGATATTCTGAGAGGAAATGATGCCTGTTCATGGCATGTCCTCGCCCTTCTGTGCAGAGCTAGATCAGCTGAGTTGCATTTCATCCATGTGTAGGTGTGGGAGCAGCAGAACTGGTGCACAGGGAAGTGGTGTAAGAGAGAAGCCAGCTTGGGCAGCAGTGGTCCACATTCAGAGCAGCTTAAATTAATCACAAACCTGCCCCATAAAACATTGGTTTTTAAGCACATTCTCCACTGCAAACCTAAAGATGTATCAGCTGTTTGCAAGGTGCTTATAGGGTTTCCTGAGCTGTTGATTATTCTGGTCTAAAACACCTCCTTTTAATGAGAAGTGGAGAATTCTCCTGCCTCTCAGTTTTTGGGGCTGTAGCAAAGCATACTGCAGAGCACTAGCTTAAGGTTTGATTTACACAGCCACAAGACACACACGGATCCTGGGTAGTCTCAAATTTATCTGACAGTACTGGATGATAATGTTCTCTTTTTCCCAGTGCAGCAGGAGTAAAGAGCACCTCTACTCCTATCCTTGGCTGATGCAGGAGTTTCAAGATGGATAACCATCCAGCACACTAGAAATGCTGGCTTACATAAGCAGAAGCAGCTTGCATGATCTCTCGAGACAGTATTGGGGTGATCTAAGAGAAAGAAGAAGCCTGGTCCTCGAGGGCCTAAAAGCACAGTTAGAACTAGATAAACTGCTGCTTGTTTCTGACAGACCTTTCATTTAGAACAGTGAAGTTTTGTTCAAGGGTGGACGCCTCAGTGTTTGGCTGCTTTTAAAATATTTGAAAGAAGTAACATTTAATGGGAAGAAGAAAAACACTGTAAAATTGAGGCAAAAAATGCAGAACGGGAAAAAGAATGTCTCAGGCAGTTGTGCAGAACTACTTAACAGTTAGAAAAATGAAGTTTCATAATTAAGGATACCTTATCACAGCTGAGCCACATGACAATTTGAAACTGAAAATGAAGTTTCATAATTAAGGATACCTTATCACAGCTGAGCCACATGACAATTTGAAACTGAAAATAACCTCCAGTTGGTATGGTTATCTGAGAAGAAAATGCATAATTGGAGGAAAAGAGAGACAGCTTTTAGGGAAGAGTCTGTTTCCATCACGGAAAGACTGTCCCTGTGTTCTAAACGTCATACTTAGTATGCCAGCTACAGAAGAAGGTGGCAGCTCCAATGTGTGAAGTTCAGCAAGGTGTAATTTAATTGTAGTGCTTTTATTCTTGAGTTACCTGCTTGTTCATACATGTATGAATCATTTTCTTTTTAAAGGGAACAGAGAGCCATAGACCTGTACAAGCAATTAAAAACAAGACCTCCAGGTATGGAAAGAGATGGTTCAAAGACTGTTTCACACTCCTACCTTATGATCACTTTTTCTGAACTCAAACCCAGAAAAAACTCTTAATAGGAGAAGGCAAATTATTATATTAAGGTTAACCAGACTCAAGGGCATACATTAAGCTGATTTCTTTTTTTTTTTTTCCTCTGAGCCTAAAGCTCTCCCAAATTCCTCTTTCTCAGCCCTGGGTTTGTCTTTTGGTTTTCAGTCTTGGAGCATCTGCCCAGAATATGTATCTGCTCTCTGTCATTCTCTACCTTTTTTCCTACCCCCAGTACTATTGCTTTGCTCCTCTAAGACATGGGAAGAACTGTTGTTCCTCTGTTGTTGCTTCATCCCCAAGGGCAGTCTCTTTTCTCCCTCTCCTGTTCACTGAAATTACTGGATGGAACCCCACATTTGGGGATTACTATGTTCTAAATATTTTAACTGCTGAGCAAAAAGATTTAGTTATTTACGCATTTGGCATCTCCCTGCAGTCCTTATTGAAGCTACCATCTAGACAGCAAGAATGGCTGGAATTGCATTCGTTATTGCAGAGGGAAGAGACAGTAAGGGAAAGCTGTGCCTAATGAGAAATTTTAAGGTGTTTCATTGTGCTCCAGTTTGCTTGGCTGCACTTGTAAAGTCAGATCTTTCCTTGGCTCTGGGTGTGTGTGTCCAGAGTGGCTCCTTGCTGAAGAGTGTTTTACTAATGTGGTGATTGATGGCCCTTACAGATCACGCCTACAGTGACAGCACAGACATGGTGAAGATCATTGTGCAGACAGTACAGAGCCAAGACCGGGTTCTCAAGGAGCTCTTTGGCCATCTCAGGTATTTTATGCAGAAAAAAAAAAGACAAACAAATGTAACTTGTACCATTTGTAGCTTTGTAGCAAGAAAGGAGAGGGAAAACCATGGAGGTCAGAGGCCAAAAGCTCCATCTACAGGTATATGTTTCTCATAGCAGTATTAATTCTGCTCCTTTTTGTCCGTGTTGAATTTCCCCTTTTTTAAAACATTTATCTAATAGGGAAGGGAAGGAGAATGCAGTGGCTTGTACTGTTAGAATCCAAGAGTTCACTTTAAAATGAGACAAATTCTGCCAGTGTTTAGGTTGAGATTAAAATCTTAGGTGAAAAAAGTAGTGTGACAGCTAAGAAGATACCACAGTAATTTGTTCATTAATTCTTCAAGTAGCTCAGAAAAAATGTCATCACGCAGATCTTACTGGTCAGCAAAGTATGATTTCGTTTTATTTTCATGTGGACTTATGCTTAGTAGATCCCATAAAGTTGTTAGATATGGTATGGTCAGCCCACAGAGAACACCAACACAGACCAGAGAAGATTAATAAAACACTGTGGTTGCGTTACAGTGCTGTCCCTTGTCATCAGGATCGATTTTTGCATTTCAAATAAGAAGAGGTTATGTTGTGGGTATTAAGGGTAGTGTTGTCTTCCTGCTTTTTTGAGTTTTAGCTGAACTTTGGAGAGTCCAGGAGTCCCTCTAGTCATGCAGATTTTGTACCTGCAGTTACCACAGTGCTGTGCTAAGAGAAAGAAGTGTTCTCACAGAATTTTTATGGAATCCCAAGGTGAGGCTTTGGGGTTTGCCAGAACATATTGCCACATAAGCTGGAAAGTAACTTTGTGTTTGGTTTTTATTATAGCAAGCTCTTGGGATGTAAGCAGAAGATTATTGACTTGCTTCCAAAGATTGAAGTGGCTCTAAATAACATCAAGGAAGCTGACAATTCAGTGATGCAGATGCAGGGCAAAAGACAAAGGGAGATATGGCATTTGCTGAAAATTGCTTGCGTAAGTAGCTTTTGGACTATTGGTTTGCTTGCTCTTCTAGTGCAGGAGCCATGGGACATCAAAGGAAGCTCTGAAAAGATCAGAAGGGATAAGTTCCACACAGTGGTTGATTTTGCTGTAGAGAAGGGAAGTTTGAGATGCTCAGAGCTGACACAGATTTAGAAAGGAGGTAGACAAATTCATGGAAAGCCTCCCAGTACAGGAATTCTTCGTCCCAGTAAGTCATCAAACTGCAAATTGCTGGTAGCTGGAGAATGGTAGACATACCAAGCTATGCACCTTGTTCTTATGTTCCTTGAACATTTAGTGCTGGCTGCTGTTGCAGGGCAGACACTGAGATAGGTGAGCTTCAGCCTGATGTATTGAACCTATCATGACTTTAGTGCTGGAAAAGCAAAATAGGTGCTTTCCTGATTAGTTTAAGACTACACTGCTTTTTCCGCATCAATTGTAGTGACTACACAGCTGAAGTGATTTCTTGATTTCCACATGCCTGCATTCAAGATCAGCATGGGAAACATCTTTCCACTGTCAGGAGAGTTGTTGCTGTGCATGACTTGCAGTTTAGGAGATGGCACTGCACCCTAATTCTTCAGTGTAGAAGACATGCCATGTACAACACAGGTGACTCACAAAGACATTGGGTACCAGCTGTCTGCAGAGCTGGGCATGGCCTACATTGTGTTTATATGTTACAAACAGTGCTTATGTTTAATCTCAAGTCTTGCATACAAAATATTTAAGCCTGACTAAATTCTTCCTTTGTCCATCACAGCAGATGACTTTTCTATTTTTTTCTAGACTCAGAGCTCTTCTCGATCGCTGGTAAGCTCCAGCCTGGAAGGGACAGCCTCACCTCCAGCAGCCACATGGCTCCCACAGAGCTCATCAGGGAATATACCTCACCCTCTGTCATCTGTGGCAATTCCCGAAGATGGGTAAGAGCTGTTGGGAAAGGAGGCCACTGCAGAGAAGTCTCTGTAGCTATTCTGTATGCATACACTCTCCGAAATCCTGTCCTCTGCCCCTAGGGTCTCCTGTGCTGTGGGGGGCTGAGGGGCATGTCTTCATCACACCCCATGTGGTGGATTTTGTATATGCCAGTCGGGGTGTTTTGGCATACTAGGCAATATCGTTCAACTCCTGACTGGAGCTTTAGTAACTTATTAGAAGTAATACTATACCACAACAAAATGCAGCAATGAGATTTTGACCCAAAATGCAGTTTATTTTCATGCCCAAGTTCTGGTGCAAGTCCCAGATAAATCAGGCCATATAGCACTTCTTACAGCTTCCATGATTTTTAGAAGTCTTAATTCAGATGGAGGCCTGAAATAGTAAGCAATCCATCTAGTACAATATCTGTTTGTTGGGGTTTTTTTAATCTTTAAAAAAAAATATATGTTTCAGTAGCTCATATGTTACTATGAATCAGGAATTAGATTGACCTCTTTATTCAGAAACCTCTGCGCTCTTGTACTGAGCAAGCCCACGTGCCATTCTCAGCTAAAACCTGTCATCTCTGTCAGCTAGCACTGTGCTATTCGTTTCTTGCATGTCCTGTTACTGTCTTTGGATTGGATTTGCTTATTAAGGCCCCTCTCTCTCAGCCAGTCCTAGCTGACTAAGAGACTTATCAGGAACTGGTAACTTTTTCTTCACTTCATTAGCAATTTTACTTGCAGTCAGCACAACAGGAGGGAAGGCACCCCTCAAAGAGTGTTCAGCCTTCCATCTGCAGCGGTGCCACTTTTATGCAGTCTGGGTTAGGGGTTGTGAACATAGGCATTACACCGTTTGGCTACCTCTTTCTATTTGGGTGGTCAGGGAAATACTTAGGTTCTGAAGATACTTATCTTCTGAGCAGGCTTTTGCTGAAAGACAGCTAATTTTTCTGAAACCCTGAGCAGCCTTTTCCAGTTTCTCTTTTCTCTCTGCTGCTGCAGGGCAGTTTTCTCCTCTGAGTAGTGTGGGGTGATCAACTTTTAATAGGTGCTTTCTTGACCAAGGTGCTTTTGGAGAGAACTCCTGTTCAAAACATGACTTCACTGAATGAGGCATTGTCAAGAGATAGAAAACTTATGGGAGTCAGTGATTTTTGGGCTCCTCATACTAAGCTCACTCCCTCGGGTTCTGGTAAAGCTGAGTTCCATTGTGGTTTGCGCAGTTTGTCTGTAGGGAGGGAGTACAAATCTCCAATTCCAGGATGGGGATTTGCAGGGTGCCACCTCAAGGCATGTTTTTGTGCTCTACAAATTAGCTTCTACAATTGCAGTGAACTGCTATAGATCTTTTTTTTTTGGGTTGTTTTGTTTTTTCATGTTTTTTTTTCTCCCCAGTGCAGTGCCTCTTGACATTGGTGTCACTGTGTGTTTTAAATCTGTGATCTTATGCCTTCCCTTCTCTGCAGGGAAAATTTTGTCCATGTGATAGAAGAGAACCTGAATTACCTCGAACTCTTTAGCAGTATTTTGCAGGAGGCAAGACAGGAGCAGAACAGCAGCATGATGGTAAGTCTTTTGATGTATCCGAGGACCTGATTTTTAAGAGGACCTGATTTTTAAGAGGACCTTCTGGGAGTGCAGAGAACTCCTTAAATAGGGTCATTTGCAATGATGGGAATCACTGTGGCTAGCTTGTGGTGGCCGTCATCCCTCCTGCACTCTGCTACCATGGTCGTCCCTAGGGCAGGTAGCACCTGCTGCTAGTGTCAGCCAAATGGTCTGCACGGTGGAGTGGGCTGTCCTGTGGGACACCCAGGCCAGTAGAACTTGCTCTGAATACTGGTTGCATTCTCAATGGGAGAGTCCTGGTTTGTGTCCCTATGTTGGAGTGGGCCCAGTTCTCCATTTCCAGAGCTCTTTCCTGATCACATTTCTCCTTATGGCAGAAGTGGGGCTTTAGAGAGCGCTAAGAATGCTCTTCGCAAAAACTGTTATTGAAGTAGCAAAAAATGACCAAAGTGAATAACAATCACCCCCAAGTTTTGATGCAATCAGCTGAGGTCAGTAAGGTACTGCTGAGAAGAGCACTACAGAACACCCGTCTTTTAGAATCATAGAATAGTTTGGGTTGGAAAATCATATAGTTCCAACCCCCCTGCCATGGGTAGGGACACACCTCACTGGATCAGGCTCCCCAAGGCCTCATCCAAGCTGGCCTTGAACACCTCCAGGTGTAGGGCATCCACAGCTTCCCTGGGCAACTCATTCCAGTGCCTCACCACTCTCATTGTGAAGAAATTCCTCCTTATATCAAGCCTGAGTCTTCCCCTCTCTAATTTAAAGCCATATCCCCTCATCCTATCACTCCATGCCTTTGTGAACAGTCCCTCCCCAGCTTTCCTGTAGCCCCTTCAGGTGCTGGAAGCTGCTCTAAGGTCTCCTGGGAGCCTTCTCTTCTCCAGGCTGAACAACCCCAACTCTCTCAGCCTGTCCTCGCACGGGAGGTGCTCCCAGATCAACATCACCCTTCGAGGAGGTGCGGGATACTGAACATCCTTTGGTCACTCCCTTGTGAAGCCACGTGCAGTCTCCGCGTTCCCTGCGCTTCACTTATTTCCTCGCTGCTTCTTTCAGAGCTTGGACTGGAACTGGCTGAAGTAGCCGGAGGAGCCCGGCCCGCTGCTGCCTGCAGAGCGCCGAGAGGGCTCGGCGGCCGCCGCTGGGATGCGCTGCGGGAGCGGCTTCATCAGCCGCCGGTTGCCTGGGACTGTGGCGGAGCTGCCGGGCCCGCGCCGCGCCTCCAACCGACCTCCCTGCAATAAAACGCTGCGCAGAGGCTTCGCGGGCTCCGTCGCGCGCCGTTGCGCGTCGTGACGTCATCGGGATGCGCCTCCGGGGCCGTCGCGCGATGTGGGGTCATCGGGGCGCGCTGGGCGGGGAGAGCGGTTGCCTGCTCCTCCTCGGGGCGGCGGGGCGGGGCCGTCACCGCCCGGGGAGCGGCCCGGGGCCCGGCAGGGCCGGGAGCCGCCCACGGCCTCGGCCCCTCCTCGCCGCGTCTCCGCAGCCGGGCGGCCGTGCGCCGGCTCTCGGGGCCGTGCCCGCGGCCGAGGCGGGATGGCCATGGCCCAGGCCGGAGCCGCAGTCGCCGCCGCCGCCGGACTCCTGCTCTTTTTGCTGTACTCCGCCATCCACAAGGTCGAGGAGGGGCACCTGGCCGTGTACTACAGGTACGGGTCTTGCCCGCGGGCTCTGCAGCCTCCCCTGCCGCGCGTCGGCAGCCGGGCTTTGCCCCCGGGCCCAGGTCCTGTCCGAGGGATGGTGTGCGCATCTCTTTACCCGCGGGTTTTGCCCCCAGGTGGGCACGCTGTGTTGTTCTGCCCTCCCACACCTGAAACGACAAAGGCCTGACTTCGGGCTGAGTTTCGCCTGGCTGCCCTGAGCAGCATCTTCAGAACAGCTCGTTGTGTGGCTGTAGTCACTTAGTGCCACCTCTTCACTGGCTTTTACTTCAAATTTAAATAAAGGAACAGAGAAATTCAGCCTTTCTGTATATTTTGCTCTTTATGTAGTGCCTGTGTTTTCTACTGTTCAGCCTCACTATCATGGGCTAGTTTTCTTTGCACTGCCCTTTCCTTTAATTACAAGCGTGTTGAACAGCCCGGGTCCTTGTGTGATGCTGCAGGAAATCACACTGTTCTACAAAGATCAGTTGCCTAGAGCTCCCTTCTGTCTCCTGCCTTAGCCACCTGTCAACCCCCACAAGAAACTGCTGCAGATTTTCTTTGTGCTTTGGGTATGAGACTGTGCTAAATGCCTTGTGCAAGTCCAAACTGGCAGCATGGCATCAACTACTGGATTTTTCCATGGTTACCAGTGAAATGTTGAGAGAGGAAAATCTGTGTTCTTGAAGCTCTCTGCAATGTTGCAGTGCTGAAAGAATTTAGTGGTGTCTGCCTTCTCTAAAACTTAATTGCTGACAGGACCGAAGCAAATGGGTGAGCTGCAGCAGGCAAGTATTGTACGCAATTGGCCCTTTTGTAGGGGAACTGGTGGAGAAGCTGGTGCAGCTGAGTTGTGGAATTTGCACTATCACAGCTGTGGCGCTGGCAGTTTGAATGTACTTGCTCGCTCTCAAAGCCAGCACTGTGTTTTCCAGTTGCTTGAGCCTTTTCACCATCTTCCTCTCTCTCTAGGGGTGGTGCTTTGTTAACAAGTCTGAGTGGACCAGGCTACCACATCATGCTCCCGTTCATTACCACATTCAAATCCGTGCAGGTTAGTACCTCCTCATCTTGGAAGAGGGTAATTGAGAGGGCATGTTGGTAGGGATATTGCTGCATGGGGTGCTTTGGGCAGCTCGTGTTTGCAGAAGGGCTTGGTGGTGTGATAGTTAGAGCAGCAGCTCCTAGGAAGCCCTTGGATCTGGTGCCAGACACAGCTGTGTGCCGGGACTTGTCCTTTCGGTGGAATCTCCATAACACACACGTGTGTTGCTTGGGATGGGCGATGTCTCGCTCTGGGAGGACAGACTGTGTTTGTGACCCTAATTGTTTCCTGGGAGAGCCTTAGTGCCAGCGGAGCTGACAGCAGGGAAGTAAGCACAGCTGCCTTTCTGTCTCCCAAAAGTTGAAAAGAAGTCTGTGTTCTGCCTACACCTGCAGAAGTCAGGAGAGAGGCAGAGAATGCATTTTTGGCTGTGTGTTCATGTGTAATGGTTGAGAGTCTAGGCACAGCATGATCTGCCTGGAGAATTAAGAGGTTTCGTGAGCACTGACTGTCTATTTGTTTCAGACCACGTTGCAGACTGATGAAGTCAAAAATGTGCCTTGTGGAACAAGGTATGGATTTCCTTTGTATTTCTTCTAATGATGAGCAGATGCACTCTGTCACATAATTAGCAGTTAATCATTTACATAGAGTGACACAGAGGCTGTAAAGGAAAGGCACGTACCCTAAAATTAGTCTCAAACATACACATGTACATCACCGTTGGAAATAATAGAGCAGGAGGAATGGGAGTGCTCTTGTTTTCACTGGAATTGATGTTCAGAGGATATTTGCAGTTAGAGGGATACTGCCTTTTTTTTCCTGTTTTTTTCCCTCTGTTACTCTGATAGCCCATTGCTTATGCTTTGGTCTGCCCTCTGCTTTGTGGTATTTCTAGTCTGAATCTTGTGGCTAATACAAGTGTTGACCAGGGCAGTGGGCAAAAGTAAATGGTGAATGGGAATCCTGCTGGTGAGAGATGGTTCATTTCAAAAACAGCTCAAGAAAATGAGTCTCCTGGAATTGTTTGGGGATTTTTGGAGTTGACATTTCACCTAACATAAAGAAGTGCGAGAAAGAATGAAGAAGAATCCTGTGTGCTGGTGACACCTGCCTGCATCATAATTAAATGGATCGTTTTGTCAGCACAGATCTGTAAAGTTTTAACAAACAGAGCAGTAACAGAAGGAGAGGGCTGGGTGAGTTGGGTAGCAGATCCTGTTGTGCTGGTCCATTCACAACTTAAAATGACAGTTTTCAGGATAAAAACCAGAACTGGTGATTTTTCTTGTCTTTTAGCTTCAGGGTAAACAACAATATTTTTGTTTAAAAAAAAAAAAAGTCAGTGTGACTTGAATGATCACAGAATAATAGAACCATAAAATCATTACATTGAAAAAGACAAAAGACCTTTGAGATCATGGAGTCCAACCATACCTGTCCACTACTAAATTATATCCCTAAGCACTTCATCTACCCATCTTTAAAACACCTCCAGGGATGGGGACTCAACCACATCCCTGGTCAGCCTCTGCCGGTGCTTCACCCTTTCAGTGAAGAAATTTTTCCTAATGTCCAATCTAAACTTCCCCTGATGCAGCATAAGGCCATTCCCTCTTGTCCTATCACCTATGATCATGTTGGAAGTAAAAGTTCATCATTAGTGGCACCTTTAATACAGCAGAGTCAATTTTGATCTGGGTTAACTGTTACTGAAATGAGTTCTTGGAATTATTCCTATAGCCTTGGGCACTGCTGGGGCTTAAATATTAACATGAAATTCTTACCGGACCTGGCTGGTTTTTGTTTTAAGATTCAGACCTCTTTCAGGAATGTCTGTAAGTAATGCTAGTGTCCAGCATTGCAGCCAGGGCTTTGTGGTCAGGTAAAGGATCTTCAAGTCAAGGAAAAAGTAATTGCAGGAAGGAGGTGGAGAGAGACTCATTATGTTCTATATCCCTATCTTTTAAATGGCACAGTTCAAAAAGAAGTCATCAATGCAGACTTCTGGTGATGTGTTTTATGGCACCTTTTAGCTCCTAAGTAGCATAAATAGGAGTCATACTTTATCTGCTGGACGTTGTAGAACAGCATCACATCTCTGGGCGAGGGATGGTGTCCTGCTGTTCTCTGAGCCTTCTCAACAGACCAGGCAAAGCTTTCCACTGAAGCTGAACCGCATTAGCCATGCTAACACAGTCAAAATTAAACAGTGCTGCCTTGACCCTGCTCGCTCAGAGAGGTTGGACAGGGTGGCATCAAGAGGTCTGTGCCAGCGTTGACCATTCTGTGCTTCTGTGATTTAGGAGTTAAATAGTCTCTTTAATTCTGTATAGGTAGTTCATTAAGTTACTGTTACATTTCAGCACCGCAGATTCAGTCCTGCATACAGGTGATTATGAAGTTAAAGGTAATAAACATACTTTAAAACACCAAGCGGTTCTTGGTTAATAATTGAATACACTTCAGACCAAAGGTCCCAGTAACTCTGTCCATTTTTAAGGTGTTGCTGCAGGAGCATTTAAAGTTGCTGCATTCGGAATCAAGTCTGCAGCTGCTTCACGCCAAAGCTTTGAATGCGCATTTCCATAATAAAATATGAGCTTATAGAGAACAAATGGATCAAATCTGAAGTTTCACTATCCTGTTTCAAAGTTCATTACAAGAATAGGTAGTGTAAATTTCTGTGATTGTATATTGAACCACCAGATTTTAAAGGCTGGGTTTCTCTTTCACCATATTCATATTCCTGTTCCCTATATCTGCATCTATGTTAGGAAGCTCCTAAATGACTGTGTGGGCGTCCAATCCCCAGTTTCTGCCTTACCTGTCATGTTCATGCTTGACAGCATTAAGTGCAGATTTTAAAATACTTCGGCACCAGATCATTCTCTTTCATGAAACAACTGTCACCCCAGAGTTGAAAACCATTTCATTACAGCGCGTAGAACATGTCTGTACTCTAAGCTGTGAATTGCCTCTGGGGTCTGAAACTTTTGACTTTCCCCAACAAGAAAATGTGTGCACAGTTCCTTGCAAAGTTCAGCAGTTTCCTCACAGCAGGTCTGCTGGTCTCCAAGAACCGATGGAAAGTCAGTTCAATAAACTAGTTTTAGAAGAGCGAAGTATTCCAAACAACAGAGTTAGTAGCGAATACTCAGGAGTGTATTAACTGTGGAATACAGTAAAGGGGTTGAAATAATGGTGTAGTGCAAATATTGCATGAGAGAATTATGTAAGTATCATTTTTCTTGTAAAGTTAACTGGAAAAAAAAATGTGCCAAATAATGTTCAGATTTTTACAGTGCCAGTAAACAGCCAGGACGCTAAGGAGTAATATTGCTCAAGCATTAAGTGTTGAGCTGCAAAGGTGCAAGAGTCATCTTGTGTTCATGCTGCAGATGTTTGGCTCCTGCCAAACACAAACGGAGCAGCGAAGGAGGACAGATTCTGGGACAGATCACTGTTTGTTAGCTCGTCACATGGAAAAATGTGTCATGAATACTGCAAGTAGATGTATTGCATTAATTCCTGTATCCCTAGACAGGGCAGAGCTGACCTTTAATCCCAGTTTTCACATGCACTGATTGCCTGACCTGGTCTGGGCTTGTTTGTGGTCAGCTCTAACAATAAGCGTTAAATCTTTGCCTTATTTTACAGTTTATATGGCAATGTCCTTCAGTTTTTCCCTTGGCTTCTCCTGGTCTTAAGCTAAAATTCTGAAACGTGTGAGGCTTTCTAAGGTCTGCTGAAGTGTCTGCTCGTCTACAATAGTCTCCTATAGAAATTCCTGTACACTTTCAACATGTCCTGTAAAGTTAGGCAGTACTGCTGCCTAATTATGTTTAAACCTCTCCTAGGAGCACATAGTGTTGGGCTTCCTCTCAAGTTACTCTTGTTCCTGTCTCCTAAACCAAAGAGCTTGCTCAGCTTGGTGCTGCTCTCCGTGACCATACCCAGCTCTGTGGTGAAGACCTTGGGAGGGTGAGCCGCCCTTCCCAGCTGCAAATGCTGATGTGAGAAAGGCTGCAGGAATGGCAGCAGAGAGTTGCAAACACTGGAAGTCACCCTGTGGGAGTCCCCTTGCCTTGGCAAGAAGCAGGCCTTGGCGAATGAATGTTTTGAGACTGGTAGTGGCTTCTCAAAATACAAAAAGCACTGTCGGAGCTACTGTTTAAGCCATAGGTGCCAAAGGGCAAGTAAAGCAGCTGTGGATGAAGAGAGAGTTTGCACAGTTCCAGGTCAGCAAGGTGTGTGAATTGTGGCTAATTGGTGCAAGATGCTCTGCCAGAGCTACTGCCCCAAAACTGCCGAGGACAGTATCTACTGCACCCCAGGATGTTTATTAATACCTTCTGGACCTTTTTTGCATGTGAGGTGATGAGGAGCTGTGGATGAGGCCTGTGTAGGAGGCAGATTGTTTTCTGATGCTCTCTAGATGCTCTCTAGAGAGCATCAGAAAACAATAAATAGATGCTCTCTATTTCCTTCTAACATCCCCATAAAATCGAAGTGTTAAAAGGACCCCGATGTACAGATGTATGGTGGAAGAGATTCTGGTAGAAAAAGCCCACACTTTTGGTTCTTCACCAGCTTTGTTTCCTCACCAGCATATCTAGAAAATACCACAAGGTGGTAGCTGGACTTCCCTGTCCTGGTGGAGATGTCATAAGGTGACTGGAACAAATTGAGAAGATGAAAGCATGTTCAGAAGGCCATGAGAACTGCTCTTGGATGTCACCTGCAATGATAAATAGTCATTTTTTTGGATGTGGTGGAATGGGGTGCAGAACAGATGAGGTGGAGAAAAAAACATGTATACCATGCCGTTGTAGCTACTTGTGCAGTCTCACATAAGCCTGTCTTGTTTAAAAATAATAGTAATGGCTCTTAAGAGAGAGACAGCAGGGATGACCATAGCTTAAAGAGAAGTCTTGCGTGAAAGAGGTTGGTACTCTTAGTAGTATATCACCAGGAAATAAGTCTCTCTTTAGCCACAGATATTTTTCTACTGGCTTGTCTTTTCTAGCAGACAAGTTCAGTCCATCACATTTTTTGTTTGTAGCTTGCCATGAGGCAGATGAGTTTGCAGAATGAATGCAGGCTGGGCCTGGGAGACCCTTTCTAAAAGAACACAGACATGGGCAAGTTGAGGTGATGAGTAAGAAACCAACTTTGTCTTGGGGGAGATGTTTAAGTTAAAACTCCACAGAAACTAAGTTTGGAATGTGTGAGGTCTTCTGGGGATCAACTGTCTCCAAACAGTCTCTGCTAAAGCTCCTTGTTTGTGATTTGTGTTTGCCCTAAGGACAAAATCGCAAGAGTATCATGCTTTACAAAGACATTATTGAGAGACTTACAAGCTGTTGAAAATCAAGTTTTTTTTCCTTCAATGTAGAGTTTGTGCATTTCCCTGGTGTCCCAGGTACCCAGGGGTGGGCATGACCTGCTGAAAGCCACTTCAGTAAGAGCAGAGGCTAGGATCAAGCCCTACCTCTGATTCCCTCTTTTCTCTGCTGGTCCAACGGCACAGGATCTTTTGGGGAGAGGGCTGCCTGCAAGCTGCTTCTGATGAAGTGTTTGGAGTTTCTTGACAGTGCACGTGCCCAGGCGCATGTGCACGGTTGCAGTGTTACTAGAGAGCCATTTGCCACATGACATTGATGCAGGGAACGGGAATTAAAGGCTGCTGCGTGCTTTCTAACAACGGCCTTGACAAGTTCCTGCTGTTGTTACTAAAGGCATGAACTTAAACTGAGGGCTTTTCTATTTAAAATGTATTTGCTGCATAGAAGAGGTGCAGTTTGTATCTGCTCTGCTGCTGGCAGGTGTTGTCTGCTGTCTTTGCTGCCTTCCCTTCGTTGTGCTGGACTCCCCCTTTGTGATAGTTGGAACTACATTCCTGCTCAAAAACATTTTCCTTTTGCTAGCTAGATGGGACATAACAAAGCGAAGCCAAAGTGCTTTGCGATCTTGCTGGAACATGCTTTTGATTTATGCGGAGAGAGAGACCAGTCTGTACAAAGCTGGGGTTTGCTGCCATCAAATTGCGAAACGCTCACAAAGTCAGAATTGTTCCGGGTAAATTTAGTAGAATATAGGAAAAGAGGGGGAAAAGATGACTTTGCTTTAAATACGAACCACTGTTAACAGCTGCAGTAATAATTTCTGAATTCTCTTTTTCACTTGCAGTGGTGGTGTTATGATCTACATTGACCGAATAGAGGTTGTGAATAAATTGGCACCATATGCAGGTATTTCTCCTACTGTTTCAACAAGCAGCGCTGTGACTGTCTTCACTCATCCTGTGGCAGCATTGTTTTGGTTTACAAGACATCCATTTTCTGTGTATTGTTATTCTTATGGTTCCCAGTATCGTAGCACTTAGTTTCATGCATAGATTTGCCATATAGAGCCATAGATTTGCAAAGATGAAAATAAATTCTAGGTTTCTGGTTCCCCTGCACATTTAGAAATGTAATCAGTGCTCAAACAGTTCTCTTTCTTGCTGCTGAAGGGGAGACCACCTGTGAAGCTGAATACGCAGAACGAAGCTTCCGGGTGCTTGCCAGCTCAGCTCCTGGGAAAATTACAAAGGCAAAGCCCACTTAGCATCCTCTTACCTTCTTATTTCACAAGCTGCCAAACCAAAGATCCAAACAGCTTTTTGGTTTTTTTTTTGGTGGCATAGCTTAATGCAGAACGCTAGCGTTACTGAGGTGTTGAAGGGTGAATTTGTGTTATAATTGTGGGGAGTGATACTTGTTTTCACTTTGTAGTAGTATCAGTTCCTACACGTGTGGGTCCTGGACAGACTTCCCTGTTTCATTTGGTTATGGAGATCATAAAACAGGACTGTGCGGTATATCTTGCTGTAATTACTCTGCTCTTGGAAGTCGAATAATCCCAGTAACACTGTTGGAGGGGACTTCTGCAGGTTTCTCCTCTGACCTCCCTCCTGCTCACAGCAGGCTTCTCACTAACAGCTGGGCAGGGCAGCTGTGGCTTTGTCCAGCCAGGGTTGAAAACTCCCAAGGATGAAGATCCCTCACCCACCTGTCGCAGTGCTGCACTGCTTTCCTAATGCTCTGAGCTTTTGATTTGTGATGGTGGCGTTGCAGAAAGCAGTAAATCTCAGTGGTGACCTGTATTAATTCTCTTACTTCCTCAGTGTACGATATTGTGAGAAACTACACCGCAGACTACGATAAGACCTTGATCTTCAACAAAATTCATCATGAGCTGAATCAGTTCTGCAGTGCCCATACCCTGCAGGAAGTATACATTGAGCTGTTTGGTGAGTGGATGTTGGTTGGATGCAGCCACTCAGGGCTGTGTAATCCCCTCTTCTACTGTGGAATATGTAGCGGGCTCCAGTGAGCAAACAGCCACTGTGCTGGAGTTGCAGCCTAGAATCCAGCTCCTTATATATCCACATGCCACTTCCCATGTAACTTTATTCTTTAATGGTTCAGATGTCTTTGTCTTTCTATATCTGCTTGTGGGATTTTGATTTCAGTCCTTTTTCCACTTAGGCCTGAATTCTGGACAAAGTAGCCTCTTTGCTGTTGTGCATGCAGTTGTGCTCATTGCCTTTACTATGATGATGGTTCTGTCTTGTCTCCTTCTATTTGTAGGCCTCTGTCCTGTTGCTGAATTTACTTTTTTTACTCTAAAAACTTCCTTTTAGCTATTTTTTAGCAAGTGAGAGCTGGAAAGGACATGCGCTCAGCTCATTGCAGTGCTCTCTTTTTTTCTTTCACCAGGGGTTAACAGTGATTCAGGAATAATCAAATTTAATGTTTGCTGCTTGGCACTTACCTGTGCCCTGATAACAGCATCACGTTCTATCTTGAGTGGCAAAGCAGGGGAAAAAATGGGATTATGAGAGATAAAAGGTTGTCAGAATTTTAGTATTAAGAGACTATAAATCTTTGAACACTGTTGTCAGACTTGCCATGTATCTGTAGTCAGAGGGGAGTAGTACGAGCAGCTTAGTCCATTCCTAATTGGCTGTTTCTGTGGAAGGATCTTCCTAGAGCTCAAAAGTGACAAAATGCTTTTTTTTCAGTAGCAGGTATGAGATCCTGCAGGCCACTGGGGACTTAAGGCAGAGCTTGCTGCTGGCAGCAGGGTTGCTGTGGCTCCATCTAGGAAGGGATAGATTTGTACCGCAGGCTCTGGGTGCTTCTTCTTGTTGTGACATTGGAAGCCGTCTGCCCTTTGCTCAGATATTATGAATTCAATAGCTGAACTTTTCTAGAGATGCTAGCTTGTGGCTTTCCTTTCAGGAACATTTTCCAGGGGGTATAAGGTGGGAAACAACGTGCTGAATAATCTCAAAAAGCATCTTTATCTTGCACCATAGAAATACTTGCTCTTCAAGGCTGGTTGACTGTCTGCCTTACAAGTTATAGGAGAAAAGATGATAAGCTAAGTGGTCTCTCTTGTCTTTCAAACACAGATCAGATAGATGAAAATCTGAAGTTGGCCCTGCAGAAAGATCTCAATGTCATGGCACCAGGTCTCACTATCCAGGTAGGTTCATTCCATAAGAAGGATGATTTGATTTCCACATCTAGTTTGCTCGCTTTTCACTAGATCGGTAAGGTTTCTTGCTTCCATTTTCCACATAATGTGAAACAATTGAGCCGTGAGTTGAGGTTTGTCAGACCCTAGTACTCATGGGGATCTCTGACCATCTCAATTTCTGCTGGAAAGGCAATAGGACTGGGTGCAAGCCATGCTGGATGTTTCTGAAGGGCGTTGAAGACAGGTTTTGACACTGGTGAGGAAAGCTCACTGGGGGACACACTTTGTTGGACCTCCTAGAAACTAGGAGGAACTGGTTGAGAGGTGAAGTCTGGTAGCACTGTGAAGTGTAGCATCTGTGTAGTGGTGAGTTTAAGGTTCTCAGAGGAGTGAGGTGGACAGGAGAATTGTGAGCCTCAGGTTGAGGATGACAGAACTCAGTTCATGTGAGATGTGCTTTGCAGGATCCTGTGGGAGACTGCCAGAAAAGGAGGCCACGAGGCCCTGCTTGATTGCCAAGGACACCTCAAAGTGTGGAAAGTCGAGCGAATGAGACAGGAGCCCCAGCGTAGATGAATGAGGAGCTCCTGACTGAGCTGGAAAGCAAAAGGAAACTCACAAAAGGTGGAGTAGGGATAGGTGATCTAGGAGGAGTAAAGCCAGCTGAATTGAAGAGCACAGGTACAGAGTTAGGAGCTAGCCCAACTAGACTTGGACCTGATGATGGCTGCGTAGAGCAACACAGAGAGTTTTCGAGGTGCAGCCACAGCAAAAGGAAGGCCAGGGAAGCTGTGGAGCAGGGACATAGTGACCAAGGACATAGAAAAGGCTAAAGAACTCAACACCTGTGACTTCTTTCTGGCAAGGTCTGCCCTCAGGCCTCCCTGTTTAGCCTAGCAGCAGAATCTGTAGAGCTGCAGTGTTACTCACAGTAGAGGTCAGCTGGGCAGATAGACTCAGAAGACTGTGAAACCAGGTGGTTGAGTTGGTGGCCCACACTATCGTGAAGCCATTCTTTTACCTTTGAAAGATGTCAGTGGTCAAGGGAGGTCCCTAATAACTGGAAATAGGTGAATGTCATGCTGTATTTAAGGTGGAGAATTGTTAGGAGAGAAGTACTGTCCCATCGGCCTATTCCCATTTTCTCAGATGTTTATACTGCCATCTCAGTGGCTTTCAACTGCACCCTCTCATTTGTAGGTATCTCCTACGCTGTGTTCTCCACACTGGATGCTGTATCCGGATGCAGCCTCCTCAGTGCCAAATGGAGAGGCACAAAAATTGCCTTCAGCCTTCTGCTGAGCTTTTGCCAGTGCAACTCAGGGTGGGGCAGGCTTTATGGCTGCAGAGAAAAGATGCTGTCATATAGTCAGCTTGTCTCTTGATTGCTTTATGCTTTTTTTGCCTGGCTGTTGGTCAGCCAGTTAAGTCTCAGCATGTCCCAATGCCTTAGTATTTGATTATTAACAATGCTGACAGCACGCAGTAGTGTTTCCATCTATTAGATTTCAGTAGACTCCACTAAATAGATTGAGCCATTGACTTGAAAAAGAGGCAGCTAGTGGAGATTTTCAAAGAACGCATGGCTTTCCCGATTACAAAAGAATCTTTGCTCGTTTTGAAAAAAAACAGACTTCTGGAAACCAGTATTTGTTTTGGTGCAGGAGATATTATGGAGGTAAAAAGAATATCCCCACTGCACCCTAGAGTGGCTAGTGAGATGGGATTTTACATGAGGTAATTTTCTAGGGACTCGAAAAGGCTTTGCTCCTGGTATGAGCTTAGAAAAATTATTTTACCAAAGGCCTAATATCTCAAGAATCTGCTTCCTTGCTTGTTCAGAGAAGCAGCAGAGTTGCAGTTCAGCCTGGAGAAGTCTCCAAGGAGATGTTACATATATAAAGAGACCGTCTAGAAAAGTGGAGAAAAACTTTTCCAAGGCTTGTAGTGACAGGACAAGGGACAGTGGTTTTAAACTGAAAGAGTGTATGTTTAGGTTGGATGTAAGGAAGAAGCTGGCAGTACCTGAGTTGTAGTGTCAGCATGGCTGTGCACGTCACTCTTGATGATCTGCAGTTGCAAACAACAGCTGCCACCACTATGTCTCTTGTTCTGTAGCTGCTTTTGCAAGCTTTTCTCCTGGAGCATCTAGTCATAAACTTGTAGCCCTGCCTCTGTTTTGCAAGTCTCGCTCCTGCAGTTTAATTTCATGGGGTTTGTGAGCCCCCTTCTTGAGAAGCACTTTTGGAAGTGTTGTCTAGTGATGTTTGGAGAGTCTTTAGGGTGGAGAACTAAGCTGCTTCAAACAAAGGTAGTGGACTTCTTTGTCTGCTCCACAAGCCTTAGATGATTACTTAGGTGCCATAAACGGAGCAAAAACAGGACATACAAGTATAAGGCACCTCTCTGAGAGTGGCTGTGCTCAGCTGTGTTGTACTGGAGGATTGGGAACCCTTGTATGTCATCTTGGATCGAGGTGGAGATGGCCAGAGCACTATAGCTGGTTATGCAGAGAGAAAATGTTTAATTTAAAATGCACTTTTTTTTGTTTTTCATAGGCTGTGCGTGTCACAAAACCCAAAATCCCAGAAGCCATCCGAAGAAATTTTGAACTAATGTGAGTAGCTGTACATAAAATCATATGGTTTGGTTTTGAGGGTCCGGCACAGGCATAATGATATTAGAAAGCTCTTAGTTGGTGCTCAGAAGGTGAGAGGTCAGTTCTAGTCAGCGTGTGCTTGGCTAGGCGCACTATTGCCTTCTGTTTCTCCATTTCTATAGGCCGTTCAGCCTTTCACAAAGACAGTTGTGTTCCTACTCCTTCATTTAGAGGGGACATTGATGTGCTATAGAGAACCTGTAGAAGAGTCAAACTGGATTGAGGGCTCAGAGGTTTTGATATCTCACTCATAAGCTCCCCTCCATCAAACTCAGATTACAGACAGGTTTTATTCTGATACGTACCTGCGGAAATCTCCTGTCCAAGCCCTTTCCTGAAGCAGGGCCAGTGCTGCAGCTGCCACAGGTCACTGGAGGCTGTGTCTGGGCACTTCAGGGCATCCCTGGGGATGGGGATCCCCACCACCTGGTGCCCCATCCCAGAGATGTGCTGCTCACATGGGGCATGGGCTCTTTCCTCGTGGCTGGCCAGAGTTTCCTGTGCTGCAGCTGGTGCCTCTGGGGCTCTTGCTCTGCCCCTCCAAGCAGAGTGTGGCCCTGGTGTCTATGGGACCCCTTTGGGCAGGGTTGGGTGCCGTTGGGTTCCCCTTCACTCCCTCATCTCCAGCTGAGCAAGCACAGCTTCCTCAACCTCTCGTTGCATGTCCTGGCCTCCACCCCACATCTGCACTGGGCTCACTCCTCGTCCTGAGGGCCTCAGACTGTATGTATCTAGCATCCAAATATGGCCTCACCAGTGTTCAAGAGAGAGGGAGAATAATCCCTTCTTTTGTCCTGCCTGCTACACACACACTCGTACAGCTTAAGACAGAAGTAGTCCTCGTGGGTGTAAGGACACGATGCTGGCAACTGGTCGGCTTCTCGTCCCCCTGACCTCTCATGCCTTGGTTTGCAGAGCTGCTCCCCAGCTCTATTTCCCTGTGACAATATTTCTCACCCTGCAGGGAAGCTGAGAAGACCAAGCTGCTGATTGCAGCCCAGAAGCAGAAGGTAGTAGAGAAGGAGGCAGAGACAGACCGGAAGAAAGCACTTATTGGTATGTCACCGGCTGGAAATACAGGTGGACAGGGCCAGACTGAATTTTCATTCCCCCATCCCTCAGTAAGCTGGGGTGGGATGTTGTCTTGCATGCTGATCGCTTCCTGGAAGAGGCGAGGCCAGGCTGCTCGCTAATCATTTAGAAAACACGGGTGTTTATGCTGCTGTATCTACATCCCACCTCCCTCCCCGTAGCAGCAGAGCAATGAACACCTGTGTCCTGCAGTGGGGCTCCTGCTACAGGAGGCCAAGAGGTAACAGCTCTCCCAGAAAAACTGCTTGGGCTTGAAGCTAAATGTCCCTGCACCACGGGGATGCTCTCTTGTAAAACAGGTGTTAGCCAGTGCAACTTTAGGAAGACCAGCCCTGTGCTTTCTTCCTGTGACTGCATTGCTTAGAGTTTTGTACAAACTGGCACCGTAGGATCTGAGCAGAAAAGGAGGCAGCAGAAAGCAAACTACTTGTGTGGCAGATTCTGTGACCTGGTGCTGGGATTAGGGTGCTGATGCTCAGCCCTTGAGAAGCAAATGTCTGAGTTGAACCTGTTGTGATTGCAGAGGCAGAGAAGGCTGCTCAAGTGGCCAGGATTCAGTATCAACAAAAGATTATGGAGAAGAAAACAGAGAAGCGAATTTCTGAGATTGAAGGTAACCACGTTGCTTGACTCCTCTGCCAGCTAAGGGTGGTGTAAGGTAGAGGAACCTTGGAACTGGGCTCATAGGCATCGCCATCCTGCAAAGATAGCAAATAAAAGGGTGCAATAGTGCAAAGTTACACGCTGGGGTCATTCCTTCCCTTTGCAGGGACCTCTCTGAGAAGGCTACAGTACAAATACATGACCAGCCAGGCTGGGGCAGTGGCATGGCTGGGCCAGCTGGTCCCAATGGGACAAAGGCTCAGGTGCTCAATGGGGCCATTTGCTTGCTAATGCTTCTTTTCCTGTCCGTCTTCTGTTGCTGTGTTAGATGCTGCGTTCCTAGCAAGAGAGAAAGCAAAAGCTGATGCCGAGTACTACACTGCTCAGAAGCTGGCTGATTCCAACAAGGTGAGCACTTGAAAACTGATCAGAAGAGGACTTGTTTACTCTTTCCCACTGTGGAGGAGATTAAGTTCAGGTGGGCAGCACTGGAAAAACACTTGAGTTAACAGCCCACCTCCCAGGATGCAGCTGCCTAAAATGAAATCTAATGATGCACAGCCCAGAAGGATGTCTCTTACAGTCTCTGGTTTCTCTTTTTGTAGCTGAAACTTACTCCTGAGTATCTGGAACTAATGAAATATCAAGCGATAGCTGCAAACAGCAAGCTGTATTTTGGCGACCGCATCCCCAGTGTCTTTCTGGATTCCTGTGCCTTCCAGCAAGCCAATCTGAGGACTGCCCAAGAAACTAGCCTTCATTCACAGGAGACCTCAGAGACCTCTGGAGAAAGCCAGATCAGAGCAAAGGAAAGCACTGGCTGACAAAGGCAGAACAATAGCCAGTATAGCTCAACAGCCATCCCAGCTGCAAACGGGGATGTTGCCCTGTGCTGGTGTGGCACTTGCAGCACACGCGTGGACATGTTGTGTATAGGTGGCAGTTGGGTCAATTTTTCTGCTAGCAACGTGTTGCAAGTGCTTTGCCTCTTCGTTCCTTCCCCTGTTAAATTGGTGCTTCCAAACAAGGGATAATCCTGTACTAACATATCCATACTGGAATATTAAAGATGGACACCAGGAAAGCCTTCTGCGGTAGGTCCAATTATTTAGCAAGCATTACTCTGGAGGTAGAAGATGTGACTTTGAGTGCTGTGTTGCTGCAGACTGGTCATTCCCCAGCACTCCTCACTGAGGCTGAGTGAAGAGACTTCCTTCATCCTCTGTCAATGAAGCTTCCCTTTGTGGGTTTTTGGGGCAGGTTTCTGACAGCGCTGTCTAACTCTCCTCAAGGACTCTGGTGGAGTGATTTCTCCTTGGCCAGTGGAGGCTGCATTTTCCTGCTCAGGGGCAAGGCCTGGCCAGGAGTGGTTTGGTGAGGGAAAGGTTGCTTGAATAGGATCTGCATAGCCATAATCTTCTTTCCTGTGGGCAGTGGCAGTATGTAATGACTTGGAGCAAGCAATCTCTAACATGTTTCTGTAATTCCCCCTCTCCAAGCAAGAGCCTTACGATGGCTGCCCGTGACTGACAAGTATGTTTCAGCTGGGTGGCTGGGTCTTACCTTGCAGCCTCAACCAGATTTCAGAGTGCATGGAGCACCTCCATCCAAGCAACAAGTTGGAAGCGGAGCTGGGAAATGTTTGCTCAGACCCCAGCCACCCTGTAGGTCTTTTCACCGGGAAAGAGGGCTGAATTTCCACTGCTCTGCCTTGCTGACAAAGCGAAGGGGAAGAGAAGAGTGAAGGGACCTCCTCTACAGCAGATCAGATGTTTGACACCTCAGCTGCAAAGTGATTGAGACAGCGCTGCTCCCCAGTGCAAAATCCACTGCTCCAAAAAGAAGTGGGACCTGCCTCGTGTGTCCTTGAACAGTTGTCATGGGGAGTCTGTCGTTGGGTCCTCTTATCACTGGCCAGGCTTTCGTGCATCGCAGAGCTTTTGACTCTTGAGTGGTGCTGGCAGGATGATCTTTCTTCCGATGTGCCCTATAATATATCCCAACTCTGCTCCTTATGTGCCGCTGCAGGGTGTGAGAAAGTTGTCCTCTGGGCGGAAATCTGCTGGGACAATCTGCTTTCCTCTGTCCTCCCCTTTGCCTGCGGGGACGTTGTTTCTAGGACCTGTTTCTTCTGTTCTGCAACAATCCCCAGAAGACAGTAGCTGGAGAAGCAACTGGGTGTGATCTTGAGCTGGAACACTATTCGCCAGCTGGTGGCACCACAGCATTGCCTGCCTCCGAGCCCACCGTATGTTCAGAGTCTGCCTCTGCTCCACCAGCTTGGGACATCTCCTCTGTAAGTTCATCCTGCTTTCCTATCCCCACGCGCAGCACTCGGCCCTGGTGCAGTTCAGCAGGGGGGCAGTTGGTGATGATATGCCAGATGCTGGCAGTTGGCCAGCAGCTGTTTTCTTATCTTGTGTGGCTTGACTTGGAGAGTGGCAGAGTCTCTCCTCAAGGAAATTTGACAATGTACTGTGCCTTACGCTGGTCTCAGCTCCTGCCCTGGCTGCCTCTCCTCCATCTCTGGGGCAGTGCAGGGAAGCCCTTCCTCCTGCTGCCGCTGGATAATGCTTGACTGGGGGACTTTGCAGCAGTTCTAGGAGGTCTTTCTTTCCTCCATCTGTCTGCAGACTCCCAAGGCCGAGTTGGCTTTCTCCTCCAAGGTACTGTCTCCTCTTAAAATCCAGCCATGGCAGGATTTGGAGATTGGCACCCTGCCCCAGTGAGAGGCCAGCTAAAGGTGGTGGGCACCAATCCCAGCTTCCAGGGAGGTAGTGGTTGAGCGTGCTTCCTCGTGCCCCAAGGATGAGAAGAAGGGTACTGCTATCACCACTTGTGGGGAGGAACTCATGTTTTCCTTTGATGAAGGGTTGGGCAAATGGTGCCCTGCTGGCCCAGAACTGTCTTTGAAGGACATTCGTGGGCAGAGGAGCAGGAAGGAGGTCTGTGTGTTGTGTCGGAAGGCAGCTTGGCCAGCAGGGAGGGCAGAGCTGAAGCCTGTGGCTGGTGCAGGAGAACAGTGGGCAGACACAGCATTAGCCCCAGTAGACCCTGCAGTCACCTCTCTGGGGAAAGAGTACTGGGGCAGAGGGGACAGCAGTGTATTTTGTAGCTGTTGTGTTGGAAATGTCTCCTAGAGGTACTGTTTGACTGGAAAGGTCCTCTTTCTCCTGTGGGAAGGGGAAGTCATATCTCTTTGACCCTCCACCTCCTTGATGTTGCTGGCTTGCAGCATGCACTTTACAGGAGAAACACAGCCTCTTCTCAGCAGCCACTTTGGTTGAATTCTGAGACTAAGACAGGCTTTTTAGGGCAGAAGCACTCCTGGAGGGAACATAGAGCATTGTCTCTGTGTGGTACTTAACTGGGGTTGGGCATTACCCAGTGCTGGCGTCAAACCTTGGGGAATCAAGCAGAGTGGACAGGGTAGGTTCTGCCGGCTTGGAGATGACAAGAAGTTAGGGTGCAAGGGAGGACCACTAGAAGCAATAACGAAGCAGCTCCTGGCTCTCCTGCTGTGATCAGAGCGAGATGTTCGTGCAGGGAGCAGGAAAGCCTTCTAGGTCAGAGCAAGAAGGGCTGTTTCCTTTTAGATCTGAGCTTTGCTGGGCCTCCCTGCGTCCATCCAGGTGTTTGTCACCGATTAAATGTCATCGTGTTCTGGTTCAGTATGCATCAGCCAGCTCCTACCCATGTGGCTTGAAGTCCTGCAGTGTGTGTGTGATGCGCAGTGCCTTCTGCAAAGGCCACCTCCATCCCTCTCTGCTTCCCCAGCCACTGTTTCAGAAGCCTGGGTAGAGTGTGCAAGAGGTGGGGAATCACCGTGGCTTTAACACCCCTGCGCGGGCTTTGCTTCTCTCTGAGCTGGGAGCTGTGGAGCAGGAACATGAGTGCAACTGGGAATATGGGTTTGAACTGGTTTTTCTCTCTGTTCAAAACACCTGTGTCCTCCTGTGATGAAAGGATCGGCATCTTCTTTACGGAAACACGATACATCCTTCGAGTTTACATGCACAGTGTTAAGTTCTTTTGATAAAGCAGAATAAAATTATTTTGTTACCATTTCCTGTGTGGCTCTGTGTCTGAGGGCTGGGGTCACTGTAGGTATGGGGGCACACATGGACACCTGTGCTGCATGGAGTTGCAGGTACTCAGCTGCAGCGACTGCCACCCCAGGAGCCCTGTGAGCAGCATGGGATGGTGGAGCTGAGCAGCAGGAGCTGCGCTTGCATCCCTGTGCTGTGTCTGCTGTCCTTGGAAGCTTGCGGTGGGTGCTGCTGGCCCTTGGGCCGCACCCTGAGCTGCCCTGTTGCTCCCATGTGGCTGATGCAGGAGCGTTTCCCAAGCAGGCAATGGCCCCTGCATGGGAGCAGCGTCCTTGGGGACCGTGGGCCGGGCTCTGAGCAGCAGTGGTGCCTGCAGGCGTGACCAGGGTGGTGGGAGCCATGGTGGCCGCTCTTTGGTCACAGAGCCAGCTGGTGCTAGGGGCTCACGAGGACTCGCTGCAGCTGGCAGCAACCACTGGTGTTTGGCCAAACGGCACAGAATTTGGGAACTCGGCTCTAGCCCTTCTCCCTCCTGGCCATGGCAGAGCCACCCTGAGCGCCAGGCAGCTGCCTGCCACCTGCCCGGCCTCTTGTCCAGAGACACCACGCATCACTACCTTCAGTCTTTATTGGTACAAAAGCCTTCAACCTAAATTGTATCAAAAACAGGGGAGGCCTGGTTTCACAGCAAGCTGCTCAAAACCGTTACAGAAGGGTCATAAGTTAACGACGGCAGTAAAAAGGCTCACAGGAAAATCCCTTTCAGAACATTCAAGCCATAACTTCAGAGAGAAAAGCCCTGTGGGGAAGCCATGTGTGGCGGTCCCCAGGTGGCAGTGGCTCAGGGGCATGGTCCCCACCGTGCAGCGCTCCTCCTGTGGGAGGACACCGGTGTCAAGCCCAGAGCTCCTGCCCCAGGCCCGGCAGGAAGGGCAGGAGGAGCAGGCCATTCAGCCAGGCAGGAGAGAAGGCAGCAGTTCTTGGGACACAGGAGAGCCCACACTAACTCAGGGCTTGCCTAAAAACCAGACGGCTTGTCCCCACTCCTGGTTTCACAAAGTCCCAGCTGGTGGCTCTCCCTGGACCAGCCCTGAGGCTACAAGGTCTGTTAAGGCACAACTCGAATATCTGTAAACACTGGTGCTCTCCCTGGACGAATGATTCAAGTAAGGGCGGAAGAGTGACAGCAGCTTCCCAGCTGTGCCACCCAAGCGCCAGAGCCAGCAGGTCCTCAGCCGCAGCGACGAATGAAGCATCCTCAGTCACCTCCTGGCCGAGGGCGGCTTCAGAGCCACCTTTGGGGGGATGCCCGGCTGAGGGACTGAGGGGGGTGTTGGCAGGGGGCGAGGGAGGGCTGGTTCTGGTGACCCACCACGGGGCAGGACCTTGCTCTTCAGTGCTGGGAGAGGCTTGCTGGGTGGCTTTGGCTTCACCTGGAGGGAGGAGAGGAGACCCAAGTCCCTTGCCTGGGTGCCAAGGAGGGATTCAGGGGGAATAGTGGCAGCAGAAGGGTCCCCCAGTCGTCAGCTGCCTGGGCCCCCCCCCGACGAGCCCCCCATGGCTGGGGCCGGCCAGAGCAGGTGAGGCTGGAGGTGCTCTGAGTGGCTCTGGCTGCGGGAAGGACAGTCCATCCCACCATACCCCTTCCAGTACCTGAAGGGGCTACAAGAAAGCTGGGGAGGGACTTTATACAAAAGTGTGGAGTGATAGGGTGAGGGGGAATGGCTTTAGATTGGAGAGGGGAAGGTTTAGACTGGACATAAGGAGGAAATTCTTCACCATGAGGGCGGTGAGGCCCTGTCCCAGGTTGCCCAGGGAAGCTGTGGCTGCCCCATCCCTGGAGGTGTTCAAGGCCAGGTTGGATGGGCCTCGGGCACCTGATCCAGCGGGAGGTGTCCCTGCCCATGGCAGGGGGCAATTGGATGGAACCGGATGGACTCTTCCAACTCAAACCATCCTATAGTTCTATGATAAGGCAGCAGAGGCTTTTGGAGGGGTGGTTACCTGCAGGAGCCGTCCTGGAAAGGCTGGAGATGTCACCTGGGCAACTGCTGCCGGTGGCTGCGGGGTCAGCCAAAACCCAGGGTGTGAGAGGCCACCCTCACGCCTGCGCGGCAAGAGCTGCCCCCGCACCGGGGCTCTGCTCCGTGCCCTTACCTGTGGGGCCGGGCGGCAGGGCGCCAGCGGCCGGGTGTCCCGCGGGGCCGCCGTGCTGCTGAGCAGGCTGGGGTGCCCGATGTCACAGCGGGACAGCTGGCGGCGTGTGGGGCGCGTCCGGCCACCCTCCTGGAAGAGCGGGTTGGCGAGGCCGGCAGCAGGGCCGCTGGAGCTCCTCCTGTGGGGCACAGGAATGGTGGCGGGTTGCTCTGGATGCCCCCCCCCCAAGCTCAGCCTGTGTGGGGCAGAGTAGGGATTTACCCTTTCTGCAAGTGCCTCATCTTCCTTCCTCGGATGAGCACAACTCCGCTGCCGAGCAGGACGCCAGACAGTGCCAACACGGCCAGCACAGCTGCCAAGACCACGCTGCTGCTCCCTGTGGAGTCCCAATTGGCGCTGGGGTGGGCACTCCTGTGCCGGGGATGCCCCGTGGAGCTGGAGCAGTGCCCATTGGCACTCAGCAGGGTGCTGGCCCCTTCCCTGGCACACACATCGGGCCGGGGGAGCTGGTACTGGCCGTGCATGGGGCTGCCGTACCTGCCACCATCCCTGAAAGCTTCTGCTCGCAGTAGGGCGCTGCCCAGCCTGGGTCACAGTGACATTCCCGCTTGTGGTTGCACACCTGAGATGCAGGAGGAAGGCGTCAGGGTAGTCAATAGGGGCTGGGACCATTGAGCAGGCCCCCTGGCTGCTCTGGGAGAAGACAATCCCACAGCATACCCCATGGTTGTTGCACTTGGCTGAGCAGTTCTTGTTGCCGTAGACTAGGATGTTCTGGCAACGCCCGGCATAGCAGACCTGGGGGAAGGCAGGGGGTCTCTGAGGCTGCCCCAGGTCCCCACGGCCAGTGAACGCTTCCCCTTCTGCCACCCCAGCACAGCAGCCAACGTGCTCACCATCTCCTCTCCACACTTGGCACCAGTGGGTACCAGCCTGAGCTTGGCAACCACCTCATTGACGTCGTTGCTGGCAATGACCGCCTTGCACTTGAAGCGGCCGAAGAAGAGGGAGTAGGAGCCACCACCGAGTACAGGGCTGGCGTTGTCACTCAGGCACAGCAGCGTGCCGCACTTCACATCCCTGTGGGAAAAGTAGCTGTGAGCACAAGCAGTTGAGTGTGGCATGGCGCTGGAGAGCTTCACTTGGCCCCACAGTGTTGTCACCAGACATGGAGACCACCCACCATCTCCCCAGCCAGCCCAACTCCTTACTTGGGGCTGCAGGGCTGCTTCCCATACTCGGTGAGGCAGTGGAGGTGAAGGTGTTGCTCACTGTTGTGCTTAAAGCAGATGTCAGGAGCCACCTGGGCCTCTGTGAGACACACGGAAAGATCATGCAGAGCTGGAGCCTACAGCAAGCCAGTGATGCGGCACCAGTGGCCACGCCTTAGGGGCAACAGACGTAGCTGGGGGTGCGGGAGAGGATCACAGCCAAGCAATGTCTTGGCCTGAGGAGCTGGGGCTCCTGGCACATGGGGTGAGAAGGGTGGTCCATCACTACCTGCACCCCAGAGTGCACGACACTGTTCGCCGTGTGAGGGGCAAGCCCCATTGTAGCAGTAGCCGTTGCCATTCTGGCAGGAGATGCCATTCTCCTGGAAGACGTCCTCTGGGCACTCGGCACTGAGGCCGGTGCAGTACTCGGGCAGGTCGCAGTCGTTCTTACTGGCCCGGCAAAGCACACCAGTAGTCTTCACCTGCACGGAAAAGAGGACATTGGCACTGCCTCAAGGCTCTCGCGTCCCCGTATCCACACGGGAACCAGAGCCCAGCAGCACACATCTTCCAAACGTCTCCCAGCACCCCACAGATTCAGACAGGGAAGAATGTGCTGCTCTAGAACAAAGACATTTGCCATTGATTGAGCTGCTGCACAGGATGGAGGAGGCGCTGGGTCTTCCCACAGTTCAGTGTCTCCCTGCAAGCAACACCTGTGCTTTGCTTTTAGCGTGGATTTGTCTCAGGGTCCTCTTCCAGCCCTGTCTTGTCACATCAAGGCATTTCTTACACCTCTGTACAGGAACCAGTGCAAGTAACATGACCTTCTCCTGGACGACAAGGCCAGCAAAGGCAGGGGACCTGGGCTTCAGGATGCCAGAAACAGAGGCTGCTTCGCCTTCCCAACCGCTTCCCACCCGAGATGCTGAGGGGCACATAGTGAGAGCATTGAATGGGAAGTTTGATTCTGTCCCAAACCATTGGGTGCGTTTGGCTCTGGGCAGGCTGCTAGAGGTCCTTCAGCAAGCTATGGATGCACCTTGCCTCTACTGGGAAGCTCTGGAGGAGCTTGGGGCAGTGGTGGCATCTGCCAGCTCCCTTCCCTGCCAGGCTGGCCCCCCTGCAGCGGCAGTACCTTGCAGTCCTGGCAGCAGTCCCCCTGGGCACATTCAGCTCCCTCTCTCAGCTGGCAAGTGGTGGCATTGCAGCAGCGGTTGGAACACTCCTGCAAGAACAGAGGGACTGAAACCCTCCCAAAATGCCCCTGAAAGATCCTTTCCTCTTTCCCCCCCATTACCAACACTAAACCAAAGGACCAGAAGATGAGACCTGACCTGGTCTCCTGCTCCCTGGTAGCACCCTTTTGCCCTCTCTAAGAAAGAGAAGACAGAAGGATCTCTGTGTTCTCTGCATCGAGGCAGCGTGCCTTCAGGTCCCAGAGCAGGGTTGTGACCCAGGGTTTTATTCCAGAATCATTGCCTGGCCATTTGTCTCAACTCTCCCCCCTGCAGTGCGGTGATGGGCAAAGCTCTTGAAAGGACAACAAGCCATGATGTCCCCTTCCTTGCATCACCTCTATTGAGGACACTGTGGGCGATGTCCATCTTTCCTAGGCGTGCTTCTGCTAACGTCACAGCCAGCTATGTGAAGGCAGGGCACAAGATAACAAATATCCTCTGCAAGTTATTTTTTGGTAGAACCATCAGGAACACAAGGGAGATGAGTTTTGCAAAGCATGATGTCCAGGGAAGAGGCTTGCACAACTTTTTCCAAGTCTGAATGACAGGTCTGGTGTTCCTGCCACCTGGGGCTCCCCGAGAACATCCCTACCTCCAGTGTGCCGCAATCACACTGCTCTCCTCGCTCCACAAATTGGTTCCCACACACCGGTCCCCCATACAGCTCATCAGTCCGAGGGACGTTCAGTAGGCAGCTGGTCCTGGGGTCCCCAAGGAACTGCCACATGTCCTGCTCGCTGCAGCGGCTGAAGAGCTTGGGGTAAACCAAGCTGAAGGGGCACAAAAACAGACAGTCATGAGCGGAGATGAGAGAGTTTGAGGGCACTCACACCCCCACCAGCCCAGGAAGAAGCTGGAGAGCCATCAACAGACTCAAAAGCACCGACAGACCATTGAAGTGCAGCTTCAAGTGGAGTCCACCCAGACCTGACCATCTCACAGGCTTCGCCCCGTCAGAACAGTGCCAGAGGACACCTCAAAATATTTGCTGCCCAGGTACATTCTCCCTTTCTCCTTTGCTCACCCAACACTCGCTGCCATGACACATCCTCCATCAGCTTTGGGGACAGGACAGTGGCAGCCAGCAACATCTTCATCATGAGACATCCCCAGGTTGTGCCCCATCTCATGAGCCATGGTGGACGCAACACCTATAGGATTCATGCTGTGGTCCTGTGGGACAAGAAGTGCAGTGTGGTTCGAGCGCTCTCCACAGCATCTCCATAGGGTCCACCGGGGGGTTCTTCAACCACTCACTGCCAGGTCTCACTGCTGACTGCAATTCATCCCCTAATGCTGCCATGCTGATGTAACAGAAAACAAAATCTGGACTTGGCCCCTGACCTCTAAAGACCTCAAGACTTGGCTCTCAGGGGTGTAAGTGAGCACAGATATAGCAGCTATCCTGAAACAATGCTTTGTGGTGGTCATAGGTCCCCTGGCTGACGACTCCCACTCCAGCCACAGGTTGCTCAACCTGGGGAGGGTTGAAGAGCACAGGCAAGGGTGGCTGAGGAGCAACTGGAAACCAAGTCCTACATTACAGGCAGTGGGAGAAGCCCTGTGTCGGTGGAGTTGCTCTGGGAGGCTCTTCAGGGCTCAGGTATATCACAGCCCTCCACAAGCACCCAGCTGGTATCCACAGCTACCCTTGCCCTGTGGCCCTGACACTTCTCTGGGGGTTGGTCGCTCAAGGGCTGGAGATGCCATGGACCAGACCCAGCCCTAATGCTGCAGATGGGGAAAGCTGGAGTACAGCAGAGGAGAGACCTGCTCTGGAAAATACAACGCAGGGAGTGCGGACCATGGGGTCTCTGCTGCCCTCCTGGCGCATGCCCAGAAGGCAGGACCCACCTGGTTGATGCCACCTGAGTCCCTGGTGCACATCACAAGCTTCTTGGCAAGCCCTACAGTTGTGCCATGGAAGTCTATGCCCCTGTGGAATTGAGATGTTACTGAGCCCATGTGGCCTGGGAGGCAGGAGGGCTGTAAGGATGGCAAGGTGGTGGGCCCCCGTCCTCACGTGATCAGCTGGGCATTGTCGTGTGGCTTCTTCCGCAGCAGCTCTACCTCCCGCCAGTGGAGGAAGTTGTTCAGCATCACCTCTGGGTCGGGACTGACCACGATTTTGTCCTTATGGCTCCATACCTCCAAGCCAATCAAGGCCACCCGCAGACGAAGAGGCTGATAAAGCTGCAGTGGGAGACAGCCCGGAGAGAGAGCTTAGATTTGAACTACACAAGCAGAAAGAAGGTCTCACCTCCCCTGGGGAACTGCAACCAATCCCAGGACCCCACCTAACTGTGCAATATCAGCTCTGTCTCGATAAATAAGACAAGCAAGGGTGACCACGAAGACAGGGCACACCCTGAGACCTCTCTTGACTAGTAAAGGCTGGGATGCTGCTCCCATGCTGCTGACCAGAGTGAGGCTGAAGCAAGGCAAGCAGAACCCCCCGTCTTGGTGCACTCCATCCCCTGGTTAGCATCTGCTCTATTTTGAGAGTGGTCATGGAGCTTGAAGAACATTCTTGCCCTTTGCCTTACGAGAGCTGTGAGGCAGCCATCCCATGCTCCGGAGGACCTAGGGCTGAGCAGCTTGTCATGTCCACCCCGTTGGCCAAAGAAGTTGGTCACCATGCAGCAGCCCACCTACAGGCTTGAGATGAACTCCATCGCCACACTAATCTCTCCTCCGCCGCATTCATGCTCATGCAGGATCTGTGAGGCACATGTGGTAGCGGGGAGGGCAGACGCAGAACCCTGGGCTCACCTTGTCAACATGGTTCACGATTTCCTTCATGCGGTTCTGCACTGTGCGCAAATCCTTGTGTTTCCTGAACTACAAGAAGAACACAGAGAGATTTCCAGGCTGGCTTTGACCCTCCTCACGGCAGTGGATGAGAGCGGGCACTGGCAGGCCTATTTCATGCTTACCTCCTCGTTGTCCACAACCAGGACCAGCTCCACATACCGGAGACTTCTGTGTAAGGGTGGTAACTTCTGGAAGGGAAGAGGGAAGTGAGTGGAAAGAGGGGTTTAGTTCTGCAGGTTGCCAAGCCAGGCGGTTGAACCTTCCGTGGGATGTGCTACATCCTTGGGAAACGTCTAGTGTTATTCAAGGGGAGTAGGTCTTCTAGCTCCACCTCCCGTTCTTACTTTGCTGAGCGTTTTAGACATCTTCCTACATACAAGCGGAAAACCAACCCTGCTACTGGGATGAGGCACAAGAGAAGCTCTGCTGGCATCATGGAGCTCATGGGGTAGGAGGATGCTCCTCCTAATAGTACAGGACCTAAGGACTTGTTCCCACCAGGAGCTTGGCCACTGGGAGCAATGTGAGTTTGAGTAACTCAGCAACAATGCATGGAAGAGGAGCATCTCCGAGAGATGCCGTTTGACCCCCTCCTCTCCTGAACTTCCCAGGACCTAAGCTCTTGCAAACTCAGCTACAGGAAGGAGAAGCAATGCAATCCTTAACCCAGCGGTGGAGCTTCATGGCTGCAGGATTTTTCGGTTCATGGTCATATTCCAGGATTGCACTGGACTCTCGGCATGTGCCGCGCTTGCCCCGCAGGTGAGCCGCTCTGTACACCGCATGCTGGCCAGTCGCATCCTTCTCCAGGGGCTCCAGCAGGAAGGTGGTCTCATTCACCCGGAAAAACCCACTGCCAAGAGAGAGGGTGGCTGTCAGGTTGGGAAGATGTCTGGCAAGACACAGACAGACCCTACACGAACCCATGCAAGTGCCTGTGATACAAAATATAACTGCTAGGAAACCTTCTGTGGGTCCCACTGGCACTTTGGAAGAGCTACAGGCCACCAGCGGGACATGACAGCCAGGACCTTCTGGCCATGTGGATGAAACCCCACTCAATGCAAAGCCCCAGGCAGCCCTCGGGCAGTGCGTGAAGGAGAGGAACATTGCCACATTGCCACACAGAGGAACAGGGCAGAAGCTCACAGAAAAGCAAGGAACTGGGTGCGTCTTTCCCTGCAACCTCACCGGGCCCAAGAGCACATCAAGGAGCAGCTGCAGGACAGAGCTGACCTGGGGCATGTGGGGAGGTGGGGAGCGATCTGAACATGTCCATAGCATTTGCTCCTGGAGGCTGCAGAAGCACTGGTTGAACCAAAGGACTGCTAGCGAGGACTGGACACTGGCTGCTGTGTTGGGAGGGAGCAAACTGTGCCTTTGCCTCTGTGGCTGGTGGCAAAGGGACCATCTGTTATTTTGGGCAGCAGAAATGTCCCAGGGTTCAGCGAGAACTGCCCAGTGCTGCCAGGCCAAGTTTCACACAGCAATTCAGCTGAGCAGCTCTAGTCTCCAAAATGCTTTCTATAAGATGGCCCATGTGTATCATTCTTGTCTCCTGTCCTGCCCTCGCACATCTTGTCCACTTCCTGCACAAGGGTATCCAGTGTCCCACGCACAAGCTGTGCCAATCCAAGGTCTCCACAGAGAGAAGCCCTGCTCTCAAAGTGAGGAGCTGGCTGCCACGCGGCTCCAGTGAGTGTTTCTCCTGCAAAGAGCTGTTGACAGGTCCCTAGGTGCTCAAGCAACCCCCTGTTCTCCTCACACACCCTTCCGTGAAGGACCCTTCCTCTCTTGCAATGCATGGCTGCCACCTCATCTTAAAAGAAAGAGAACAGAGAGAACAAATCTTCCATAGCAAACTGAGCAACCTTGCATGGATCTAGTGGTTTGGATTCTTCTGCAAGGATGCTTTCTACCATTAAATGAAGGTAGAACCAAGGCAGCCTTTCAGGAACGAACACCAGCATGGCCAGCAGCCAGTGGGTAGAGGGAGACACAGCTGGCCTGACGCATCGTACGCTTGCCTTTTCTTCTAGAAAAGCACTTGGCCATCAGCTCTAGGAGCTTGGCGAGGCCCAGACGAGATGCCAGCTGCCTGCAAGCTGCTGCACTGTCAAGAGGATGCCTTTGTGCCGCTGGATGGGGCAAGTTTGCTCCATTCTGTCCTGAGAAGTGAGGATGGATCTGAGACAAGCTGTACTTTGCTGCCCAGGGAGGGCATTCCCACTCAGACCTACTGTTCAGCCACAGCTGCAGGAGCTGGAGGTCCTACCTGAGCCCGCTGCAGGTGCTGATGCTCGCCGCTGAGCCAGCGTATCCTTGCACGTGACCCTGATAAAAGCAGTGCTCCTGCCACCGAGAGAGAAGAGAGGTGTGAAGGTGGTCTGCATCAGCTGTTGCAACAGTTGGACTCTGCAGAAGTGGGAAAACTGCTCTCAAAGACCCAGCCCCATACCTGGATGTCCGGCTTTTCCGTGATCTCTGTGCCATTGGCCAAGTAGTGTGTCTCGGTGTAGTGCTGCCCCAGCAGCTCCCTGCAGGATAGGGAAGGGGCATCAGCAGTCACCACTGGTTTGGGGAGAGGATGGAAAGCTTTGGGGATGGGGTTGGTCGGGTTGGGTATGGTGGACCCATGGCATTGTGGTGGGGGCAGAGGAGGGAAAACGTGATATTTTGCTAGTGAGGATCTGGGCTGAGGCTTAGATCGCCAGTGTGGTGACACCGGACCTTGGACAAGTGATATTCATGGTAAGGGTTGGAAGAAACATCCCCTGGCAGTCTTGCTGTGTCCACCCACACTCACGTGTTCTTCTTCAGCCGCAGGAGGTAGTCCCTGCCTTCAGCACGGACACTGTAGAGGACATGGTCCGGGTAGGTGCTCTGCATGGAAGACAACACAGACCCACCATCACCAGGAGCAAGAGCTACAGAAGAGAGGACCTCTTGGCCCTCATCCTGCCCAGAAAGGGGACGGGGTTTCCATGCACCCTGCTGGAAGGTGGCTGTGGGACAGGGAGCCTGGCTGCTCACCCTGAAGGCATCCAGCAAAGACACAGGAAACCAGAAGAGAAGAAAGAAAGCATGTAGGCAATAATGCAAACAACTTGGCACATCCTGAGCTAAAGAACAGGTCACCAGCAATGAGACGGAGTCAGCAAAGTCTGGCTTCCCGTGTCTGACACATGGCTGCAGATGGCCATGCCAGAAACTGAGGTTTCTTATTCATCAATCACAAAGCTCCTTTTCTGGGGACTGAGGTCAGCACTGACTCATAGGCCAAACCACAAAGATCTCTGGTGTCCAAAAGCTCTCATCAGCAGACTTCCTTAGCTCTGACTGGACTAACATGCAACAGCATGGTTAGAGACTGGCCTTCTCCTGGTTCTTGTCTGCTGCTAAGAGTAGAATCTAGTATGGGATCCCCCGAGCACCATAGAATCCTAGAATCATAGAACGATTTGGGTGGAAGGGACCTTAAAGATCCTCCAGTTCCAACCCCCGTGCCATGGGCAGGGACACCTCCCACTGGCTCAGGCTGCCCAATGACCATCCAACCTGGCCTTGAACCCCTCCAGGGATGCAACAACCACAGCTTCCCTGGGCAGCCTGTGCCAGTGCCTCACTGTGAAGGCACAGTGAGGTGAAGAACCTCATCGTGAAGAACTTCCTCCTTATGTCTAGTCTAAATCTGCCCCTCTCCAATTTACAGCCATTACACCATCCTAGCGCTGGCAGAAAGGACCTCAAGACATGTAATGTCCAGCCTCAAGTGACTATGGCCGGATCAGGGCTATGGGTCAGCCCAGCCGAGCCATGAACATCTAGTACGTCCCTCTAGAAGAAGTGTTCCTCTCTGGGATATCTTGTGATCTCCATCTGCAGAGGTTGAGCCACGGACTTTCAGAGGTCCCATCCCACCAGGACCGCTGAAAGAGATGATGATCCCTTGCACGTTGCCCCATATCAAGCTGCACCCTTGGCACCAGAAACCTCCTTAGTCTCTACTACAGCACAGAGATCTCTCCTGAGGGCACGTCCTCAGCTCTGCTGGGACATCAGGGCAGGGAGCTGAGCAAAAGGCAAAGCCAGTTCCTCCCAGCATTCCTCCTGGATGAGGTGTGCAACCTCTCCCCGGGGAGGATGACAGCACTTGCTGTCATATAGCAGCTCAGAGGTCCTGGGGGGGTGATTTGCAACCTGGCAGGAGGTGGGGCTCAGTGGAAAGTCCTGCTGACTCAGTGCCAACGGTGCCAGGGAAAAGGCTTTACCAGTCAGTTGGTTGCCCTCAGATCTACCCGGCTTGTGTTTCCAATCTGGAGCAACGGCGCTACCAGCCACGAAACATCCTCCTCTCATGCCAAGCAGGTTGAAACAAGCCTGCCGGCAGCCCCAACTGCAAGTGGGTGCACTCACAGGTTTCCAGCAAATTCTTCTCTTATGAACAGCGTCTCCTGCCTGACGTGGCCACCCCATCCTGTGTCTGCTGACACAGTGATCCTTTGTTATTGTTGGCAGCGCCAGAGGAGGTCTTAAGAAATGGTGGGAGAGCACTTGGAGGGGGGGGGTGGGTCAGGGACCACGTCTCAGAGACAACTGCAGAGCAAGTTAAAAAAATTATGCTCTAATCAAGCTGCTCTGAATCATCTCCTCCCCTATTAGCATGGGCTTTGCAGAGGCTCCAGATGGGAAGGCTCTGAAAGCACAGGCAGCTCAAGCCTGCCCTGGCCCTGCTGAACCCGTGACCATGCTGAGCAAGCAAAGCAGAGCTGTGGGCAGAGAGCAGAGGGATCTCTTACATCTGGTCTTATTAAGAGACCCAGAGAACTTGTAGAGGATCAGGATGGGATGCCATCATCCCACACCAGCACAGGGTATTTCTTCCCTGGGGTGGGAAGAGGCAATGGGTCTCACTAGGACAGTACAGGTGGGGCTCATCGCACCACGCCATGTACCAGAGGAGCTGCAGCACACGAGAAGAGGAAAAGAAAGTGGGTCATCAGGCCAACATTGTCCCTCGCTCTGTCCCCACCTGTCCCCATCATGCTCTGCAGCATCCTGCTGCTTCCTGCAGAGCCCCAGGCTGGGCCCCAGGAGCTTGGCTGCCTCCAGCCAGGCAAAGGACTCCTTGCATCGACTGGCTCTGGGATGCAGTGGGGGAGATCAGCAGGGATGTGCGAGCACAGGTTCACTGGGGAAGTCTGCAGCTTGTCACATCAGGTCTTACACGGGCTGGAAATCACCCTCCCATTTCAATACCGTTCTTTGAAATGCTCGAGTGTGGGGATCAGAGAGGTGTCACCTCCACCATCAAGAGCATGCAACTATAAATCTTCTTGAAGGCCCTTCTTGCTCTTTTTTTTTCAGGTCCTTCCCATGAAGGACCCAGGTTTGCCACACACTCTGTTTTGGCCCTGCTAAGAGTGAGCAGGAGGAGAAGAACATGACCTGTGGGAAGGCTGGCACCCTAGGAGGTCCTGAGCTGCAGGACATGGGTCTACACCCTGTCTGCAGGGCTGAACATTTTGATTTAAGCAAAGCCAGAGGCGAGCTGCTGTGCTTCAAACCTCAACAGACAGGTAAGACCATCCACATGTGTACCAACCACTCTGACCCCTTTGCACCAGGAATGAGCTCTTGCCCCATACCCATCCCAGCCAATGACGGTTAATGCAAAAGCATGGGTGGAACTGGTGTATAAAACAGCCACCCAGCTACCCATATCCACTCCAAAGAGGGGCTTGGTGGTGATCAAGCCTTGCTGAGAACCTCTTCCCCAACAAGGGGAGGTTCAGGTTGGATATCAGAAAAAAATTCTTCACAGAAAGAGTCATTGGGCACTGGAACAGCTGCCCAGGGAGGGGGTCGAGTCGCCTTCCCTGGAGGTGTTTAAGGAACGGGTGGATGAAGTGCTGAGGGACATGGTTTAGGGAGTGTTAGGAATGGTTGGACTCGATGATCCAATGGGTCCTTTCCAACCTTGTGATTCTGTGATTCTGTGATTCTGTGACTGGGAGAGCAAACCCAGCTTTTGTGGAAGAGGAGGAAAATGGCTCAAAAGGCAGGAGACCTCAACACAGGTATTTTGGGAGGTCCAAGGACTGCCCAATCCAAGACCAAATCCAAGTGCTGCCCATGGTTGCCCCAAAGTACGCAGTTCAAGGCAGGTGTCTTCTCCTATGCCATGGAGAGTAGAGGGACCCTCAAGATGGGTGAGTTCCCCTTTGCAAGGGGGATCAGTGAAGAGCTGCCCAGTGCTCCTGGGACAGATGGTGTCTGTAAATAGCCTGGGGAATGTTTATCTCGTGGACAAGTTTAGGTTTCTAGGGCAGAGAAAACAGATGCTTTCAGGAAGTGTTTTTGAAGCTAGTTTATCAGAAAGGGTTTGAATCTCAGATAAATGTGCTGTACAAAGGGGACATAACAGTCCCCAGGCCCTCCATCGCATCAGGTGCTAAAAGTTGGTGTTTTTCAGTCCTAGGAAATGGATCCTTGTAGTTGGCTGAATTTCACTTTAAGGCAATGAGGAAAGTATCTCTGAGGTCAAGGCCACCATCCTACAGGCGTCAACCCTGAGCGCTCAAAACTCCTGAGTCAAACCCCATTCCTTCCCTCAAATTACAACATTTCCCAAGAAAAATAACATTGGTTTTCTTCCCTGTGGGTTTCTGCAACCTTCTGATTAGTATTTCCCTGTCCCAAAAGATGAAAAAAACCCAGCTTCAGCAAACACAGCAAGAAAAGTGCTTACAGCTCAAGGAGGCTTTGCAAACCCTTCCTTAAGCAAAGACACAGTCACAAGATCACGGCAAGGCTGCAAGAGCACACTGCAGAAAGCAGACCCTCCCGCCCTTTGAGAAGCCACTCTGGTACCCACAGTTGCTATTTTGACCCCAAACTGTCCAAGAAAGTTGATCTGATCAACTCCTTCAAGATCTCCACCTTCTGGGATGGAAGCAATGGAAGAAAATGTGCACCAGGTCATTCTTCTGGCATAGAGCTAAGGGTGGCCCAGATACAAGTCCAGTGGTGGGCCAAGAGGGTCCAGCTCTGAGCCCACTAGTGGGACAAGGGGGTCCGGTTCCACAGCCAGTGGTGGGCCATAGGGTCTCTACTGATTGCAACACCCTCTTTGTCCCCCGCACAAGGCAGTGAGGGTGGCCGTGCCAAGCCAGTATTTGTGAGGTGACACTACTCACCGGTGGCACAGAGAGGTCCCTCTTCCTCTGGAGCACCGGCACCTTGCGCGGTGTCACTGTCTCGTACTCCTCAACATGGGTGAGCTTCTCCTCCAGCCTGGTGGTGGCACCTGGGGAAAGTCAGAGCTTTGAGCCAGGACGCCCAGAAACCACCGAGTCAGAGGATAAAGGAAGTGCCCAACAGGAAGGTGCAGGGAAGAGCCAAAATAGCGAGTCCTTGCTGGGAACGCAGCTCCAGCCTCCCCCAGCCCTGGTGCCCACAGGGTGCTCAGCATCACTCATGGGTGAGCAGGTCCCTTCAAGGCTGGAAAACTCCACTGAGGTTTTGGTGCACAAATGAAAACGGAGGGTTTTCAGCTCTTTGTCTTGACGCCACAGTTTGTGACCTGGAGCCTGGCAGCCACCGGGGGCTGTGTTTTGGAGAAGGGCTGGCATCTGGTCTGGCTCAGCCTTCCTCCCACCTTCTTTTTATTGATGTCAGAAGGGAGATATTTCTGCAAATAAACCCTTCGCCTTCCCCGGGAGCCCCGAGCCTGTGCCGCAGCAGTGCCGGCGCTCCTGGAGTCAGACGGGGCCAGCAGAGGAGGGTGCTTTGTCTGCGGGTGCCTGGCAGCCCTCGCCCACGGTGCCCAAGTGGGAGCCAGGAGCCTCGTCACCACCCCCTCGGCAGCCTGAGTCACCAGTTTCCCCAGTGCCATCGCCGCACGCCGCGGCTGGCGGTGACAAATTTCCCGTTGATCACAGGAACCTCCTTGCTTTTATGTAACAGCGGCCACTCCATGGGCACAGGGGGCACAGTGGGGGCAGGGGTCACCCAAAGCATCCCTCTGCGATGGGTGGCTGTAAGCGGAGGCGCTGAGGGGGGGGGGAGCCCGGTCCTCAAAGCCCCGGTCTCCATCCTTCGCCCTCGTTCCCCACCCTTTGCTCTCGGAGGCGATGCCAGTGATGCCCGCCCGGTCCGCCGGTGACCCCGGGGCTCAGCCTGGCAGATGCAGCCAAACCTGTGCCAAGCTGTGACCTCTCCCAAAAAGCCACCGCACAGCTCCCGCCCTGCATGTCCCCTCCCCTCCCGTGCCGCTTCCACCTGTCCCCTCAGTTCTCGTGGGGAAATCCACCCCTGGTCTCGGTACCCCAACCCTGACCCATGCCAGGAGATCCTCAGGGAGAGGGGATTTTGCCCCTCGCCCGCAAAGCTCCATGCCCGTCCCGACGGACGGATTGCCCGGGGCCGCTTGTCCTGCCGGGGCTACCGGGGGCTGCCCGCCCTGCCCGGGGCAACCGAGGCTGCTCGCCCTCCCTGGGCCACCTGCCCCTCCGGGGCTGATGCTCCCTCTGCCCGGGATGCTCGCCCCGCCAGGGATGCTCTCCCTACCGCGGCTGATGCTCTCCCTACCGCGGCTGATGCTCATCCTACCGGGGCTGATGCTCTCCCTACCGCGGCTGATGCTCATCCTACCGGGGCTGATGCTCTCCCTGCCGGGGCTACCGGGGGCTGCCTGGGCAGCTCGCCCTGCTGAGGCTGATGCTCGCCCTGCCGGGGCTGATGCTCTCGCCCTGCCGGGGCTGATGCTCTCCCTGCCGGGGCTGATGCTCATCCTGCCGGGGCTGATGCTCTCCCTGCCGGGGCTGATGCTCTCCCTACCGGGGCTGATGCTCTCCCTGCCGGGGCTGATGCTCATCCTGCCGGGGCTGATGCTCTCCCTACCGGGGCTGATGCTCATCCTGCCGGGGCTGATGCTCTCCCTACCGGGGCTGATGCTCATCCTGCCGGGGCTGATGCTCTCCCTACCGGGGCTGATGCTCTCCCTGCCGGGGCTGATGCTCATCCTGCCGGGGCTGATGCTCTCCCTGCCGGGGCTGTTGCTTTCCCTGCCGGGGCTGATGCTCTCCCTGCCGGGGCTGTTGCTTTCCCTGCCGGGGCTGATGCTCTCCCTGCCGGGGCTGATGCTCTCCCTACCGGGGCTGATGCTCTCCCTGCCGGGGCTGATGCTCTCCCTACCGGGGCTGATGCTCTCCCTGCCGGGGCTGATGCTCTCCCTGCCGGGGCTGATGCTCTCCCTGCCGGGGCTGATGCTCTCCCTACCGGCGCTGATGCTCTCCCTGCCGGGGCTGATGCTCTCGCCCTGCCGGGGCTACCGGGAGCTGCCTGGGCAGCTCTCCCTGCAGGGATGCTCGCCCCGCCGGGGCTGATGCTCGCCCTGCTCGGGACGCTCTCCCCCGCGGGGCTGACGCTCCCCGTGCCGGGCTGCTCGCCCCGCTCGCCCCGCTCGCCCCCGCCCGTGCTCACCGTGCAGCAGCAGCAGCAGCAGCCCGAGCGGCCCCATCGGCCCCATCAGCCCCAGCCCCGCGGCGGGGCCGTGGCTCGGAGGCGCCGCGCCGGCAGCTCCCGCGGGACGGGACGGGGCGGGGACGGGGCAGCCCGGGGGCGGCTCGGGGAGGGCCCGGGGACCGCGGGGGGGCCGGGGGCGATCGGGGTGTCCCGGCGGCATCGGGGTGAGAGGGAGCCGCGCGCAGGGGCGGCCGGAGGGTCCGGGGAAGGGGAACCCGGCGAGGGGCGGCGGGCGGCGCTGGGACCCAGGGGAGACCTCATCGCCCTCTACAACTGCCGCGTCTGGAACCCGGTGCTCAGCTCTGGGCCCTCACTACGAGAAAGACATTGAGGAGTGTGTCCAGAGAAGAGCAACGAAGCTGGTGAGGGGCTGGAGAACAAACCTTATGTGGAGTGGCTGAGAGAGCTGGGGTTGTTTAGCCTGGAGAAGAGGAGGCTGAGGGGAGACCTTATTGCTCTCTACAACTGCCTGAAAGGAGGTTGTGGAGAGGAGGGAGCTGGGCTCTTCTCCCAAGTGACAGGGGACAGGACAAGAGGGAATGGCCTGAAGCTCCGTCAGGGCAGGTTCACATGGACATTAGGAAAAATTTCTTCCATAAAAAGTTCTCAAGCACTGGCAGAGGCTGCCCAGGGAGGTGGTCGAGCCCCCATCCCTGGAGGTGTTTAAAAGGCAGCAGATGAGGTGCTCAGGACGTGATTTAGTAGTGGACAGATACGATTGGAGTTGATCTCAAAGGTCTTTTCCAACCTAATGATTCTATGAGGACATTTGTCAGGGGCACGTGGGACCCTGCCTGATCCCAAAGCGTTGGAGGGGCTGGGACCATCATGAGAGGCTGAACCAGGAGGTGCACCGCTCTGCCATTTCTCCACTGCCACAGAGCTGTAGTCTCCCCTTTGCCCACAGAACATCCCAGGTTGGAAGGGACCTGTGAAGATAATCCAGTCCAGCCTGTGATGGGGAAGGGAGCCTGAATGAAGTTATTGCACATCCTGTCAGTTCCATCTTGAAACCTCCAGCAATGAGGACTCCACCAAAGCAAGGTTGTTGCAGCAAGTGATTGTTCTTGCTGTAATGTATTTCTCAGGTTGAGCTGAAACCTCTTCCAGTGTAACCCATTGCCCCTTGTCTTTTCCACGTGGCTACTTTGGAAGAGTGACACCCCCCCCCCCCCCCCCCTTCTAAACTGACTTTTTATACTTTCTTGGTGGTTTGGGCCAGGACCAGCCAAGAAAAGCCACATTTAACTTTCACATTTAACAAAAGACTGCGGTCAAACACCAAATTTGACTGTCACGGAGTTCTGTCCCTGTGGACAAGATTCCTTCAATATGGCTCAGAAACCATTGCAGTCCAAGGCAGCTCCAGCACGATCCTTCTTCCCAGCTTTCCTGTAATCCCCTACTAAGGAGGCAAGTTTGTTAGAAAAATAGTAAGTTACAGCACCGTGCTCTGACCCTCAACACTCCTATTCACACCTGATCTTAACTACCTAAACATCGCCTGTAGAGATGCCATGACGGCAACCCTTGCCTGCTGTACAGAGCTGAGCTGGCCTTGAGGGAGCTGCTGGCCAAGGCACGGCCTGCCGAGCACAGCAAAGAACCCGGCTTGGCTGGGAGACACAGCGCAGCCAAACTGCCGCGCTGAGCAAGGAGGGACGGGGCTGCTGTGGGGCTGCTGCGTTCTGACAGAGGTCTGCTGGCTTCTCATCAGGGGAGAGGACACACACCCACCGCCTGCTCAGGGCTGGCAGCAGGGTGTCTGGCCCGGTCCCTCAGAAAAGAGTGGTCAGGTGTACGTGGAGACCTGGCCAAGCACCCCAAGCCTTTAACTGCTCAGCCGACAGCGCACCCACACACAGCCGGGGGTTTGGGAACTGAAGTTACCCACCCAGTTGTTCTCACAGAGAACAAAGAGCAGCTGGCAGCCTGGCAGTAGGTTGTGCAACAAAAACAGGGGGACCCAGCCCAGGGGGCAGGTGACCTCACAGGGGCTCACACTTCCCCGGTGGTGGACCTCCAGGTCACAGGGAGCAGGATGGGATCTTGTAGAGGAGGAGCAACCACTCCTGCCGCAGAAGGGATGTGTGAAGAGGGGAGCCGTCACGCCTTCCCCCGAAAAAGTTGTGAGCGGCACACGTAACCCTCTGCATGTGTCACGTGTGAGCAGGACTTCCTGGGATTACTCATAGAAATTTGCTGTTGATTTTCAAAATGAACATTTCAGAAGTATCTATTCCTTCTGCTGAGATTTAATTTAAATTGTGCAGGTTTTTTGTTTTTTTTTTCCTGAAGCAGCCACCACACTGGTCCATCAGTGCAAACAATATGTGTGACCAATGGTGACACAGTGAGGTGCCAGGGGAGCCCCTCAAGCCTGAGCTGTTCCACGGGGGACCTGCCCTCCCCATCTCTCCACCCCGATCCCAAGGGACAGGCCATGACGTCTGTAGACCCACAGAACGGAAGGGAAATGGTAGGTCAATTTTTCCAAGCCTCCCTGGACAGAGGCCACCTCCATGTAGGGAACAGGAAACTTTCTCTTCCCCATGAACCGCCCAGGTCCTTTCCCTGAAAAGCCAGGTAGTGGCAGCTGAGGTCTCAGTCCTCAACCTTTGGATGAAGGAATTTAGTCCTCTAAACACAGGACAGGTGGGCTTTATCCAGCTCCTCGGGTCTCTCCCTCTGCCAAGCTGGAGGACCAGCTTTAGGCCACCAAAGTAAAGGGAACTCGGCTTTCTAACACACTAGAAGGTCCTTGCAAAGAAGAGGAAGGGCAGGTCATTAACAGGAGCACTCAAGAGCTGCATCCACAGCCTTTGCACATCTCCCCTTGTTCTCCAACTTGCCACTGAGGCCTCTGGGGCTCTGGCACATGTCTTGGTTACTGCTTGGTCCTCGGAGACAATTTTCTTCTCCTCAACCCTCTATCACACCCACTACCAAACTGGCTCAAGCATCTTTTACAGGTGCACAACTTTGCAAGACATCCTGAAAGTCCTCTGCTGAAGACTTGGCCAACCTGACATGAACATCTCTTACCTGCTCATCAGCTGTGAAACCCATCTCATCGGTTAGGGCTGCTGAGCAGCTTCATTCCAGCAAACCCCTAATGAGGGTCTCATCCCAACGCAACGAAACTGGTGAAGGGGCTGGAGAACAAGTCTTACGAGGAGTGTCTGAGGGAACCAGGGTTGTTTAGCCTGGAGGAGGCTGAGGGAAGACCTTATTGCTCTCTACAACTGCCTGAAAGGAAGTTGTGGAGAGGTGGGTGTTGGTCTCTACTCCCAAGCAATAGGATGAGAGGGAATGGCCTCAAGCTGCATCAGGGCAGGTTCAGATTGGACATTAGGAAAAAATTCTTCACAGAAAGGGTTCTCAAGCACTGGCAGAGGCTGCCCGGGGAGGTGGTTGAGTCACCGTCCCTGGAGGAATAAAAGACAGGCAGGTGAAGTGCTTAGGGATATGGTTTAGTAGTGGACAGGTACGGTTAGGCTTGATGATTAAAAGGTCTTTCCCAATCTAGGGATTCCATGATTCTATGACCCCAAAGCAATGCAGTGCGGCAGCTGAGCCAGATCCCTGTGAGTTGACCAAAATTCAGTCACCTAAAAGACTAACTTGCACCCAGAGTTAACAGGCAAAATAACCTTTTTTTTAATTATTTACTTTACAACACACAAATACATCATTTTACAATGCAGTAAAAAAAAAACCAAAAACAAAAACAAACCCCAACTTAACGAAAGTCTCTCAGAAGAGAAAATCCATTACGTACGTTTCAGGAAACAGAATATTCTCCTTTCTCTCTGGGACAACCCTTATAGTTTGTCTCCAGCTCACACTGTGGGTGCAGAGGGCTGAGTACTCCTGGCTTGAAGTGAGCGTTTGGTTCTCTGCTGATGCAGAAGAGGTGGCGGCTGGGAAGGGATGCATCAGGGCTTTACTGGGTGGGTACAGCCAGGCCTGGAAGCAGGGGAGCTGCCTTCTGGCTGCGCTCGGCAGACATGTGCTCCAAGCGCTCCGTGTAGAATCCATTGAAGTCCAACCTGGGAGATAAAAACCCCAGAAGTTTTGGCAGCCTGTTGGTTCAGCGTTGCCCAAAGGCACAGGCAGCACGCTGGACACGCTGCCAAAGGCTCCTGAGAGCTCAGTGTTGCAAGTACTGCAACGCTCATGCTCACTGCGGTGCTCACAGGCAGCAAGGGGATCCAAAAATACATAAGCTCTTCTCTAGAGTCACACAAATTTTAGGACAAAGTTGGTTGAAATGAGGGGTGCAAAGCAAAGTGAAGCAAGTCTCACTGCAGGAAGAAGCAGAGCACGCTTGCTTGTGCAGAGCAAGGGGGTCTGCGCTGCTGCACAGACTTCTCAAGTGGCCACAGTCCCCCTGCTCGCCTTCCTGAGCACAGTCCTGCCCTTACCCAGTCACGGCCCCTGGAGCATAAACCTCTCCTGTGGCATCAGAGGAACACCACAGTGAGCTCCGCACCTGCCAGCTCTGCGTGGGCCTGCCCCCAGCTTATTCAGAACGAGACAGGGACCTCTGCACTGTGCCACAGGTGTCATCAGTGACATCTCTTCAGTGCTCATCCCCGGACAACAGGCTAAATTTCACCTGTTAGTGACAGGTGTACCAAGTACATCGGGAAGGGCCAATTGCTAAGTAAGAGGTTCTTCTCTAGAGGCACAGCTTCACCACACCACCCTGCAGCCACGTCACTTATGGACAAGGTGCCAGGGGAGAGGACTCCTCAACCTCTGCATCTTCCCAGCCCCTTCCCATCACTGCCTAATACCAGAGTTCACTACCACTGAACTCCAGTAAGAATTCCTACATGAGATCCACCACGTTACGCACCATAACCACTGCAAAATGTCGCAGTTCCCATTACCACCACCTCTTTGCTAACACAGGTAAGAAGATTCCAACAGATTCAGAACTCAAAAAGACGAGGGACTGGCTGGAAGGTGCTCAGGCAAAATCACAGCATGAGTGATATGCGTAAATGCCTCTCCAAAGTGGCCAACATCAGCAATATCATAATACTGTCTTCCTGGATACCACAAACCCACCCAACTGTACCCCTGCCATGACCTCCCTGAGGCAGATCTCTGCACTATGAAGCCAACTAGGACATGTGCAGCTCTTAAAAAGCACATGCCCTGGGAACGCTGAGCGATAGTGGATACAAGCTTGTGAATCACACACAAGTTACTCTCTTCATTTCTCAGTTTAAGCTGTTCCAATACTAAATGAATGGGCACAATATTTGAGTTTCATGTTGCTTAACAACCTCACACAAACGGCAACAAATTGTTCTTTGACATTTTTTGGTGACTGGAAAACAGAGCCTCGACAGATGGAATTTATCTGTTACTTTCTCCTGGTTGAAAGGCTTACATCTCTTCTGTTCTTTAAGTGTTGTACAAAAGAAACTTGACACTGACACAGGTGTATTTACCAAACTTTGATCCAAATATATGGCCAGGACTCATTTGCATCTTCACTTTGAGGACCTGTTCCATTTTTGAAGCTGCTTTATCCCAAATTTCTTGAATTGCTGATTTTGATTGCCCTTTCAGCTACGTTTTTAGGGTTAAACAATGTTTGATAACTATTTCTTAAGAAGGTGTGGTGCTTCCTCAAATCTGCTTACACTTCAGTCTCTTGTTTTGTGGCTGGAACTTCCAGTCACTAGCATTTGCATCATCTTGTATGTCCTACCAATCTTACTCTGAGCTTGGTCATTGCTTTCTCCTCCAAACTGGTAAAGGAAAGAAATTTGAGGAATGCTAAGAGCACTCGATGGGTAAGATTTCTAAGTATAGGGAAGGAAGTAAACCTTCTTACAAAGTCCTCTAAGCTGTAATTCTTCTCCTTTTCACTACTGGGATGTGAAGGAGTGACCCTGGAGGAGGTCCAGAGGAGTCTACAAGGATGAACAGAGGGCTGGAGCACTTCCTGTACAACGACAGGCTGAAAGAGTTGGGGTTGTTCAGCCTGGAGAAGAGAAGGCTCTGAGGAGAACTTATAGTGACCTTCCAGTACCTGAAGGGGCTACAAGAAAGCTGGGAAGGGACTTTTAGAAAGGCATGGAGTGATAGGACAAGGAGGAATGGCTTTAGAGAGGGGAAGATTTAGACTAGACATAAGGAGGAAATTCTTCACAATGATTGTGGTGAGGCTCTGTCCCAGGTTGCTCAGGGAAGCTGTGGCTGCCCCATCCCTGGAGGTGTTCAAGACCAGGTTTGATGGGCCTTGGGCAGCCTGAGCCAGTGGGTGGTGTCCCTGCCCACGGCAGGGGGGTTGGAATCGGATGATCTTTAAGGTCCCTTCCAACTCAAACCATTCCATGATTCTACGATTCTGTGCAGTTGCCAGCTCTCTCTCAGCACTGCTACCGATGGAGCCAAGGTACCTGAGCAAGACTTCAGCACAGTGGAAATCTGAGAGTCCCGTGTGAGCTTCCCTGCTTTGAAGGAAACCCTCTGCATCTCCATCTTCTGTTGTCTGCAGCTACAAATACGATGGTTGTGCCTCAGTTACTCAGTACTGTAAACTGAATCAATACTAACCAGGATCAAATAAATGAAAGCACAGTACCAGAATTGCAAGTAAAAGGAATATTTTGTTATCTGTCTTACAGGTTGATCATGACTCTTGAAAAGAAGTAATTTAAAAAGGTTATAATTTATTAGAAAAGCCTACTATGTCTTATAAATTCTTCCATCTCTCTGTCAATTATGTTATTTCAGATAGCAACTGTCTCCACTCTGGTTTTTGGGTTCCTGTTGCTATAGAGTCCAGGACTGGATCCAATAAACTACAGACTGAATGAGAGCTAAATGTCACATCTGGGCATTCATCGTGGGACTTCCACTCTTTAAAACACTACTGAGCAGCCCTTAGGAATGGAAAGGCATGTTCCATTGCATGGTCTGCTAACACACAGTGTTTCAGTTATGGAACTGGGGATGTCTGGTTTGTCAGTAAAGGTCCAGCTATGTCCAACACGGACAGGACTCAGAGGACCCCCAGACAGTCCAAGCTGCGGTATTTGGTAGTGATAACAGCCCTGATGGCATCAAGACCCAGTATTTCCTCTGCAGCCCTCAAACAGAACTGGGGCATGGAAATACTTGGGGGGCAAAGGCCTCAGATTCTCTTCTGAACAGCTCATTGCAGCTTAGGTCACCATTCGCCAGGCAAATTGCCAACAGCAGCATTTTCTATTCTCACAATGCGTCTGAATTATCATGTTTCTCCTTCCTCCCGAAGCAGGAAGTACTTGTCGTAGAAGAACAAACTCTCCATTTTTGGAAGAACTGGCTCCAGAGCTTCCACAGCTCAGGAGTCGCCTCTTGCCACAGCTAACAGTCATGTGCGGTCTGCGAAACACAAAGGCATTTGGTGGAGGATAACTCCTGGCCTTGGAACCATGGACCCACAACTGAACAAGACACACAGCCAGTCTCCACGGCATGGCATCATCTTGTCCCCCCACCCTGGCAGAAGCACAAAGCTGACACAAGTGTGGGAAGACAATGATAAAAGGGGTGAATCTCTAATGCTAAGTGTGCTGGAAGGAGACCACCACCTGAGCTGCTGTCAGAAAAGGCCTTGTGCGATAAAGTATGATAGAAGGCTGCAAGACTTCTGCTGGCGCATGGTGTAAAGACAGGTCAAGGACTTGTTGACTTCTTGAGTAAGCTGAGAACAACTCCAACCTGAGACTGAGCAGGGTGATCCCACCAATGGAACAATCTCCACATATTCTTTACAAGACGCAAAGACTGTGAGGTCATGACACTGTGTTGGCCATGCCCCGTACCACTTGCGATGACGTCCAAGCAACTGGATCACAGACAGAGGCAGTTGTTGTTAAGATATCCTGGATGAAGCATCATAAAAAAGCCTGTCTTTAAGAACTTGCACTGGTAATGATAAAAATGTAAGCAGCTGATAAAGAAAGAGGCAGAGCTGGAACACTGAGGAGGAGTACATGTTCTTGCCTGCATGACTCAACTGCTTGTGGTCTCCATCCCAGAATCTAGCCTGACTGGCTGCTATGACACCCAGGAGTGATGCCAGTGACAGGAGTACAAGAGCTTAATCCCTTTGGCCTGTTAGTTTTTTGGCCTGTTAGTTTTACAGAGACATCCTGCCTGTGATCTACAACAGCCCAATGATGATAAACAGTGCTGCCCAGGCAGATGAAGGCTGACATAAAATGTCCAGAAGCCTTTGTTAAGCTGCACCATCATTTTCTAAAAGGATTTGCAGAGACTTAGCTGTCCTGGTTAGTTCTGAAAAGAACAGCAATCCCTTGTACAGTTGGGGCCTCCGCTCACAGCCACAAAGAAAAGTCTTAGAAGGATTTCCGAGACAAGAAGGAGACCTCTGACTCTGGAGGTGAGAGATGGAGCGAATCAGAGTTAATCAGGACTGTGGAAAAGGGGTCCTCATCTACCTTCTGATTTCAAGGACTGAGCATCAACCAAGGAGGGCAGTTCTGATGATAGGAAGGTAAGTTCCTACCCTGGCAGGGTGAGTTCAGAGCATCGAGTGGTCCTGTGGCACTGTGGTTCCTTTCAGATGCCTGTGAATATCCCTGTCCTCCTTAAGCTAGGAAGAAAAGACACGTGGTTCTGTACAGTGTCATGGGAGCTGATGGGCGAGACTCCACTCCTGGAAGTACCTCCAGTAACAGGGATGACAGATTTTAGTTTCAACTTTGATCTCAGCTGTGACCTCATCTCAGAGAGAGCAGCAGATGCTAACACAGAGACTGTGTAAAAGCATAGTAGTTGCTGGTCCAGAAGTTCAGAAAAGTAAAGAACAACTGGAAGCCCAGTCTCCTGCTGGAATACTTCACCAAACAGTGTTTGCAAAGGTTGGTACCAGGAATCCCAAACAGCCCTGTCAGATGCTGTTAGAAAAGGACAGTGAAAGCTTCAAGAGATATAGCATAAGGAGGGGACAACAACCTGCTTCAAAGAAACACTGCTGGAACCGTTTCTCTCTGTTTTCAGCTGTAGCACATCTCAACAGAGGTATAAGGCTTATCAGCCAGCCATAAAAGACATCTGGTAAGAAGGGTAGTGAACAGAACTTAATAGTTGCAGGTTAATATTCTTATAGTCTCCTCAAGATTAAGTTAAAGGATGAGAATGAGCAACAAAAAGTTTGGTTCACAAAGACCAAAGCACTACACTTAAATAAACCAAAAGAAAACAGAGGACAAAGCGCAGTTAGGAGAAAGTTTAAAGTAGCTTTTAGTCCTGTGTGGTTAAAAAGAACTAAATAAAGATCTACTGTTACGTACTAAATATCAAAGGGGTCAGGGGATGAATCCCTACAACACCATGAGAAGAAAGAAAACATATGTGATTAATCAGTCATCAGGCACATTTATGAATAAAATAACATATCACTGACAACTGATTCTATCATTGGAAGGAATTACAACTCTAGATTAAATAATTCTTAAAAGTAGGGAGCACTCCTTGGTAAGCCAAGGGCTTTCCTCAGAAAAAGAAGAAAGGAAACAATCAACACCTAAAAATGACCTTGATTTCTGGCGAGCCCTGTAAGAGCTGTTTACAGTTGCTTACACATGAAAGTGAGGCCACACGCTGGCTTACAGACAGCACAAAGAAGCTAATGGGTGTTTAGGATGGCTTTGTTCTCTATGCCCTAGCTGACAGAAACGACAAAGAAGGTGAGTCTCAAGTGTTCCAGACCTACACACACCTTAACAGTGCAAATGTGTCAATCAGGCTTACAAACACAAAACAAGCAGTTAAAAAAGTGCTGGTGTTGAAATATTTTATACTCATTAAAATCCTAGCATCCTAAAATCATGCTTATATCCAATAGAGATCCTGCCTCTTCACTGGAGAAAAAAAGTTACTGTAAAGAACAATTGGTTTGCAAGAAGCATTTCTAGTGTCAGTGTCTTTGCCAGATGTGACTTCCACCAGGGAGACTCTGAATTAAGAGATATCAAGTCCCGGCCCTCCCTTGCCTTCTTACTCTGTGGTTAGATGTATGCCTCAGCTGAAAATTTCCCATCTACAGCCTGCTATGTTTCATGGGTGTTTAACTCTTGAAAATCATATTCCAGCCACAAACACTAAAAGCTGCTCCCAGCAGGAAACTGGGGAAAAACCTCCCAGTTATTTTGGTTTTGTTCCTAAAGTGCTCGTAGCAGGATCAGAGTGAGAAGTGTTCTGCTTGCACAGCACGTGTGCTCAGCTGGGGATAAGGCTCCTTCTTCAAAACCGCAAGTACCGGGGCAGATCCCTCCATGCTACACCAACTTATAGCACAGAGCTTAAAAAGCCCAGCCACACTAACACATATGACTTACAGCAAAAACAAACGTTAACCATTCCAAACAAGGCCTTCTGCTCCTCATTTTATTAAAAAAGAAACACTGAGGCTATAAAGCTAGCAGTAAAACCTAGATCTCTTGTGCTCTCTCTCTTCCTGCAGTGTATCTTGTGTACCTGACTTCCAGGTATTCCTGGAGGAATTTTGATTTCTAAGAAGTTACTAAGTATGGATGAGGCCACAATAAAAAAATCTGTTAAGGGATGCTTATTTAAATAAAAATAAAACAAAATAGCCAGTTATGATCAATCCCTTGCATGGTTTTCTCATCTTGGAATACTTATGCTGTGTTCAGGAATCAGCTTATTCATGCAGTGAGACAATCCCCAAGAAAACTAACACTTGCATCACATTACATTTACAATATTAATAGACAAGTTTCACATAATTCAAAGGAATGTGGTTCGGTTGGGTTTTTTTTAAAGCCTTGGGTTGAAATTCAAAGCACTATTTCTTGTGATTTCAGTGTTTTCATTGATGGGGCAGACAGGCACAGTTATCAACAGCAATGCTTCTTCCAGAGTTGAATTTGGGAACTACAGGAGGGGAAGTTACAGCGAGAAAACTACTGGCTCACCTGTAGATGATGTTGAGCATGCTGTGCTCACAGTCATTGGTGCTGTAAATGCTCAGTTTGTCCAACAGGTCCAGCAGATGTGTTGAGAAATTGCTATCAAACTTGTTAATTGTTGCTTCGAAGCCAGATGTGAGATGGAGGTTGTCGGCATGCTCTGCTAAAAGCTATCAAGACAAAGAAATAGTGACGCCATGTGCTTCCTGATTCACACTTGCCAGAGAGATGCAATGACTCCTTCCCTATTTCCCAACCTGCTCAAAAATACTGCCATAAAACATAAAAGTCACTAAGCCACTAAAACAGGGCTGGAGCACCTCCCATACAAGGACAGGCTGAGAGAGTTTGGGCTGTTCAGCCTGGAGAAGGCTCCCAGGGGACCTTATAGTGACCTTCCAGCACCTGAAGGGGCTACAAGAAAGCTGGAGAGGGACTGTTTACAAAGGCTTGAAGGGATAGGACAAGGTGGAATGGCTTTAAATTGGAGAGGGGCAGATTTAGAGTGGACATGAGGAGGAAATTCTTCATGATGAGTCTGGTGAGGCACTGGCCCAGGTTGCCCAGGGAAGTTGTGGCTGCCCCATCCCTGGAGGTGTTCAAGGCCAGGTTGGATGGGCCTTGGGCAGCCTGATCCAGTGGGAGGTGTCCCTGCCCAATGGCAGGGGGGTGGAATTAGATGATCTTCATGCTCCCTTCCAACTCAAACCATTCTATGAAAGTAAATCCTTCAAATCCATTGCAAGGTCCTTGGTAGCTAAAAACCTCGCCACGCCTGCCTGATGGAAGCCCAGAGTAAACACCAGTAGAGTTATCCTCAAATACATGGGGTCATTATTTATTTTCAAGCAGGAGGAAAAGCCAGTGTGCAGGAAGTGAGCATTGCCCAAGACAGTTTGTCACCTCTGGAGCACTCTGATTGCTTTGCAGTGTGATGGACCCCACGGGCTGTGAGCGAGACATGGGCTTTCAGCAGGACAGGAGGCATCCTGCTAACCACAGAGCATGCCAAACAAATCATTCAGTACATGTGCATCTAGATGGAGAAATACGGACAGGACAAATACCCCAGATACGAAGGGGATGGACTGAAAAGGCTTGTCTATCACAAAATGCTAGTTCTGGAAACAAAGATTTTGAGTTGCAGAAAGCCTATATGTGGGTACCCACATGAAAAAAAAACAGCTAAGGACTTAAGCACCAGTGCAGGGACTGCTGAGCGAGACAGGGTCTTCAAATCAGACCTCAAGAAGACCATCAACACTCCATACCATCCACAAAGATTCTGCTTTTGGGGTCAAAGGTGATCTGGAAACTACAAAGACCTATCTGCAAAAAGTAGGACAGCCAACCTGACCAGACTGCATCCCCAGAGGAAAGGGCCCAGCTGTCCATCCCATGTCCCACCTTATTAGTCAGCTTCTTCTTTGCAGCTTCTTCAGCACGCTCCTCCTCTGTTGGTGGACCCTGCATTGTGCCATGTTCTACGGTGAGCCGGTCCATCTCATTATCCAGCTTCATGCTCTGAGTGAACCTCTTGGAAGAGCAGAGGTTTGAGGAAATGGGTAGATTGCATTTTTCCCATGTTTTTTTTCCACAGCATGAGGCTGACTCAGTTCTGTTAGCCCTGCACCTACCTAGCTCCCACAAAAGCTAACTCTAAGATTAAATTTACAATGTTAATGCACAAAGCTCATCAAAACCAAAGGAAAGTGGGTTTTTTTTAAAGCTAGGGCTCCCTGAGATGATGGCTAGAGTACGCCCATGGAGATCAGTCTCCATGTGTCCAATCACCAGTCCTCACACAATCCTCAAAAGAACACACTAAAACCTACAGAGCCCTACAACCAACACCTCAATTTCTCCTGCGGGACTGGCTGTAAATCGGTTCATACAAACCTGATCCCAACATTGAAAACGATGAGCACAGAGAATTTTTTGAAGGGAAAAGCCACAGAAACCATTTGGGAGAAAGGATGAGGGTCTAAACAGCCAAGCTCTAAAGCCTGGTGGTGGGAAGAACAGGGGCTCTTCCACGTGCACGGAGGACAAGAGGGGTTGAGTTGAAAAAAGGGACTGTTATAGCTGGCTGGCACCCAAAGCAGCTGACACGGTCAATATGGGGAGGCTGTACGTACCTGCATGCAGTTTGTGAACATGACACAGACAGACATCAGCTTGGAGAAGATCTTCAGCAGCTCCGGGTTGGTCAGCATGCAGTCCTTCAAGCAATTATCCAGGAAGCTTGTGTGGTGGCTCAGGACATCATCAATATTAGATGCCTGTACAGGACAAGTACAATAATGAAAACCAAACCAGGACTCCTGTGCTGCACCAGACCAAAGCTCCAATCAGCATCACACCTCTGATAGTGACTTCTCAGACATGCTCCAGGGCATGCTGAGATACTTCTCATGTACCTTCCAGCTTCAACAGCCCCTCACAGGCTTTTTACCTTTGATTTGTCACATCATCGTCTGAACCAAATTATGTTTTCTTTAATGATCCAAACCCTCCACTGGAAAGGAGGCTTAGTATGGAATTATGCGCTTTATGAACACGCACTTCCTCTGCTTCAGAATCTGCTCGTCATGCCCACCCCCACCTTCACAATCTCATTAAAGTCAGCTACAGTAACTGGAGAAGAGGAAAATAAACCAACGAACCTTAAATGTCAGTAAGTTTACCAGGCTTAACACATGCAAGTTATTTAAAAACATGTTTTAGGAGCACATTAGGAACTGGGACATGCAGCGTAGCATGGATTCTGTAAGATTTTTACCCAGCTCTGCTACCTTAATAGGCTGTTTTGGTTTTGAGTTTTAAAAAATACATTAACTCCCCCATCCCCACTCTGTGCAATTATAGGATGTGCAGAAGCTGAGAACACAAGTCAAGCTTAGGAAAAGCCGTAGGACTAAAACTGCCACGGTATCCCCACTGCTCCATCAGGATCAATGCCAAAAAATCTTTTGGAGGACTAGTACAGAACAGGGATAAATGCCACTCTCTAATGCCATGAAGATGCTAGTTGTGCAGATGCACACGATGACGTTGTGAAGGTGAAGATACTAATTATAGGAAGAAAGCACCTTAATTTCAAGAGGAAATGCACAAGAGAGAAGTCTGACAAATCAGAAAGCATAATGCAGTACATGAGACCAGTGCTCTTCCCTCCTAAAACACAAGAGGAAAAAAAACACCCCAGCCTGTAGCCTACAGAGTTTGAAGAGCCAGTCCTGCATCCTCTGTTGGGAAATAAATGATGCTTTTATTTAAATTAAGGAAGATTTTACCCAGCAGCCGGGGATATGTCATCCCTGGTGAGCAGCTTTTAAGGGACTGCATAACAAAGTGGTTGCTGAAACAGCTTCTTTAGCTGGCAGCGTTAAGATGTTCAACTCACGGTTGTCCATATCGCACCACTGCCTAGAGCTAGCCTTCACGTGTAGAACAATGGTAGAAATCCTCTACAAATTAATGCAGCAGCCCTCGAGGTTTCAGAAATTAAGTGTACAGTGAAAGCATGGACAGATCTTCTCCTTGTCATAGAGCCACGGAAATACCTTTCCCCAGTGCTAGCAGAGTCACTTTATACCTGTAAACTCAACATCTCTGGCAGGCTAAACAGGCTCACAAATGTTCCACAGTGACAGAGATTCTCCTCACTTGGGCTATCAAAAACAATTGGTCTACAGACGTTTCTCAGGAACAGGGTCCTCTGAGAAACAGTATAAGTTGGCAAATTCCTTTTTGGAACTGAAATAAAAATGCTTCAACACTGCTATGCCTCTGAAGGAGCAGAGAAACTCAATGGCTGAGAGCAGAGAGGGGTCTTCAGACAGGAAGTCTTTGCAAAAACTCTAGAGTCAAGAGACCATCTCTTCTGAACAAGGGATGCTGTCAATACAGACCGCATGCCTACTGCATTTCACAGTTCCTTCTAGGACATTCCTTCTCTGGAATCAGCAGAGACTGAAAGGAAGTGCTATCTAAAACCAATATGGAAGAACATGGGACAGGATAATTTGTTCAAGTGCCTCAAGTCAAGTATAGTAAAGTGAGTATTATATTGTGCAAACCTGAACTTAAAATATAATTAAGCAAGTGCGCTTCTCTCAGATCATGCGGAAGCTTGACACATAACCTCTTCTTGTTCAGAAGTCCTCTCCAAAAATATGCAGAGATGCTCACAATCCTAAACCTGATACCTCCTGTGAATTCAGCAGGAAAAAGGATGACAGAGCATCAAAAAACGCTGATTAGCTGACCCCAAAGCAACTCCCCAGTACACAGCAGAAACTAACACATGTTCAGTTGATGCTGAAGATTCTAAACACTCATCAGAGCTTCCCAGAGAGCTACTGTGGCTTAACGCAGATTGCAGAAGTGTTGGGCTGTTTGGTACATCAGATAAATATTTTCCACACTGTAAGAGGAAAAAGATGTGCAACGCAGAAGCATCTGATCACAGGATGACAAGCAAAGGGAAGAATAATACATCTGCCTCCCGTTCCCTCATAATATCTGGGGCACCTTAACACCAGCACCACAGCGGGTAGGGAAACTAAGAAGGACCATGAGGAACTCAGCATCTCTTGAGATAACAAAAATTACTACAGCTATCACAAAGATTATGCAGCTAAATAAGTAAGCTTGAGGAATGGATGACTGATTGTCTCCCTAATTAAACACAAGGTCACTGTCTGGAACAGCCCCTGCCTGTGCCACGTGCAATGTCTCAAGACAACCATCGTACAAAGCTCATCACAGCACTTCCTAAGGGCCTTCTCAAGCTGTCTCTGGACATAGAGGAGGTGGCAGCAGGTCAGGTTCCCCACATGACAATGCCTTCCAACGCTACTCCACCCAGCTTTGTACCCTTGAGCACTTTCACAGGCCATCACGACACACCCTGCAGCTTCATGCTATGAAAACAGCTACAACGCAGCCCTCCCCAGACTGCTGCAAACGCTTGAAACTGGAAGAACACAAAATGATTGTTTGCTAGGACCACACGGGACCCAGCAGAGACATTTGCTATGTAACGTGGAACAGACAGCTTCAATGCCTCTGCCCTTGTTTTAGGCAGCAGTACACAAGTAACTTAAGAAGCCATCTCTGCTCTCTTTTTCATCCCTCAAAGACCTGTTTGTATGCCAGAAACCTGCAGGAGCCAGGCAGGTCCATGGGGGCTGAGAGGTGAGGCAATCACTGCCCTGGCTTCAGCACTTCTTCCTAGAGAATGAAGAAGCTACAGGCTGGGCCCAGGCTGGTGGCAAGGAACAAAACATGTATTTGCAGGACTGCTGTGGCTTTCACTAGAACTGGCAACGCTCAGGCATCATCTTTCATTTGTCTAATGAATTTCCACAGTAACTCTTTATGCCCTAGAACTCTAGATCTTTACCACAGTCAAGTTAAAAAGGAAGGGAGAGTAGGGTTTGCTCTAGAAGACGGAGGACAGCCCTTGATCATCTGACGGCAGATTTTTTCCTCTACTGTTGAGGATGGAACCAACCAATCTGACAGGAATGAAATCAGGTATGAGAAGACCTTCACTGGCTTCTTGAGCAGACTGTTCTGAAAGGTAAATTACCAATGATTTCTCATTCTTCATTTAAAATAGGCAGGTGGGGCAGAGAATGTGTTCCTCTGTGAGATGATAAAGGGATCTCACCTGCCCATCTGGAGATGAAACTGATTCTTGCAGTTTTTGCTAAGGCAAAGAGTTAACTTCTGGAGAAGTCACTGACTAGGATTAGTGAACCAGAAATATCCCATAACACATCTGGAAAATCCCACAGCTGAGAACATTACACCTCTGTGAAAGGAACCAAAATTATGTCAGGCTTGCTTTGCCCAGACATCCAGTCATTAGGCACAAAAAACAGTGGGAAGTGAGCTCAGCCTCTCCCAGATACCATCAGAGTGGAAAAGTTCTCCTGCCTTGCCCACCTGCAGTGGGAATATACATGGGGAATAGCCAGCTGAATAAGGAAGGGCCTGTTTTATAACACAGTCCTCCTAATATGCCAGTCCTTAGTAGCTTCACAGAAGAGAAAGCACAGACTTGGCTTTTAAGAGTACTGTAAGGCAGCCAAGGAATCAACTGAAGATGTTTGGACCTGCTTATGATCTTTGCACCATGCATCCTTCTTGCTTTTCCACAGTATTCTTTCTTCTGTGTGAGGCAATGTTGAGTAGACACCACGTTTACAGCACAGGGTGCAGAGTATGAGCTGGGCAGAGAGAGGAGGCAGCAGAGGAAAGGGATGAACAACCAACAAAGCAGAAAGGTGATACAGAACAGTAGCACTCTGCGGTGCGATAGAAACAACCGTTCACCTGCACTAACTGAAAAAAGACATTTTTCCCTGTATTAAATCTATTCACTTAAGACTTCAATTCCAACTTCTCTCAAGCACACACACTCACCAGCTTCAGGTTCTTCTCCAGAATATGCCATGTTGGCTCCATCACTTCAAACATCATGTAATACTGGATATTCTGTACAAAATTCAGCATTCGCTGCCGCAGCGTGAAAGCACCAGCAAACCTAGGGGAGAAATGACACCCACACAACTTGGAGCTGGCAAATGCCATGAGGAACGATCACCAGGCTCACACAGTCAAGTAGAGCTAAATATTTCTGTCCTAGCAAATTCACTGCTGCAGTGTGAGAGGGATTATAAAGTCAATACTTAAAGTCAATAATATCTCTGATTATTTCTGATGTATTCAAATGGCTTTCCAACAGCATCCTGGCTTGGATCAGCCATGCTATGGCCAGCAGGAGCAGGGAAGGGATTGTCCCCCTGCATTCGTGCTGGTGAGGCCACAACTCGAAGCCTGTGTTCAGTTTTCACCACCGACTACAAGTCAGACATTGAAGGGCTGAAGCGCATCCAGAGAAGGGAATGGGGCTGGTGAAGGGTCTCAAGCTCAGGGGTTACGAGGAACAGCTGAGCGAACTGGGGTTGTTCAGTCTGGACAAAAGGAGGCTGAGAGGAGATTTCATTGCTCTCTACAGCTCCCTGACAGGAGGTTGTAGTGAGATGGGTGTTGGCCTCTTCTCCCAGTGACACAGTGAAAGGAAATGGCCTCAAGTTGTGCCAAGGCAGGTACAGACTGGATATTAGAAAAAAATTCTTCTCTGAAAAGGTTATCAAGGTTGCCCAGGGAAGTAGTGGAATCACTATCCCCAGAGGTATTTAAAAGACATGTAGATGCTTAGGGACATGGTTTAGCTGTGGACTTGGCAGTGTTAGATTTACAGTTGGACTTGATGATCTTAAAGGTCTTTTCCAACTTAAACGATTCTGTGATTCTGTGACTTACCAGAGTCAAGAATTTTGAGCCAGTTGTAGACTGGACAATTACTTTGAACATTTTCTTATATTCAATTAAAAATCTAATATACTAAATATTAAACAGGTTCCCAGGGAAGTTGTGGCTGCCGCATCCCTGGAGGTGTTGGAGACCAGGTTGGATGGGGCCTTGAGCAGTCTGATCCAGTGGGAGGTGTCCCTGCCCATGGCATAGGGAGTTGGAATTAGACGATCTTTAAGGTCCCTTCCAACTCAAAGTATTCTGTGATTAAAGCAATTTTACTGGCGTAACCCAAAGGCAAAAATCTGCCCTCACAGATGGAACAAGACAGAAGGATTTTCTGGAAAAACACCCCACCACTTTTAGCTTATTCCGTTTGTATCACACCAAAACTGCAAACAGCCAAGCTGTTTGAAGGTCAGAAGAGAAAAACGTTGCTTTTGAACTACCAGGGTCCTTACTAATCTTACTGATACTGAAGTAGCTACCAAGACAATATGTGCACAGATGTCTTCTTCAACTTTAACTGTTCAGTGTAGAATGAGCTAACCCTAAAGACCATCTCTTTCTTTTCACAACTTCACACCACCAAAGAGGAACAAGCCAAGCAGCACAAACATTACTAAGCAGACACTTCCTACTGAAACTTAAAATATTATGTTTTGACCTCTCTCAGTCTGTAAGGAATTTGTATGGATCTTTTTCATGTCAAAATGCTCTGATCCACGTCACAACATATCAAACTAGCAAGAAGGAAAACCAAAACTTCACATCCAATCCAGCAGAAAAAAGGCCATACCACTTAGCTGAATGCAGGGAGAATTGCTTGGCCATCTTATTGCTGATCCAAACATTGCACAACTGTCTTTCCACATGTTTGCAATAGAACATGTGTCTGAAAAGCATCTGGTATCTTGTCAGTGCTTTCCTGGAAAGAAAAAAGGAGAAACCCATCCAGATTAAGTCCTGTTATGATTGACAGACTAAGCTGTGAAGGCTGAGGCTGCTCAAAGGGAAAGAGACCTTACACAGTATGTTCCTTATGCCTTCAGATGCACAGAGATCTGCACCAAAACAATTTGAACCAAGGATAAAAAAAATCACGTGTGTAACCATCCCAAAGAATTTATCTCCAAGGAGTCCCTCCTCCATATTTCCTGCCAGCAGGTGCATGACTAACCTCCTCCTTCAATTCCCTCAAGCTACCTGCAGAAAGGTCACTCGCAGAGATGTTGGGACACAGGGCTGAAAGCCTGCAGTCACGTACCCACTGCACTAAAACTGCTTCAATCACCAAAACAGTTCACTAAGATTCTCCAAAAAGATGAAGAAAAAAAGCTGTAACCAAGCTACGGGCAATGCTGCCCCGACAGCAATGCAGTCAGAAGCAGATGGGGATGCTTATTTATAGCTTCAGGGACTGGATTCAGGTCTGCATTCAGACACTACAGTGCTTCAGTTGATACAGGCCATAAAACCTTACCAAACAGCTTCACATCATTAGAGAAGTCCCACTGTATCAACTGATTTTTCAAACAGGGAATTAAGGGACAAATTAATTGCTGGCATTTAACAATTCAACACCTGTCACCCTGCTCATGTAACTCCACTTGCCCCATTTGTCCTGGCTCACAGTAGCAGGTCTGCCTGTGTTTCTCCAGGGAAAAAGGGGGCAAATCCCTGCAGAAAAACGAACCATTCAGTCCCTCACAACTTAATTATATGCAAAATAGCTTGCTATAGCAATTCCAGTGACAGCCTGGATCCTTCTTGCTTGCAGCCAGGGAAACCAGAAAGTGCATTTTTTTCCAGCTCTCCAGATTTGAGAAATGCTTGATTTTTGCATGAAAACCCCCTTGTGAGAGTTCATATTCTCAGGGGAGATACTTCAGAAAGCCACAGACAAATGAAAACTGTGTGACCAGTCACAAACCAGGGACCAGGCTGAGAAAGTCTCCTTTTATCTAGGTACTCCCAGCATTTAAAATGAAAGTTTCACTTTCCAGGCATGCCTTACACATGGTCTCCTAGGGATCCACTAAAGAGACAATCCGTATTGCACAGCCTACAAGTGGAGTAAGGAGGGTTCAAGAACCCCGAAGCCCTTTGTACTAGCCAGCAACTTATGTCAGACACAGGCTTTCCAGTACTTTGCTGTGTGGAAATAAGCTCCATGCAATACCTTCAGCAGATTGATACTTTACCTGTTTATAATAAGGGAGAGAGGCCACTTCACGATGTAGTCAAAGGAAAATGCTTCCAGACCACTGAGAGTGAGCTCTGTGGGATCTGCACTGACAATGGCCTTCTCCTGTTTGGTTTCTATGGCCAATACTCTCAGCAGCTGTGTAATGAGGTCGTGGGGCATCAAGTCAATCTATAAAAGGAGAGCAAGAAAAAAAACACTCACAGGATACTCACAATCACTGCGTAGCAAGAGACATGTGGCGGAAGCGCACATTATCAGAGTTGCTCTCAAGTCATCAGACCAACCTAGGAGGCAACAGTGAATGGTATGATCTGGACAGCGCAGCAACAGACACCAGAGCGGTGGGTTTTTAGTGTTTAACAATCAGCACACAACATACTGATCACTCTGCCTTGCCCTCAGCCTCAGTAAGGTAGGTCTGTTCTCACACTTCACACATACAGCCTCTGTGCTGCTTCACATCTGTAAAATACATAATCATGAACAGGTAGGACTTCTACTCAGGTATTTTCTTGTACTCCAAAGTGAGTACCCAAGCTGAGAATGAGACACTAACTACTGTTTCCACCGCATCCTGAGGCCACCCAAAAGGACCTTCTCCATGTTCAGACATCAGAAAGAAAACACAGCCCCTTGCCCAGCGTGTGTGCCTCCAGTTGCTAATCTGGATGAAAGAGGACTCAACCCAGAGAATGTCTACACAAGGACAGCCATCAATTCTTTTTCCCTTCACTGCATATTCAGCAGGTTCTTACAGGCACACAGGTCTTCCAAAATCATGGCAGGCCACCTGCTCAACTTCAATTATCTTCTGCTTACATACATTCTTACCTTTAAATCATCCTTGAAAGGATCTGTGTTGGCTGTGCTCATTCTCAGGGCTAATTCAAGCAGAGCCTCTAGCCTCGTGATTATGATGTCGTCTACAGGCTTCTTAAGTTCCTCTTCTGTCAGATCCATGAAGTGAACAAAAAAGTCCCCTTGATCCATCAGGAAATAGTGTTTTATAGATCTGCTCAAGAAAGTGAAGGGACAATTGATTATGTTTTTTAAAGCCCAAGTTAATCCATATTGAACCTAAAGGAACAAAAGCAATCAATTGAACCAGTCTGCTGTGTTTGATTACAAAATGTTGCTCTTCACACAGAATACAGAGACATAAATAACCCATTTGGAGACTAGTCTTTTATGTAGGTCCCCTCTTCCCTTCCACCTCAGTCAGGATGTTTTCATGCAGTCAGATCGGGGCTGCCGCTGTTCTTTTTTGGCTTGAAAATTGTGACTTAGAGAAAAACCAGTATGCCACCACATTGCTGGGTGAAGGCTTGTACTGCTCTCCTGAACAACACCTCAGCCTTCCCAGCAAGCAGACTCATCCAAGAGTCTGTTGCCAATTCAGAGCAGAATCTTCGACTCCTCTGAATGAGCAAGTTTCTCTGCTGATTTTATAAGTATTTCAGGTCCTTGTGTTGACTTCTGCTGTGGGAGGATGCATAAACTTCAATTTTCACTTGGCACCAGGGACAGTTAATTGCAGTGGGCAAGGAGCTCGGACACAGCTCAGAGGAGAGTCTGAGGATTAACCTAACCCCTGACCAAAGACTGTACATAATAACTGCAGGTTTCAGAGCAAAAATAGGACCAACACAGCGTTAACACAATGTGGTTGTGGACTCCTAAATGCTATCAATGTGAGATGATGCTAAGCCCCCCTGTTTCCCTGTCATTATTCTCTCAAACCAAGAAAATCCCTTCACTCTTGAGGAAGTCATGGATAGTGTCAGTGGTTAACTGAGGACACAACAGGTAGGGGACCAAGACACTTATTGCTGACACACCCTAATGCACAAACCCAAATAAAAACCTGACCTAACGCTGGTGACAACCCTACATCAAGCAGGAGGTTGAACTAGAGACCTGCCAAGGTTGTTGGTCCCTTTCAGTCAACCTTTCTGGGATGGTGGAGAGAGTCAGTGCTCCCGCTAAACTGAGAAGTGGTTATCTGTCACAGGTCCCCAGGGTTTGATCACTTCAAGCCCTCAAAGCAGACACGTGGACTAGAAGCTCAGTAGCTTCCTCGCACTCCAGTGGATCGCCTACACACAGGACAGCTGCAGAGTGACCCACCAAGGAGCCCGTTTGGAAGAAGAGGAGGTCACAGACATCAACCCCAGCTGGAAAGGCTGAGCAACACCTTAATGTGAAACCACTTTGTAACAGATGGGCCCAACAGAGGACATATGCAACCAGAGCTCTAGAAACCAGTGTCTTTTGAACAGTCCTATTAAGCAAAGAAGTCTTGGAGGGGTGAGTCATTAGAAAGGCTAGGAAGAATCTCCCTAAAGACTGTCAGGCTTCAGACAGCTCTCAAAATCTTTCATGAAGCAAAGTACATTCTCTGGTGGTCTTCACAGGGCAGGAAGGCACCTATCAGTTTCAAAGGAGTGAACCATGGATCTTCAGGTCTTCCAACAACGTAGCTGGAGCTGTAGCATTCCCAGGTCTGGAGCAGACACCTTTGCTTCAGCTACAACTTTTTCAGACGTAGCAAAAAGCAAGCCCAAAGCAATCCCACCTGGCGTGCTAGGCACGTTCACTTTAGTCAGCATTACTGCTCCAGCTTACATCTCCCAGTGGGCATCTTCTTGTGCAAGTCACTTCGCAGGTTCGTCCCATGAAGCTCAGACCACTTTCTTTCATGCTGTAACATTGGTTTGAAGCAGAACCTCTGGTACCAGGTCTAAGCCCAATTATAAAATACCCTACAATCAGCTATCAATTCCAATTTCCTACCTATTTGTTGCTGTCTCTGCCTTCTGGATAGTTAAGATTCCTGTTTCTACTGTTTTCTGAAGACAGTTATAAACTAAAAGTTTGGTTCATGTAGGAAAGCTGGAGTTTGCATGCTGGAATGCGCTTGCATTTGCTATCAGCTGAACGTGTTACAAGAATCAAGATACAGGTTATTAAAATGAACTTCAAAAAAGGACAACGTTCAGAAACACCCTGCAGTAGAACCTGGAGCTACTACACTTACTCTATTCCTCCAACCACCTATGTTTGCACAAATTATAACCGTTACATATACTTGGTGAGATGCTCAATATCAAACTATTTGTTACTCAAATTAAACTCCCCTTGATCACACCTGATTAAATTAATAAACTCCTTTCCCCAGTGGGAGCAGCGTTCAGTCATGAGACAAGTCATGAGAGAGGTGGGGGGATGTCCATAACTGAGGGTGGGCTTTGGGACAGAGCTAGACAAAGCCACAGCTGCCCTGATCCAGTTTTGGCAACAGCCTTCCAAAGAAGTTAACCTGGAGGCCCCCAGACACCCTTCCCACAAAGCAATTTTATGGTTTTATACTTCTCTTTCTTTTTTCTTCAGGAAAAAACCCAAACCTTATTTCTTCAGGTCAACTTCTCAAATGAAAATAGAGAGGATACATTAATAATATCCCAAGAAAAGAGAGCTAACTTCTAAAATTTATGTTCACTATGAAAACCAATCTATTTAACATGATTTAGTAAAATAAACCAGACCTTAGGTGAGCCACCAACTCTTTCTCCTCCATTAGGAAATTCAGAAGAACTTTGCTAGCATAGTTATATGCTTTTTCTATTTGTTCCACATATGCTCGCTCTTTTAAAGTATAGAGGACCTCTTTAGCCACAGGGCAGGTAACGTCACGTCCACATTCTCGCACAACATTTAAATATTTCCCTAGAAGTAAAAAGAAAGAACGACCCCCATTCACATCTCCTGTACATCCAACAGGGAAACTTACAGACTTAATGGCAATAAATTGGAGAGGGGCAGATTTACACTGGACATAAGGAGGAATTTCTTCACAACGAAGGTGGTGAGGCACGGGCACAGGTTGCCCAGGGAAGTTGTGGCTGCCCCATCCCTGGAGGGGTTCAAGGCCAGGTTGGATGGGCCTTTGGCAGCCTGGTCTAGTGGGAAGTGTCCCTACCCATGGCAGGGGGGTGGAACTGGATGAACTTTTAAGTTCCCTTCCAACTCAAACTGTTCTACAATTCTATGCAAGTGGAAGATATGCCAGGAAATGTTTACACAAAGTTCTACTGAAAGGTGGAAAGGATTCAGACACCTTTTAGAAGACGATATGGAATTATAAATTAGGCACCTAGTATCACATTTAAGGAATGATTTAGAGATTGTTTTGTTTCCCAGTGGTGGGAAAACATCTCTGCAGATAGTCATCATTTACTGATGAAAGAGAACAATGGCAGCCATTGGGTTGCACACTTTATTTAAATAAACACCCAAATTAAAACTCAGCATGTTCCAACCTCAGTTGTCTAGCTCCGTCTAGAAAACTGTACCCACAAAACAAAGCAGTAAGACAGACAGCTCCCCTTGCTAATGGGCTCCTTTCTACGCATTGTTTCATTTATAGCATATGGGGTTATTTTTAAATCTGATTCTTCTGTTCCTCTAAGAAGTTCAGCTGGACAACCCCGTAAACTGGCAAAGCACGCTGACATTTATTTCATCTTTACACAAAGAAAGGCAATGCTTATCTCAAGACCCCTCTTACCTGAGAAGCATGTCTTTCCCTACCTGTGCTTAGTATTTTGTCAGCCATTTTCTGCAAGAACGAGGGAATCTGTTGCTGAACAACAGTGTATCTTTGATCCCAGTACTTGTCATTATAGTCTTCCTGAATCTTCTCCTTCTGCAACTCATGCTCCTCCACCATGAACTCGCTGTAACAGTTAAAGTAGATGTTTAGAAGCAGGAAGTGGTACAATGAGATTACTTTTTTTGACCTGTAAACTGGTAATATGATTAGAAGTAAAGTCTCATGAAAACGCATTCCCACCAAGAGCTGAAATTAGTCTGTATTTGCAGTAAGGGGAGAAGCATTACTCAAAGTAGTTCTGCTCTTCAATCAATTATGAAAGAAACATAATTTTATATAGTTCACAGTCCAAGTCTAAACGTTATTTGATTGTCAGCGTAGAGACCAGGAAGCTGGCCTTTGTCATCTCATCATCAGGAAGGCATTAATTTTAGCTGTTCTAACTTGAGTTTTGTCCTCCTTAGGACACTGAAAATGTGGGAAACAAAAAAGTTGCATAAACTATTAAACACTGCAAAAATCCTTCAAACAATTCTACAAAAGCCAAGAAACTTCAGAGGGTGTTGTTAGCTCATATTAAATTGGCATATTAGTGGACTAGTTTTAACATAAATTCACCAAGTTGTCACACTCGTGCCCCATGAGAAGGTGGCTCAGTCCTGTCGTGAACAGGATGAGGATGTGAGAACACTTAGAGAGGGGCAGGCATGGTGAGGTGGAATTTGAGCAGACTGCATATTTGAACTCCTGTACTACTGAGTTTTGCATATAATTTCCTTGAATTTAGAAAAAATAAAGCAAGTGAGAGTGTCTCTGACTGTAGAATCACCGAATCAAGTAAGAAACATAGTTACACACACTCCAGCAGCTCCCTTTCCTTGTAATGCTGCCTCACCTACCTACTGCTGCCAGGTCCAGGCCCAAGGCTAAGACTCTACAGAGCAGAGGGATGGGTGCACTGAAAAAGCAAAAGCTGAAGACCCAAACAGTATTTCTGAACTTTGGCATTTCATTTTATTCCTTAACTGTTCTTTACCTGTATGGATCATTAATGATGCCTCGATATATCCACTTTTCCAGAATTTCAAAATAAGGCACGCTGGCTGCCTTGGTTAAATACAGGCATAGCTCTTGGGCCTGGCTGTCCCCTGTGTAGTTGAAAGTCTTGTCATGGAGTAAGCTCAGGGTTGATCCTCCCATACACTCACCTTTATCCACAGAAGTAGCTAAAATTTAAAAATATAGATATAAGACACAAAACTGACACAGATAAACTACATGAGCTATGCTGTTAAAATTAATGAAGTTAGCAGCTGATTAGCTGACTGCCTTAAGCCAATGATCTCCATATCAGCCATAGACCCTGCTGTGCATATGCAAGGCCATTCCTCCCAGTTTAGTGTCATCTGCAGGCTTGTTGAGGGTGCGTTCGATCCCCTTATCCAAGTCGCTAATAAAGATATTGAACAGGACTGGACCCAGCACCGAGTGCTGGGGAACACCACCTGTGACTGGCCTCCAGCTGGGGTTAACTTCATTCATCACAACTCTTTGGGCCCAGCCATTGAGCCAGTTTTTAACCCAGCAGAGGGTGTGCCTGTTCAGGCCAGTGGTAGCCAGTTTCTCAAGCCGCATACTCTGTCAAAGGAATTACTAAAGCCCAGGTACACTACATCCACAGCCTTTCCCTCATCCATCAAGCAGGTCACCGCTCAGGTTAGTTTGGCAAGACCTGCCTTTCATAAACCCGTGCTGAGTGGACCTGATCACCCGGTTGTCCCGTATGTGCTGTGAGATGGCATCAAGATGACCTGCTCCATGACCTTCCCTGGCACTGAGGACAGACTGACAGGTCTGTAGTTTCCTGGATCCTCTCCCCGGCCCTTCATGTAAATGGGTGCAACTTCTGCCAGCCTCCAATGGAACCTCCTCAGTCAGCCAGGACTGCTGGGAGATGATGGAAAGAGTTTCGGCAAGTACCTCCACCAGCTCCCTTAATACGCTTGGGTGAATCTCATCCAGCCCCATAGACCTATGAATATCTAATTTTCCTAGTGGGTCTCTTAACTATTTCCTCTTGAATCAAGGGAGCTGTGTGCTGCTCTTCCTCCCTGTCTACTGGCTTGTAAGACTCAATATCCAGGGAACATCTCACCATACTATTAAAGGCTGAGGCAAAGAAGGCATTAAGCACCTCAGCCTTATCCTTGTCCTTTGTCACTACTGTTCGCCCTGTGTCCAGAAAGAAATGTTCACAAAAAAGGGTGTTGAATTCATGGGAAAGGGCTCAGAATGGCAGAGGATCTCCATTGCTGGGGATTGTCCAGCCTCACCTGACCGCAGCCCTGAGCAACCTACTGTGAGCAAGGGGTTGGATTAGAAATTTCCAGGGGTTCCTTCTGGCTGAATCTATTCATGATTTTATATCCACAGACGGCTGGAGAGGCATTCGGAAAGAAGCTAAGTAGAGACAGCAGAGGTGGAAACAACTGATTCAAATGGCAGGGATTGAAAAGGTAAAAGGCATGGGGACACGATGAGACTAGGGGGAATGACTATAAATTGCAGAGGGAAAGATTTAGACTGGATATAAGAAAGAAATTCTTCACAATGAGGGTGGTGAGGCCCTGGCAGAGTTTGCCCAGGGGAAGTCGTGGCTGCCTCATCCCTGGAGGTGTTCAAGGCCATGTTGGATGGCAGGGGGGTAGAACTAGATGATCTTTCAGCTCCCTTCCAACTCAAACCATTCTATGACATGTCTCATGACAGCTCTGGAAGGCAGATTCAGCCCTAGAGCCCACCACTCCCAAAAAAGAGCCATGCTCTGGCGAGTACAATTCCCTTTGGCTTTAAAATGACACATGCCCTGCATGTATTGCTATTTTCCAGAAGCTGTCGTGCACCTGTCAAAATATAATGACTGCATTTCTGAACCTTACCAAGTGAAGCAAGAATCTCCAGGGTCCTCATTGTGGGCTGGATATAAAACCAGAGTTTCTGCAGTGACAGAAGTCCCTGTCGCTGAAGATGTTCCAGCTGGGTAATTAGTATCATGTATTCCTTGATTAGAGTCCGCATAGCAGCAGCCAGAGCATGATTTACTTGCCCATATTCGAAGGAAGACTTCTCCTCTATAAACCTGCAAACAGCAAAATGGAAACTCTGTTAGGCAAGGCTCCCTCTCTCACTTTCAGGAACTTTATCTTCAGGACACTCTACAATCACACCAGCAGATTGTGTGCTGGAAAGGACACCAGTCCGCAACTGGAGTTTCAGATTCCACATTCACTCTGTGTCCCCCTGCCTACTTCCCAATTTTCTAGTACCGAAAGCTGTGGGAAGATGTTTCCTCTCAAATTTAGGCTGGAGAAGAGGAGTCTGAGGGGAGACCTTATTGGTCTCTGCCACTACCTAAAAGGAGGTTGTAGGGAGGTAGGTGTTGGTCTCTTCTCGCAGGTGATAGGATGAGAGGGAATGGTCTCAAGCTGCGTCAGGGGAAGTTTAGATTGGATATTAAGAAAAATTTCTTCACAGAAAGGGTTCTCAAGCACTGCCAGAGGCTGCCCAGAAAGGTGGTTGAGTCCTCATCCCTGGAGGTGTTTAAAAGGCAGGTAGATGAGGTGCATGGGGACATGATTTAGTAGTGGACAGGTACAGTTGGAGTTGATCTCAAAGGTATTTTTCCAACCTAGGGATTCTATGATTCTATGAAATTGCAGGGGAAATAGAATTATTTGCAAAACCACTATGTAAAAAGTGAGAGCCAGGATTTTCAAGGCAATGTCTTTACATAAGCAACAGATGAGAGGACAGAAAATGATGTCAAAAGGAAGCAATGTACGCTCAGATGCGGGGAAAGCACTGCTGCTAGCTTCTGACACCACAGGCCACAGCAGGGATTCATCTGACCAGATTAAGATGGCTCCATACATATAAGTGTTCAGAAGCATCATCCAGAAGGAGGCATGTGAAAGAGATTTGGTGAATCATGTCCTAAAAATGCAGAAATCTACATAACAAACATATACTGTTAATGAGGTGTACCTTATACTAAGACCTTTTCCTGCTCAAAAGCACACAAAGGTTGTCTCAGTCCTGGATGCCCAAAACAGAGCAAAAAGCAGGAAACATAGAGAAATTCATAGGAGAGTGGGAAAAGACAAGCCAGAATAAGTAGGCATATCTGCACTTTGCCTGAATGTACCAAGACCAAGTCCGGACAAAGCAAAGGTGCGATGAACACACAAGTGAACTGGCAGCACAGAGGAGAAACTCAGCAAAAGGTAACGCAGCTAAAATCAATTCAAATAAACTGTCATGCTTATTTTATATCCCTATAGGTTTAAATAATGCTTGTAAGTTAACACCTGATGCTCCTCAGACAAAACATGCTCCTCCAATACAAGTTGGCTTGGTACCTGGTGACAGCAGAGTAACTTGCTGCTACAGGAAGAATCCTGGTCACTAGCTCTTTGATAGACAAGTCCAAGTTTGGATCGACTGAAAATGCTCGGTTCTGCCTGCCTACAAGAGGCTGTGCTGTTACGTATCTTCCATCCACGCCAATCAGGACGTACAGCAAGTCTTCCACAATCATGGATTCTTGGGAAGCTAAAGGCAAAGTACCTATTTCCAAAGAGAAGAGAAAAAAAGAACACAGTCAGAACTTGCTGCAGTACCTGACTGTACATTCGTAACATTTCAGTCTAGTACCTGAAGCTCGAAAGAAATACATATCACCATTCAAAGAGAATAAAGTAAGATCATACAAAGCTGAATCAAGACGTAGAGAAATAAAACTGAGTTAGGGTCAGCTCCAAAATCACCTACCTTGCTTTCCAGGAAAACAGAATCCTTTGCTCATTTATACCCAAAGCAAACCAAGTAGACAGGGCTACACATCTACAGCCAAGAGAATATCACCCACAGCTTGCGCTGCTGATCCTTCCACTCAAGAAGACTCCGTTATACTGGATGTGAGCAGCTCCAATACTGTCAACAACTGTCCCTACTCCCCTCCACTGAAATATTCAAATATCAAGAAACCAGTTCAAATAGAGCAACAAAGATAAGCTATTTATGGGCACCTTAAAGAACGAACCTACTGTTTTCATGTCCCCATTAGACATAGTCCAAATCTACATCAGAAAAAAGCTACAGATTTCTTGTAGGAGCATCCACAGTTCTAGGAAATGGAAACATGAGCCTCTAACTCAGTTGTTCTCTTTCAAAAAGGTATAAATCTAATTTATGAATAAGAAACTCTACACAGTTCAGTCATAGGTTAGACTACAACAGAGAGAGATTAATTTCCCACTGCTCTAGTGAGGAGAGAGACAGCAAACCAAGGAAGTCGCTACAGTCTTACTGGAGGGGCTACTGAGCTGGGTGGCTTGAAAAATACTCCCTTGTCAGATACAACTAAAGATTTTTCAGCTAAGTATACAGCTGCAGTTCTCCTACAGTAGGATTTTATGGTGGCTGTGGCTCAAGAGAGAAAAAGAACTGGCAGACCCAAAACAGGTCAGATCCCACGGACCAACAGTGGGGCTGGAATTTGGCACAGGAGAAACACAGTGAATGATACAAGCCTGGGTCTTTTTTTCTTTGAACCTCACTCTTTGTCTACAGAGTGCGAGGAGCCAAGTTTTGCTCTCATCCAAAGTGTCACGAAATCCGAATAGCACTCCTGAACAAGTACAAAACGTAAAAAGTTAATGCAATTTTCCCTGCCTTTCACATACCTATAGGTAAAGTTGTGTCAGTGCTTAAACTGGTGCCATTTAAGAAATCTCCTATAAGCGCAGGTCTCTCATACACCCAGGATGGAAATATTGGAATGGGCTGACCAGAATTCTTCTTGTTCTGCTTGTCTCGGAGGATTTTTCGTGTAAGTTCAAGAGGCTGCTGAAAAAAAAGAGAGCGAGAGGAAGGAGAAAAAGATATATTCAGAATCCCAAGAATTCTTTAATTTTAAGCAGAAATTGACTGTAAACTGGTAACTTAAGAACAGAAAGTAGAACAGCCGATGATTGAGTAGCACAGTGTAGGATTTGGTCTCCCGATACCGTCTAGTCTATTGGTCTCAGTGATGTAGAGGTGTTTTATATAGCTGGCCTTCTTTTTATTGGAGGGTACCTAAAACAACACCTTTCTGCATCCCTCCCCACCAGGCTGGGTGCGAGGGCACACACATGGGAGCAGAACCGGGGTGCACAGCCACCAGGGAGCTTACTAGTTTGCAAAGAGCACTATGTGAAAGGCAACAAACTCCTTCCAGAAGCAATAAGCAGCGACACCTTACTCAAGGGGCACTTGCAGATAGGCTAACAAACACTTCTGAACTCGGTTTCTGCTCCATGCCCGCTGAGTAGCTGTGTACCAAATGCAATCCAGATAGTCCACCCACAGGAAATGATTGAAAGGTTTTTTATGAGGTCTGATACAAAAAAAAATATGAGACTAACCCTATAGCTTGGGAACCAAGAGTGTGAGGGGAGAGACAAAGAGCTGATTACAGAACATGTTCCATCCTGCCACAGTGAGAGAAGGCTCAGCTTCATCACTTCACTCAGTACAACTGGACGTGTGTTCACACAGAGATGTTTTCTTACCATCAGTTGAAAAATGTCAGTGTGCAAGAGTGAACAGTGAGTTAACATCAAGTTTCTTACTACAAAGATCAGTTATCACACAGGAACTTCATCTTCCCTTCATGACTGAAATCAACCACTTGACTCGGATCATCTCTGATGAATTTGGATGGTTGATTTTTGATACGGTCTGTGCAGACACGTATTTCACAGTGTAGATGGAACAAGGTTGTTTCATCACTGCCTGACAGGGGGAGGGGCGTGGACTCTGTTTCAGGTTTGAATTTTCTACCACGCATGTCTATCCCTTCAAGCCGAGAGACCCATTGGGTGTCCCAAATCACGGTACACGGAGGGTCCATCAATGGCCCAAAGCGATCTGACCACCACCACAAACTAGTCACTTGTTGGAAGATGCATCATCTACTGCCATCCCTTCCACCAGGGACAGCAGGGTGTTCCCTGGAAGGTGTTGGCTCTGCTCAGCCATTGCCACAGAAAGTTTCACAGATCAAAGAGTAACCATGTACCTGCTGAGGAGCCAGCATGGGCAGTAAACCATACACAGCCTGAGCTAGAGAACTCACCAGCAAAGGCTGGGAGGACACATTATGGATATCAACGCTGCCACGTGGCCAAGACTGGGCCAGAGGTGCCGCAGCGTGAGTGAAGCACAAACCCCACCAATGCAGACAGACCCACATGCTGACAAGACAGAGATACGCCTCCCCTGAGCAAGGACTGCCACAATAGAAACTGCAGATGGAGAACACCCCACTGTGTGATTTCTGAGCATCCACAAGCGGGCCAGCATCCTCAGAAACAGTCACATTCAGAGCCTGGAGGCTGGTCCCACCAGATTTTATTGACCAGTCACCAGAAGGCAGAACAGAAACAAACCTCTGGGCCAAAGGCAAGCTGCAAAATGTTAAATGGAAGCATTTGCATATATTGTCCAGCTGTCACTCACTACAGACCTCTGAGCATCTGTTCTTCTTCCCTGTCTCCCCATCTGTCATTCTTTCACCTCTGTACAAGTAACTATCCATTCACAGTTGCTCCCAGTTTGCCTTCTGCAGCCAAAATGCCCTTACTTTGACAAGCTTTTTGTTGTATTTTCCTCCCTGCTGTCCAGCTGAGCAGGGGGAGCAACACAGTGGCTATTTATAGAACTGAACATAGGAAAGAGAATTTCAAATTTAAATAATAATCACACTTTTGCACTTCCCACCACCCAGAGTCTTGATAATGAAAGGCTTGATTAACTGTTTTCTAAGCCTGTGTCTTGTTTACTTCTACAGCAGATTTTTTATTTCCTTTTTGTCTTTGGGATCACTTTGCAGCATTAATTTCAGGAGCTCAAATAGCCAACTAGAGGAAACAGCTCTATCCACTTGGGGAATGACAATGTGAGGCACTGTACCCACATCATCTGAGGGAGCAGAACTCCTAGCGAGGATGGGAACACACCACAGTGGCCGCCCAGCTCCTGAGCAAGCGCTGTCACAGGTCAAAAGGGAAATGTCAGCAAAGCCTAAAGCAGTCATTTGAACTCAGAAAATGAAATTACCTTAAACTCTGCCAGTTAGAACAGCCGCGACATAAATGTGACCCATCTTAACTGACATAAACAGAAAAAGGCCACTTTTACTGTGAAGAGTACAAACATTTAATATAATCTAATAAATTTTGTCAGATGATTTAGATTACCTACACAGATAGGAACATTTATATTTCTACTAGATGATAAAAGTTAAGAGCACAGCTATACACATGAGCAGAAAGGAAAGATTTTGTGTCCCCAGCTTGGGAAAAGACAGTACCTGCTGCACACTCGAGTTGGCTGTGACACTGCCCAGCTGCTTGCGGAGCTCCTCAAGTTCCTGTAGGGATATCTTGGAAGTAGACGAGGGAATGGAAAAGTTTGTGCTGCCACTGGTTGCTGCATTTGCTGCAAGTTCTGCCCTTTCTTTGGCATTTTGTTGCAAATACTGGAGTGTCTGTACATAAACAAAAAGAAAACATTTTGTTAACACTGGTCAGCACACATTAAAGCAAAAAACATACGATCATAAGACAGTTGTGTTGAATCAGACCATAAGCCTCTCTGATTCAGTTATCCGCATCTTAGTAGTTGATATCAAAAGGAGTGTAATTCTCAGCAGTACTTTAATACTTAAGTAAATGCTGGAAGTGGTTACCTGTTGATCTCAATGCAATTTGCTGAAAATGATCAGAAAGCATGTTGTACTTAAAAACGCTGCATTGTTGCTACTGTTGAATACTTGTAAGACACCCAATTTGAAAGAAGAAACCAACCTCTTTGTCTTCAGTGAGTTTTGACAGTAGATAAACTAAAGAATCTAGATGCCGCGTGTTTTTAGACTTCAGCTCATCATACTTCTTTAAAAAATCTTCAGGAGTTCGAGAAAACTCTGCTATTTTTACCTGTAAAACACCACATTAATATTAAATGTTTAGTGCATATTATTATTGCATTTCAGAGGAGAGAATTGGGCAAGGATGGAAACACAGTGCAGGCTGCTGCCACCACCAAAGTACTTTGCAGAATGGGTTTTGGACTGAATGCTGTAGAATTATCTCTTGCTAATAATTACATTGGAGAAGAGTGAGGGTTCCAGCACGTCAGGTGATGGAGAAGGGACTGCAGGAAAGAAAAGATGAAGGTGAGCACCAGTCTGTAGCTGGGTTCACTTTGCACATGCTCAGTCTGAAGCAATATAATTTTTTACCAGCAGGTTTACTAAGGGATGATGAAGCCACATCTGGATCCTGGGCTCACTTTAGGGGCCCCACTAGCAAGAGAGACACCAACAGACTGGACTGAGCCCAGTGCAGAGCCATGGGGATGGTGAGGCATCCTGCCCACTGCCCCAAAGGCTTACAGCCCCTGCTCCCAGGGACACAGCAAAAGCACCACAGGTGCTGCCACAAACACGCACAATCCCAGGCAAACAGTTCTTTCTGGAGACTGTGGTGACTTTGGGACACAGCCAGAGAGAAGGACGGAATCTCCTGGAGATTTTCAAAAGCCAGCTAAGCAGTCTGCTGTAGCTGTGGTGCTGGCCTTGCTGGGAACAAGGGGTCAGATGGCAGGTCTCCAGCTGCACCTCCTGCTTAAATCTTTCTACAAGTCTATGAGCTGTAGCTGTCAGTGTAAACAATGCACAAGAGTAGAATTAGAGAAAACATGCACTTCAGGCCACAAAATGAACTTTCAGACACTGTTAGAAAATTTCCTGCGTTCAAAGCTTGACTGATGGACTGCTTTTAAAAACAACAACGAAAGCAGTATTAGGAGCCAGCAATGCGCCCTCGTGGTCAAGAAGGCCAGTGGAGAAGAGTGTGGCCTGCAGGCTGAGGGAGGTTCTCTCCCTCTACTTTGCCCTAGTGAGACCTCATCTGGAGGCCTGTGTCCAGTTTTGGGCTCCTCAGTTCAAGAAGGACAAGGAATGACTGGAGAGTTCAGTGGAGGTCACGGAGATGATGAGGGTCTGGAACACCTCTCTTATGAGGAAAGGCTGTGTAAGATCCATCTGTTTAGCCTAGAAAGGAGAAGACTGCGAGGGGATCTCATCAATGCTCATCAATATCTCTGGGACAGGTGTCAAGAGGATGGGGTCAGACTCTTCTCAACAGTGCCCACTGGCAGGCTAAGGGGAAACAGGTACCAACTGGACACAGGTAATTCCACCTGAAAATGAGGAAAATCTTTACTGTGAGGCTGATGGAGCACTGGAACAGGCTGCCCAGGGAGGTTGTGGAGTCTCCTTCTCTGGAGATATTTAAAACCCACCCAGACACATTCCTGTGCAATCTGCTTAAGGTGCTTTCGCAGGGGGGTCGGAGTGAATGAGCTCCAGAGGCCCCTTCTAACTCTTACCATTCTGTGATTATGGCCACAGAATTATGCCTGGTCATGAGAGAGTCAATCTTTAATCCCTAGTACTTGGAGGATACGCAGAAAAAAGCAAGGTTTTGTTCATATAATCCTATGTCATATAGTTACTATTTTCATTTGGTTTTTTCTTCCAAAGGATAACTGCTCTAATTAAACTTTTAAACGACCACCACAGGCACAAAATAAGCTCCTTCTTTGAACTTCTCCACCATCCCAGTTCTAACAATCTTTCTCAAGTTCTTCCACCAACCTCTCCCTTTTCCCTGACATAATCTTCCTACTTTATACCCAAAATTGAGATTACAGATCAAATTACTCCCTTTTTTTTCACCAATGCCAACATGATAGCACTGCTGTTCTCAGAAAAACTTGGGACAGCCATTACCCCTACCAAGTAGTGTCTAGCTCCGCACCCAGAGAAATCAAGTTTCTCACAGACAAGTAGAGTAAAGAAAAGGCAGCTCATATCACTGGCCAAGAGAAATCACACTGAGGAATGTTTATCTTGAATTTCTCCTTTAGGGAGGACCGTGCTTTCAGAGCTGATGTAACCTCTATCAACAAGCAAAGGACGCACACTGCCTCAGGAGTCCTGCTGGCCTTCCCATAAGGTCTGAAACACATCTCCGCTGCGACTGTAGCACGGCGATGCTTACCTTCGCACTGTGTGCAGAAACGGTCGTGGTAACATAAGGCGTTCGATTCTTCTGCAGAAGATCAATGTAGACTTCGGCTCCTTCTCCGCCGTGAACACGAAGCAGGCTGAGCAACTCATTGACGTCATGGTGAATGCGGAACTCACTCATGCTACCAGCCGAGGCTACAAGTTCCACAGGACGCAGAAACTCGTTATTTTACTACCGCAAATGAAAATATATCAGCACAAACAACATTTCCTCACTACGTTATGAGCCTGTAAGGTATGCCAAAACAGATCAGAACAAAGAAACACATGGAGGAGGAGGAAGCAAGCAAAAAGAGATACTCATAATCATGTCCGATTTACCTATACCAGTACAAACCCCACCTTACATGCATGTGAGCCAGCAGAGAACTTTTCAATCCCAGAATCGCACTGGTGGTCAAAGAATTACTGAGTTCCTGTAAACGGTTTGTGTACTGACAGACTGCAGACACAGCTGGAACCGCTGGCTTCAGCCATCTGCCCACACTGCTGCTTCTAAAGTAGTTCAAAAGCAGCTTCTCCATGTTTAGAGACCTTTCTATTCTACTGCCCACTTTATTAATCGATAACCGCCAAATTCTGCAAAGTTACTTAAATGATGGCTGCAGAATTAAGAGCGATTGAAGCCTCATGCAAAGACGGAGTTTAACATGCTGATGCAGAATATCAAGCATATGAAAACGCTTTTGGTTTGCCAAAATCATTTAATTATTTAGGCCGGAATGGATCTCTGCAAGCCTCAGTCCAACTCTCCACCCGAAACTGACTCAGGGGACATGCAGGGACTTGTCCAGTCCAAGCTTAATTATCTCCAAAGATCCAGATTCCCCACTAGTCAGGGCTCTAACTCTCATGTGGAAACACCTTTTCCTTCCAGTACCCAAAAGGGCTACAAGAAAGCTGCGGAGGGACTTTTTACAAAGGCATGGAGTGATAGGACAAGGTGGAATGGCTTTAAATTGGAGAGGGGCAGATTTAGACTAGACATGAGAAGGAAATTCTTCACAATGAGGGTGGTGAGGCCCTGTCCCAGGTTGCCCAGGAAGCTGTGGCTGCCCCATCCCTGTAGGTGTTCCAGGCCAGGCTGGATGGGCCTTGGGCAGCCTGAGCCAGTGGGAGGTGTCCCTGCCCACAACAGTGAGTTGGAACTGGATGATCTTTAAGGTCCTTTCCAATTCAAACCATTCTATGATTCTACGCCTATCCATACATAAGTACTTCTACTTTTATATGAATGGTTATTTATTACTTACTTTGAAAGTAATTATAATAAAGAGGGGGCCAAACTTTTTAGCAGAGTCTTTTGCAACAGGACAGGCGTAATCGTTTTAAACTAAAAGAGTGGAGCTTCAGAATAGATAGAAGACATTTTTTTTTGCAGAGGGTGGTGAGACTGATACTGACAATGCCAGCAAATGAAACTCTCTCAGATTCATTTTGGTGTTTTAGAAAGCAAGCATCCTTTATCAGGCCTGGGCAACGTGAGGGAGTGATCTCCATCAATCATGTGCAGCCAGACAAGAACTGGGAGAGAATATACTTCCAACTTACAAGCAATGTATAAATTTCCCCAGAAATTTTATGCATCTTCTGTTACTTTCCAAGTGTTCTGAAACTTCGCAACAGTCAAAACTCTTGCTCATTTGGAGCTGGCTTCAGCTCTCTGCCTGACCTTGGATTTGAGTTAGGGAAGTACTGCAACTGGCGGTGGTTACAGAAGAAGAGACATCTGTTCAGGACAGATCATACTGAACACAAGATGCTATCATCTTCAAGGAATAATGTCTAGAAAAGCATCATTTTAAAGAAAACATTCTATCAGAAGAACATTCTGTCTAACTTTAAAAAAACACAAACCCACAACTGCTCAGACGAAACTTAACTCTACTTTAGCTTAAATAAAAATATTCCACCTTGTGACGTTTCAAAACATTCCAGGTATTGTTTCAAGACACTGGCCCAGGTTCCCTAGAGAGATAGTGGATGCCCCATGGAATCATACAGTGGTTTGAGTTGGAATGGACCTTAAAGATCATCTGATTCCGATGCCCCTGCTAAAGGCAGGGACACCTCCCACTGGATCAGGTGCCCAAGGCCCATCCAACCTGGCCTTGGAACAATTCCAGGGATGGGGCAGCCACAGCTTCCTGGGCAGCCTGGGACAGGACCTCACCACCCTCATCATGAAGAATTTCCTCCTTATGTCTCATCTAAATCTTCCCCTCTCCAATTTATAGCCACCCCTCCTCATCCTATCACTCATGTCTAGTCTAAATCTGCCCCTCTCCAGCTTAAAGCTGTTCCTCTCCATCCTGTCACTCCATGTCTTTGTAAACAGTCCCTCCCCAGCTTTCCTGTAGCCCCTTCAGGTACTGGAAGCTGCTCTAAGGTCTCCTCTGAGCCTTCTCTTCTCCAGGCTGAACAGCCCCAACTCTATCAGCCTGTCCTCGGATGAAGGTGCTCCAGCCCTTCCTGGAAACGCTCAAATGAGATCGGATGGGGCTCTGACGGAGCTGGAGACGTCCCTGCTCGCTGACAGGGCGCTGGACTGGGTGGGCTTTAAAGGGGCCTTCCAACACAAACCGTTCTGTGACAGAGGCGGCCCCGCCAGCGCCCCGGGCCCGGAGCCGCCTGGGTCACTACGACCCAAGGACTCAGCCCGAGGATTCCTCCGGGCTCTCGGGGCTCTATGGGCCGCTCCCCACCACCGCGGGACGAAACCCGCCCCCCGGCCGCCAGGGCCACACCCAGCGCCGGCCCCACCGCCCCACGCGGGACACCGCGCCCAGCCCGGCCCGGCCGCACCTGCCCGCCGGAAGTGCCCGCGCCGACCGGAAGCGCCTTTCGCGCGCCCGCGCTCCCCCTCACCCCCCTGTCAGCCAAGAGCTCCTCAGTCATTCGAAAGCGCCCCCGCGCATGACCACACCCCCTACATGCATTAGTCTCGCAGCGCCCTCTGCGCGTGCGCACTACCATACCCCCACCGGGCCCTCGGTGCACTCTTTTGCGCATGCGCTCTCTCTAAGAGGAACTCGATTTTCCGCTAGGCGCATGCACACTGTACCTGTCACGGAAGCATTCTGCGCATGCGTATTGACCCTCGGGCATTGGAAGCTTTCTACGCATGCACACTGGCCCGCCCGTCACGGGATGCTTTTGCACATGCGCACTCCCCGTACCAGGAGCGTGTCGTACATGCGCACTGCCACTCACGGAAACCTCTGCGCATACAGATGTTCTCCTTCAGGCACAGAAAGCTTCTCCTGCGCATGCGCACTGCCCTCAGTCCTGGAAGCGCCAGGGCCCGCGATGGCGCTGGTGCCACCCGGGCTGCGCCGCCGCCTGCAGGAGGCCCCGGCCCCGCTCCCCGCGCTGCTCCCTGCCGTGGCCCCGGTCCCTCCCCCGCCACCGTTCACCTTCGTCCCCCGGCGCCACCGCCTGGACCGCGTCCACGCGCTGCTGGAGGTGCGGGGCTCTCCCGCGGCAGGGCCGGGCCCCGCGGCGCGGCCCGGGCTGCCACGGCTCTCTCTCCTCTCCTAGGATGGGGACGTCCACAGGCACCTCTACCTGCGGGGCGTCCTCAGCGGCCTGGCGGAAGCGGCGGAGAGGCCCAGGTACGTGTGGGGATCCACCCGGCTCCCTGGAGGCCAAAGAGGAAGAACCTGGGGAAAGGAAGAGGGCACCGGTGCGCTGCAGAGCGGCTCCGTGAAGGAAAAGGAGAAGATCTCAGCACCCATCTGAACGGGTCAAAACCGGGCTGCTGCGGTGGGCTCTGTGCCTGCTGGAGGAGCAGTTACACTGAGAGCTCCCTGTGAGCGGATGTGAGCTCTGCAGCATGGCTGTAGACTGCGATGGTGGCTGAGTGAGACAACCTGAGGGGCTACAAGAAAGCTGGAGGGGGACTTTTTACAAAGGCTTGTAGTGGTACAACAAGGGGGAATGGCTTTAAACGGGAGAGGGGCAGATTTAGCCTATATATAAGGAAGAAATTCTTCACAATGAGGGCGGTGAGGCACTGGAACAGGTTTCCCAGGGAAGTCGTGGCTACCCCATCCCTGGAGGTGACTGTTTACAAAGGCTTGGAGGGATAGGACAAGGTGGAATGGCTTTAAATTGGAGAGGGGCAGATTTAGAGTGGACATGAGGAGGAAATTCTTCACGATGAGTCTGGTGAGGCACTGGCCCAGGTTGCCCAGGAAAGCTGTGGCTGCCCCATCCCTGGAGGGGTTCAAGGCCAGGTTGGATGGGCCTTGGGCAGCCTGATCCAGTGGGAGGTGTCCCTGCCCATGGCAGGGGGTTGGAACTGGGTGGTCTTCAAGGCCGCTTCCAACTCAAACTATTCCATGACTTAAGTTGCAGGGTGTTATTTCCCCAAGAGTGGGAAAGCTGCTCAGACAGCCCGCGTTAGGAAGAGTAAGGAGAATTCATCCTGCTTTTGCCTGCTCTTGCATATGAGACTGAAGAAGTGTTTTGAGGCTTGTATGAGGTCCTCCTACAGTTGCCTATTCAACAGCATTGGCACAGAGTTTTAATCCATGGCTGCAACATTAAGGTCAAACAGCTTAATTTTCACGTTGCTGCGTGTTTCTTAATCAAAGTACCACTTCATTGCATGGTAATTTATACAATGCTCAAGCCCCCACGGCAAATAAGAGATTGTGACTGCCAGCACCATCGTAATCTTCATTCCATTGCACCTCACAATTAATCTAAATGTTATTCACCTGAAATGCCACAAGTAAATACAGTCATTTAGGGGATTATCTGGAGCTTAAATTAAGTCTCTGATTTCATTTAAGGCGTGGGTGTCCTACCTTTGCCTACAGGGTGTCTGAATTCAGTTGCCACATCTCTGGGTGCTGCCAGGTCTTTGACACACTGGAGGGCTACGAGCACCACTACAACTCACTGCACAGGAACGTCTGCTCCTTCTGCAAGCGATCCTTCCCATCAGGGCACCTGTTGGACATTCACATACTGGAGTGGCATGACTCACTCTTCGAGATAATGGCCGAGAAGCAGAACATGGTGAGTGGCCATGCCCAGCCCTTCAGTTGAGGCTGGCGCGCATGGCATGGGCTGGCACCGCTTGCCTTTTCCAATTATGTCTTTATTGTTTCCCCTGCCTTTCAGTACAAGTGTTTGGTAGAAGGCTGCACAGAGATGTTCAAGAGCAGCGAGGACAGAAAGAATCACTTGGTCACCATTCACCTTTACCCTGCTGACTTTCGCTTTGATAAACCTAAGAAGGTGAAAAGGTAACTGCAGAGCTGCAATGCACAACTGATTTTCCCTGGCAGAGGTGATGTTGTTCTCTGCTGTTGCATTCCCTTTCCAGAGGAAGCAAGTTTATACCTTAACAGGCTCAGAAATGACATTTTTGGCTGCTTATAAGAACAGGTCAACTTGCAAATCTTTCTGTGGCAATGTTTTAGTTTATCTTGATGTTGAAGCGCATCTTATTTCTCTCCCTGTGCTGCTCCAGGCTCTGCTTCCTTTGTGCCATCTCAAGTGTAAACGTGAAGCCCAGCATCCCTCTGCAGTACTTTGTGTACGTTTCCCACTTTGCTGTCCAATCCCTTGCATTATTCTTGTTCCCTAAAACCACAAGTTGAGCAGAGGGAGGCTTTGTAAGTTTGGCACGTGGCTTTCTCAGCTGGCTGCTTGTTAGAGCCGACTCCTGACACCAGGAATGCTAGGGCCCACCTCAACCTGCACGGTCTAAGAGGGAGGGTCAAAAGGGTTCTTTTGATATCTGTGTGGCGAATCGGAGACTAACAAATCTCCCAGGAGAAATTCAAAAACAGTGAATATTAGACACAGCCAAAATCACAAAGCAGGTACTCGGGTGCATTCCGAGTTGCAGCTTCTCAGAGTTGCAAAACCAGATCCCAGCCTGATACCTTGGACACAGCCAAGCTGGCTGAACAAACTACAGCACAACTTTGATTAAATCCAATATACCGCAGCACCAAGGAAAAAGAAGATACAGTAAGATAAGTGGGAGAAAGAGAGAAAAAGAAGTAGCAAAGAAAAAGAAAAATTATCACCACTCCAGTAGGGCACAGAGGTTCCTCAGGAAAATGCAGTCCATCCAGCAGCAATTCTTCAGGAACATGTTGTCATATAATCATAGTTTGGGTTAGAAGGGACCTTAAAGATCATCCAGTTCCAACCCCCCTGCTGTGGGCAGGGACACCTCCCACTGGCTCAGGCTGCCCAAGGCCCTTCCAACCTGGCCTGGAACACCTCCAGGGGTGGGGCAGCCACAGCTTCCCTGGGCAACCTGAGCCAGTGTTTGCTCTGCCAAATCTCTGTGCCCCCGTGCAGTAACCCAACCCATCTTGGACCTGACCTGTTTCATCATGAAATACCTTTCCTTTCTCTGCTCTGGGCTTACGTGGCAGCTGCTGAGGCAGGATGTAAACTTTTGTCTCTGCAGTGGCCCCAAGCACATGAGCTCTTCCACGCAGCAGGGTGCCAGCGTGCCGATGGATGTGAGCATGGAGACGTTGGAGCAATGCCAAGTGGACCCCATGGAAACAAGGCCCAGTGAGAACATGGAGATCCCTCAGCCTGCAGCCAGCCCCAGTCCTTCGGTGCCAGAGAAACGACTCTATAAATCCAGGTCTGTACCGTTGGTCTCCACAGCCAAAAATTTCTGGGGCTGGGACTGTATAATAATTGCATTTTGTAGCGCAATTAGAACTAGGGTATAGAAACAGTAGTGCTCAGGGTGTTTCTGTGTTGGAGATCCAAGAGGTAGGATTTCCACGTAGGTTTTAAAAGCCATTTTTAAAAGATGAAAGTGTAAGGAATTACAGAGCACACCTGTGCTGTGAAAGCTGTGTGGGGTTTCTGTTAGTCTGCCCACCCATGTTCTCTTCCCAGGATATTGCAGAATGGCGTGGGTCTGAAAGTAAGAACTCTGTCCTGAAATAGTCAAACAAGTTTTGTTCCTGCTTTCTGCTACTTTCCTGTCTTAGCTGGCTTGGGGCTGAGCTGTTGCACTGGAGCTGTCTGTGCTCCCATGCAATCACAGGACAAGGCACAAAGCAGGTGAACATCCTATTCTGGACCTTAGGTTTTGCAGCATTGCAGCTTTTTCTGTTTGTTTTTGTTAATGAAATCTTTACAGAAAGTTGAAACTGAATTGCCTAATGCTGGCTTGAGTTTGAAATGGTGATGTAAAGCCTGTAGGAGATACAAGGTAGCCATCAAAAAGTCATCACCTTCTTCACAGCACAGAGTTCACTGTCATTTTATTCATCGTTTTAATTGTCTCAGTGTGAGGACTAATAGGGTTTTGCCTGAACTGTTCCAGTTAGCAAAGGGATTATTGTGGCTGAAGTTTCCCACACCTGTGATGCACTGGCAGTCTAGGAGCAACGTGATGAGCCCACAGCCACGCTGAAATGCTGTGTGAGGAGACCCATTTCTGTCTTCAGCTGCCTTCCATTTTCTCTGGCGCCAGCAATTGGCTCTGGCTCTGTCAGATGAGATGAGCGTTGCTGACACGGGGCTTTCTGATTGGGTTGTGGAGTCTAAAAGCACTTCCAATGCACTGCGGGGAGTGGGTTCTGCTTTTGTATGTTGTGGTTTGCTGGAAAAAATCCTGTTTTCAAGCAGCTGCCATGGTAATGTTTTAAAGTTCACTGCTTTGTTCAGTGTAACAGCTTGTAAAGCCAAAAGAAACTCCCTCAAGTTCGAGGTGATACTGCAAGTCAAAAGGAAGGTTTGCTGCTGAAGGGACACACTTCTACTGCTGCTTCTGCTGTCCTGCTCTTCGTGACCATGTCCTTCCAGAACAAACCACCGCAGCGTGCCTAATGGCATAGGACACTGTGTAACTCCTCGCACCTGGCTGTGAGGAGAGGAGAGGCCTTCAGGGTATAAATTTGCAGAACAAATGGGAAAGCAGAGCAGTTTCACCTATTTTTTAGTTATGCTTTGGTGATTTAGGTGTTCTACTCCTCTGATACCTTGCTCTTCGTGCTCTGGGACCTTGAAACTTTACACAAAGCATAAAGCATCGCAGTGATCCTGCGAGAGACGGGCTGTTAGCTGTTAACTTTTATTAAAGTGTGTCTCCCTTTCCAGGGTCCCATCCACCATTTGCTTTGGACAAGGTGCCACCCGAGGATTTAAAGGACCAAGGAAGAAAGTGTGAAGGTCAGTGCACAGATGTGTGCAAGAGGAGAAGGCACCAGCTGCCGCATTAGTGCTGGCACTGTGTCCGAGCAGGGGTACCTGCAGTTCCATGGGAGTGTCCTTCTCCATACTCGGAAGGCAGAAGGGTGAGAACAGGGATTGTGCAGCAACAGTCCCTTTGTGTCCATGTGCCACCTCCTTTTGGCAGCACTGCAGAGCCAACCCGTGCTTGTGATGAGACACAACAGTCTCTTCTGACACCCTCTGAAATCCAGCTAAATATAAATTCATCCACCTTGGTGCTGTGAGTTTTTGTATCTCACCCGTGCCAGGACTGCCCTGGGCAGCAGTGGCTTTCTGGAGAGGCGATCACATCTTGCCTGAGCTTGGAAATAGCAAATGCTGCTTTGAAACCACAGGCAGCTGTGAGTGTTGTGTAGGCTTTGTGAAAAAATCATGAGGAATTGCTGCCAGAAATGCAGCAGGGGTAACACCGAGCAAAATGTGTTCCCTCGTCCTGCAGGAGCAGCCCTGTGGCGAAGGAGTTGGGGTGCTGGTTGATGAGACATTCAACATGAGCCGGCAATGTGCGCTCGCAGCCCAGGTGGCCAACCACGTCCTGGGCTGCATCTAAAGCAGCGTGGCCAGCAGGGCGGGGGGTGATTCTGCCCCTCTGTTCCTCTCTTGTGGGACCCCACCTGGAGTATTGTGTCCAGTTCTGGAATCCTCTACATAAGAAGGGGATGGAGCTGTTGGAACGGGTCCAGAGGAGGCTACAAAATGATCTGAGGGCTGGAGCACCTCCCATCCGAGGACAGGCTGAGAGGGTTGTCGTTGTTCAGCCTGCAGAAGAGAAGGCTCTGAGGAGACCTTAGAGTGACATTCCAGTACCTGAAGGGGCTACAGGAAAGCTGGAGAGGGGCTGTTCACAAAGGCACGGAGTGATAGGATGAGGGGGGGTGGCTATAAATTGGAGAGGGGAGGATTTAGATGAGGCAAGAGGAAATCCTTCACAATGGGCGTGAGGAGGCCCTGTCCCAGGTTGCCCAGGGAAGTTGTGTCTGCACCATCCCTGGAGGTGTTCCAGGCCAGGTTGGATGGGGTTTTGGGCAGCCTGAGCCAGTGGGAGGTGTCCCTGCCCATCGCAGGGGGGTGGAACTGGATGGGCTTTAAAAGGTCCCTTCCAACCCAAACCATTCTATGATCCTCGCAGCCTCCTCAGCTGGCCTGGGCACAGGGCGTTGCACTTCCCTGCTGGCCCTGCTTGCACAGAGGGGAATCAAAATGAAATCCAAAGGAAGAGCGTGTAGATTACTACAGTTAATTTAATTTTTCTGATTTCATTCTTTCGATTTCTGGCATTGCTTTTAGAAGCTCCCAGCAAAGGCAGTGCTTGGCACAGCATGCAGACACAGGATGGGATGGGCTGAAGTACACACCGGTGGCTTGCAGAAAGAGTCCTGGACTGCAGTGGAGCACGGTGACGTGGAGCTGAGAAGAAATCAACTGCTGGAGCTGAGACTACATGAGAGGAAAAAAAAAGATTCCAGAAATTCCAAGGAAAAACTCTGCTGCCTGTACAGAAGCTGGAACCAATGACAAAAGAAACCAGAAAAAAAAAAAATTGGTCCTTAATTCCAACCTTCTCCGTCTCCCTGAAGTCAGCTCTGCTCCCCAGCGCTTGCTCTTAAACCCACGTGAAAGGTTTGCCTGGACCAGGAAAAGCATCCGGGTCCCTTGCAGCTCATTTCCATGGGGAGTTAAAATAAGTGACTTCCAACTGGTTGAATAAATAAAAAGAATTTTTACAAAATTGCCTTGAAGAGAATTTTATGCTGTTTGAAGCCCAGGCAGAGTCAGATGTGAAGAATGAACCTCCCTTTGTTCCATGAGCCCCAAAAAGCAGAGTGAGGTGGAGGTTATTTTTCCTTGTGCCTTTCCCTTCCTTTTTCATCTTATCCTACCAGGAGAAAAGATTCTTTGGAAATGTAAGGCCAGGCTCAATGTACCGCCGCCAAGTCTCAGGGTCCTGTTGAAGTGTGGCACTTAAAAAATTGTCCATAAAGGGGGGAAAAAAGAGGTTGCTGAAATGGCATTTATCCAAGTAGCTTAGGATCTATAATTGCTTTTTTCACCCTCCCCCCTCTCTGGGAGGAACAAGGGATAAAAAGGCCTTTGAAAAATCCTTGCCAGTAGCCACCTCTGAGAACCCTCACACACCCAGAGCCCACAGCCACCCCTGAGGACTCGCGCACCTCCTCTGCCACCCACGTGTTGCAGGAGGAGGGGGAACAGTGAAGAGCTGGGGACAGGCTCTGCTTATTGGGGAGATGTCGGTTGTTTTTTGATGGCATAAAGATGAAGCCCCTCGCAGCAAGGGTTGGGGAGACCTCACCCACGGGTGGACATACCACGTGGTCTTTCCCTTATCTTGTCGCCAAGAATCATCAAGATTAACTGCTTGGGTACGGCTAAGCTTTAATGTCTCTGGATGGGATTAATTTTATCCGTTTGGATAGGCAGTGAGGTTCCAGGAATACGGTGGGCTTGTCATTTCGTGGAAAAATTATGATGGCACCTCTGTGTATATGAAGTTCTCTGAAATCACTGTTGGGTAGAAGCACTCTGAGGACAAATCCCAGTGCTCCTCCAATGCTGTATAAAAAGAATAGCTACTTAATAACCACACTGGTTATTGAGGGTAAATTTATTTATTTCATACATAAATAGTCGTCTGCTTCCTCCTCTCCTGGGACTTTGGCCACATTCCAGGAGGAGGAGGGGCAGTAAGCGGCAGGAGCCAGACTCGACTCTTTGGGGTGACGTAGATTGTTTTTGCAATGGTATAAAGGCTGAGGAAAGAAATGCATTGGTGGGTTGGGAAATTCACCTCCTTCTGTTGTAGGAGAGAGGAAGGTGCCTGTGTGATGGAGATGGAGCCCATCAAGCTGCAGATGCCCCAGGGGCAGGCTCAACACCAAGGAAGAAGTCAGAAGAGATTCTCCCCTGCAGCACCCCACATTGAGCAGCTCCATGTTGGAGGCCACCACCCAGCTGGGACATCTCCTGGGATTCCCCATCTTTGCAGGAGCTGCTGAGGCTTTTGGGGTGCAAGACAGGAGCACATCTCCCTCCCACTCCAGAGAGCTTGTCTGCTGGCAGGAGGACAGACCTGCCCACCCTGCAGCACTCATTGTGGTGTTGCAAGAGTTTTCCAAGCTTTGTGATACACCCAGAATTTCCAGACCCAGGAGCGTGGTCTAACATCACCGGGCTGCAGGGTAGAGCTTCAAGCAGTATGGGGTGTTGGGGATGTCCAGGCAGTGGCAGGGCAGCCAGCGGCAGAAGGCAACCATGGCCCTGAAGAGGCTCCTGTCCCCTCACTTGCTGCATTGCTGATGAGCAAACACCAGCCCTGGCAGCCTCTTCAACCCCTTTCCTTGCCCAGAACACCTCCTCCTGCCCTTCCTGGGGGCTTTGGGGCAAGCAGATCTCCTCGGGCTGGCTTTGGCCCTTTTGCAGTGCTGCAGCCGCCGCTCTATCGTGGGTCGGTCTCAGGGGACAAACCTTCAGCTTCTGACAAGCTGGAAAAGACTGTGAATGACTGAGGAGGCTTTTAGCTGTCCGCCGCTTCTGCTCAGCACTCAGCGTGCACTCACAGCTCAGTTAGTGAGAGATCAAATGTTGTTGTTGCTTTATTGTCACATATGGGGAGGCACAGCCCGCGGTGCCCAGGGCCTGCACGCGCCCCGCTGCACGGGGAGCCCAAGGGAATAAAGGCTGCAGAGCCTGGGTCCGTGGGAGGTTGCACGAGTCCTGGTTATCCACGGTTTCAATACAGGATGGGGGATGATGTGATTGAGAGCAGCCCTGAGGAGAAGGACTTGGTGATGCTGATTGATGAGAAGCTCGACATGAGCCGGCAACGTGTGCTCACAGCCCAGAAAGCCAACTGTGTGCCCGTCTGCATCAAAAGAAGCGAGACCAGCACAGCAAGGGAGGGGATTCTGTTCCTCTCTTGTGAGACCTTGTCTGGAGTATTGTGTCCAGTTCTGAAATCCTCAACATAAGAAGGAGATGGAGCTGTTGGAACGGGTCCAGAGGAGGCTACAAAGATGATCGGAGGGCTGGAGCACCTTCCATATGTGGACAGGCTGAGAGAGTTGGGGTTGTTCAGCCTGGAGAAGAGAAGGCTCTGAGGAGACCTTATAGTGACCTTCCAGTACCTGAAGGGGCTACAGGAAAGCTGGAGAGGGGCTGTTCATAAAGACATGGAGTGATAAGACGAGGAGTGTGGAGAGTTTTGTAGAGACGTGGCTTGAGGAGAAGGGACGTGAGAAAATACAGCTGGTGAAGCAATAGCAGCCTCGTACAAGGACACAGTCTCCTTGAGCAAGAAGTTAGGTGATAACGGGATATAAAAACAGGACCTCGAAAAACCACAAACATCCCAAGAATGCAGCAATAGAGGCAGGGCTGACACTCTGTATCGGACCAATGACGAGCCGTACTTTTGCAATATGTATGAGCCTTATTAGTGCTATTATAAAAGCATGCCTATCGCATCAATAAACTGAGACTTGTTGATCATCATCGGATGTGCTTGTCTCCCATCGACTCCGTCAAATGGTGACCCCGACCGACCGGACACCACGGACGAGCGACGACCGGGTCGGGTCCCGAAGCAGCCGGGACGGCAATAAGCGCGAATACAAAAGGTGACCGTATAGACGAGCCCGGCCGATACGTGCTGCCGAGACCTTGAGGGGTGCAACAGCGCTGACGAATTAGGTATGGAAAGGCAAGCAGCATATGATTTATTTACCGCTTTCCTGCAAAAGCGGCAGGTTAAGGGAATAGATTTGCAGAAGGAGTTACCGGGGCTTTTAGTATACGGGCATGCCAAGGGATTGTTCATAAATCCGCATACTGTACATGAGCTGACAGAGTGGCGAAAGTTCAGGGATGTGTTGTGGGAGGCTACACTAGAGGATGATATAACGGCAAAAAATTTGGGAAAGCTATGGAGGGTGGTACATAACGAGCTTTTACAGCATCAGGCAGAAAAGAAAGCAGCTGAGCAAGCATCTGCTGCTCACACAAAAAATAGAAGCCATGAAAGAGAATTGTCCCAAACCACTCTGTTACCCCCTACGGTCACGCAGGTGGCTTTACCTCCCCCGCCACCACCGCCTTCTGGCTCTGGTTCAGAGGCAGCTTCTGAGCCGTCCGCACCCCCCAAAGAGCAGGGGCCGTCTGCACCCACTGAAGAGCAGGGGCCGCGGCTGAAAGCACCCCCGGCCGTTCTCCCTCTGGACAATGAGCCGATTCCTGGGGCAAAAAGCAACCTAGCGGAGGTCATTGCCAGGGAGCGGAGAGAAGCTTGGGCTGCGCTTGCAAAAGACGGCTTGGAAAGAGGAGATGACGGTGCGGTTAATGCAGCAGCACAGCTAGCACGCCCGGTGACCTTCCAGGCTCAGAGGGGAGGACTGATGGCAACAATTACTGCCCTTGATTGGAAATTGCTGTCACAGTTGCGATCTGCAGTCAGACAGTTTGGGGTGACAAGTGAGCCAGTAAAGCAGATGTTAGACTACATATGGGGCACTCAAGTGCTTCTGCCCGCTGATTGTAGAGGAATAGCAAAGTTAATATTTACACAGCATCAACAGCTTTTATTTAATGCACATTGGCAAGCGATTGTTAACGAATGCGTGGCAGTACAGAGGCAGCCAGCGGATCCTCTTCATGGAGTGACAGCTGATGAGCTTATGGGGCTGGGAGCGTTTCTCCGCATGGAAGCTCAGGCTATGGTGGGACCAGACAAGTGCCGAGAGGCTATGAGATTGGTCAGATTGGCTATAGATAAGGTAAAAGAACCTGGAGGAGTACCCGTATATATGGGAATCAAGCAGGGTCGGGAAGAACCGTTTGGTGCATTTATAGATAAGGCTGCTGCCGCAATAGAAAAAGCAGGGGTACCCGAATACGTGCGAGGGGCACTGCTAAAACAGTGCGCTCTTCAAAATTGCAATCAGGCTACACGGAGTGTGATTAACACCTTGGGTGCAAATTGGACCATAGAGGAGGCATTAGAAAGGATGGCTCAAATGCCGTTAGGATCACAAGCATTTTTAGTAGATGCTATTAAGCAGCTGGGGCTGAGATTACAGGAACAGGCAAAGGCTTCACAAAATCAGCTGTTAGCTGCTCTCGCACCCCTTCAAGCGTCAGCCGCAGTTAATTCGGCTCCATCAGGAACCCGTACGCGATGCTACAGATGCGGAGACATGGGTCACATGCGCCGAGAATGCCAGGCTACAGGGATATGGTGCCGAAAGTGCCGTTCGGATACTCACACTACGGGCGCTTGTCGGCGGAGGTCGGGAAACTCCGGCAGGAGCGCTCAGACACAAGTCGCCGCTGCAGCTCAACCGACCTTCCCTGCCCCCAGCCTGCCACCACAGGGAGCCTCGGGCTGGACTTGGCAGCAGCAGTAGAAATCACGCTAATGACATCGCACCCACAAAAGATCCCAACAGGAATTAAAGGACCTATTGTTATACAAGGTCGAGCGGTGGGTGCACAGCTATTAGGACGATCGTCTGCCTCTATGATTGGATTATTTGTGTTACCTGGTGTTATTGATGCGGACTTTACCGGAGAAATTATGGTTATGGTGCATACTCCTTTTCCACCCGTTCAAATTAATAAGGGACAGAGAATTGCTCAATTGGTACCGTTGGAGCAAATGACAAAAGGGATAAAGCCTATAAGGGAACAAGAGAGGGGAGAAGAAGGTTTCGGATCCACTGGCGGCCTGACTTTGCTGACTTTAAATCTTAATGAAAGGCCCAAGAAAAAAGTGGAGGTGGAATATCAAGGACAAAAGAGGTCATTTTCAGGCCTTTTGGACACTGGGGCTGATTCCAGCATTATTAGCCCTAATTGCTGCCCTCCACATTGGCCTTTACAACCGGCTGCCACCACAGTGACCGGGGTTGGGGGTTTAACCCTGGCCAGTCGCTCCCCTCCTATCAAGGTGAACATGGAAAACAATTAACAGCTACTTTCTCGGTAGTTCAATTGCCACCTACCGTGCAGTGCCTTCTAGGGCGGGACATTCTGACCCAATTGGGAGTGGTGCTAACCAATGAGCACCCTTTGGGGTAGTGGCCGTTGCCTGGACTTTCCCGATTCCCATTACCTGGAAAACCAGCTCTCCGGTGTGGGTTAAGCAATGGCCTTTAAAAAGGGAGAGTCTCCTGCGTGCTCATGATCCAGTGAAGGAGCGATACGAACAGGGGCATCTGCGACTATCCACAAGCCCCTGGAACACTCCAATTTTTGTGATCAAAAAGAAATCGGGAAAGTTTCGTTTGTTACATGATTTGCATGCCGTCAATGCCCAAATGGAACCCATGGGGGCTTTACAACCAGGATTACCTAATCCCGCAATGATTCCTAAGGATTGGCCACTACTCATTATTGATCTTAAAGACTGCTTTTTTACTATTGCCCTTCATCCACAAGACATGATGCGATTCGCATTTACATTGCCTGCACTTAACAGGGAGGGGCCGGACCAAAGATTTGAATGGACAGTACTCCCGCAGGGAATGCGCAATAGTCCTACTTTATGCCAAATTTATGTTGACTCTGCATTACAGCCCCTGAGAAAGAGATGGCCGAATGTAGTGATTTATCACTATATGGATGATATATTGTTTGCCCAACCAAAACCTTTTACTGAACAGCAAATTCAGGAGATACGGACTGCCTTGGCACAATTTTCCCTTGTTATAGCCCCTGAGAAAATTCAAACAACAGCTCCGTGGAAATATTTGGGATGGACAATGTCGGAACAAATAGTTAAACCCCAAAAACCGCAGCTACAAACAAAACTCACAACTCTGAATGAGGCTCAGAAGTTACTGGGCGATCTTCAATGGTTAAAACCGATTGTTGGAATACCGAACGAACTGCTGGACGAATTACGCCCACTTCTCAAAGGCACGGACCCAGCAAGTCCGATCCGTGTTATTCCAGAACAACAGCACACTCTTCAGAAAATAATGGACTGCGTTATGCAGGGGCAGGTCCATCGGCGAGATCCAGAATTATCCATAGACCTGACCATCTGGAACGGTCCCAAATACCTCCTTGGGGCACTGACTCAATTGCAAAAGAAAACGGGGGGAGATAAGGGTATTGGAGTGGATTTCCCCCCGCGTTACAACAAACCAAAACTCTGTTTCAAAAGGTCGAAATGCTGGCGGACTTAATAAAGAAAGGCAAGGAGAGAATGCTACAAGTAGCTGGAACCGAGCCAGCAGTAATCAGGATGCCAATTAAAAAGGATACCTTGGACTGGTACTTGTGTAATAGCGAGGAGCTGCAGGAGGCACTTTTAGGTGCGAGCTGCCCCATTAAAACAGAAAAGCTCCAGCAGGCGCCAGTTCAATGGATAGGGGAGTGGGATTGGATTACTCGGCCAAAACGAGAAAAGTCCCCTATTGCAGATGCTCTTACGGCATTCACGGATGCTGGCAGAAAATCCAGAACTGCTGCAGTAACATGGCAAGAAAAGGGACTATGGAAACATCAGATTTTACAAGCAGAAGCCGCAGACTGTCTACAGACTACGGAACTTTTAGCGGACCGATATGGGTGCCTGCAAAGTGGACTAAACCTGTTCTCGATGCAACGACTGCCAAGCAATCTGACGGAGGAAGACAAGAGGAGAACAGAAGAGAAGCTGCCACTGATGCTACGACCGCTGCTGTCACAGTTGAAAGGATACTCGAAAGCCGTCGACAGGGCTTTGAAGCACTGCCAGACCTTTGAAGGACTGATTACAACTATTGGACGGTTCTCGGGAGTTTCACTGCGGGGGCCAGTGGGTCAACATTGTCTTGACTCTAATAGTCCGCGTTGCGCTGCTTGGGTGGCTTTACACTGTGAGGGTTGCGATAAGATCTTTTGGATAGAACAGTCCCTCGTACGTGACTTATGGTGTAACAGGTGTGCATTTAACCATAACTTTAATAACTGGCAGAGAGAGCTGCAAGAGCAAACAGGGCTAGCAACAACCACGGCCTTAGCGCTTTATGAAGCACCTGAACAGAAAATATTGGCTTACTACCGTTGGGAATTGGAGAATATTGTTGAAAGGGGTATAGTTCAAGGTAGATCTCATATTATCTCTGCGAGGTGTAGGAAATTGGTACCCATAACACAGCATTCCGTGGTAGGGCCCATAAGAGGAGATCCTGACGGGGAATTGGATCAGCGCTTGAGCAAGTTACAGGAGTTAAAACTGCAACGGCTAGGAACAGTAAGGGTTAAAAGGAATAAGAAAAGAAGGAAGCGGGAAGAAAAATGAGGCTTAACTGTATTGTGTTGTTTAGTGCTGTAATAGCCAGGGTAGCAGGAGTTACACGCTTTAATCAGCCAAGAGATAACATCTGGGTAACATTAGCAAACCAAACTAATCAATAGTCACTTTGCCTTAGCTTAGGAGGGGTTACTAATCCTTTCCGAACTTGCCTGATAGGTTTGCCTGTTTGTTCCCCAGGGGAATTTTGTGGTTTTGTGAACGAAAGCAGCCTGTGCAAAAACTTATTGAGCGCTGAGGGCTGTAGCCAGGTGTCTCCCGAGTGGGGAGGTAACCCTCAGATTGAGGATGGCTGCCAACAATGTGAGATCATACTGTCCTTGAACATCACCCTGCACTCTCCCCCAGAGGAATTAGATCTCTTTGGAAGTGCCAATGCCAGTTTATCCAATGCCAAACAGGGGCGTTGGTTCGCTTTTGAGCCACTGAACCCAAATGACTTTAACAAGAATCACAAATATTGGGCCAGCCTAGACTCATCCCTGGAAACAGGAACAGTGAATAGCCAGCTTTACTCCCGATGTAACGGTGCCAACATTACGGCCCCGAAGAAATTGCCCCCCCGGGATATTTTTAATTTGTGGAGACAGAGCTTGGAATGGTATACCGGCAAAGCCACAGGGAGGACCTTGCTACTTGGGGAAATTATCGTTGTTCCATCCTAATGTATCCTTATTAATGCAATGGAGTCAAACAGTTGTATTCAAAATATGGTCAGTCGAATGATAGAGAAAACTTGGCAGACGAACCTTCTTGCTCAGAAAGAAAACGGGGGAAGTGTGGAGAGTTTTGTAGAGACGTGGCTTGAGGAGAAGGGACGTGAGAAAATACAGCTGGTGAAGCAATAGCAGCCTTGTACAAGGACACAGTCTCCTTGAGCAAGAAGTTAGGCGATAACGGGATATAAATGGGATATAAACGGGATATAAAAACAGGACCTAGAAAAACCATAAACATCCTGAGAATGGAGCAATAGAGGCAGGGCTGACCCTCTGTATCGGACCAATGATGAGCCTTATTACTGCTATTATAAAAGCATGCCTATCGTATCAATAAACCGAGACTTGTTGATCATCATCGGATGTGCTTGTCTCCCATCGACTCCGTCAGAGGAGGAATGGCTTTAAATTGGAGAGGGGAAGATTAGAAGGAGGAAATTCTTCACAATGGGAGCGGTGAGGCCCTGTCCCAGGTTGCCCAGGGAAGCTGTGGCTGCCCCATCCCTGGAGGTGTTCCAGGCCAGGTTGGATGGGCCTTGGGCAGCCTGAGACAGTGGGAGGTGTCCCTGCCCATGGCAGGAGAGTTGGAACTGGATGATCTTTAAGGTTCCTTCCAACTAAAACCATTCCATGATTCTATGGTCCCTGGAGGGGACCTTTGCCCTGGAACCCTGAACGGCACCACCCAGCGCTGCACAGGATGGGCAGCCCGAGGAGTAAAGCGCGGCCGTCACCAGCGGGCAAAGTGCGGTGCAAGGGTTGGACAGCTGGAGGACAGCAGCCATGGAACGGTACGGTGGACAGGGCTGGAGGGCACAGGGGGGCAGCAGGGGGAGCGCTGAGGGGCAAGAAGGAGCTGTGGGTGCAGGGACTGTGGGTGCAGGCAAGCACAGGCAGGAGCTGTGGGTGCAGGTGGGCACCAGCCAACACAGCTACTGCCAAAGTGGCTCCTCTGCCCTCTCTCTGCCAGCCTGGCAGCTGCGCAGCTCTGCATCACCGTCCTGCTGGGTACTGCCCTCCTTCTGCCCGCACCCAGGGGCACTCAGGTGAGCCCCTAACCTTTCTTTACCTTGCCCTCCCGGACACAGGGCAACCCATGCGTGATCTGTGCCACCCCCTGGCACCCCACCTTCTCTTCCCGCAGGCTCTAAGCAACACCAGGCAGAAGAACCTGGCTGCGGAGCAGGCTTTGGCCAAGGAAATGTAAGAGGCGGTCACGCTTCCCGCACCTTCGGGCACATCACATCTCCCTTGTAAAACCCAACAAAACAACATCCCCGAACACAAAGTGTTTTAGAGGGGAATAAACTTATAATCATAGAATTGTTTTGAGTTGGAAGGGACCTTAAAGATCATCTAATTCCACCCCCCTTGCCATGTGCGGGGACACCTCCCACTGGATCAGGCTGCTTAAGGCCCCATCCAACCTTGAAAACTTCCCTTGTTGCTTTGCAACCCCCAAAAATCCACGGGCTGCCAGTTCTTGCTTCCCTCTAACTCATGCAGATGCTTGCAGAAGCCCCAGCTGGTTTCTCTTGGCTGCAGAGCTGCAGGTACAGTGGATCGGATGGTCCAGACCCATCCAGCCCACCGGTGGGAGAAGCAGCTAAACAAGCCCCTTTGCTCCCAGAGATCCTATCTGTAGCCTCCCGAGGTCCTGATGGGGTGGGATCTCCTGGGCAGGGAGTATTCAGTAACTCTGATGCACCGCGATATTGCCTTGCGGTTTCTGCTCCTCTCTTCCAGCATCCTGGACGTACCAGCCGTGGAGCTGCCAGAGGGCTCCAAATTGGTGGAACCGGGCATGCCCCAAGTCCTGGAGGGACCAGAGGAGGATCGTGACAACCTCCATCACCCTGAGGATGATGCCAAGGAGGTTGATGCCCACAGAGCACTCTGGAGGCTGGTCCCGAAGGTGCAGAACAGCCTGGAGGAAGACCGTGACCATTTCCACCACAGTTGAGTGGAGACATACCTGGGCTATGAGATGAGGCATAGCAGCCACTCCTGGGCTTTCCTGTCCCTCTCTACTCACCCCTGAACCCCTTCAATAAACCCATTCCCCTCTCTGCATCCTGGTGGGCTCCTCATCGCTGCCAGAGACCTATCACCAAGCGCAGGGCCCTCAGACCTGGGAGATCCCCCAACTTAGGCTCACTCTAAGACCCTGGGCAGGATGAGGATGATGCCTCAGGGCATGGGGCTCAGCCCACCACTAATCACCCATCACCCCAGCCTCTGTTCAGCCCAGGAAGGTGCCACAGGCCACCCCCTCCTTAAAGGATCTGCAGACCTGCTCCTCCACATGCTGCTCTTGTCCAGACAGTGCCAGAAAGCAACATGATGGAGTTGGGGGGGGTCTCAGGGGACCCCATAGCAAGGACACCCCATCTCCCAGCAGTGCCAGGTAAAGCTTTTAATAGCCATGGCAAACGCAGGCCCTGCTCCTGGCTGTCTCACCCAGGCCACCAGGTCCCGGCCTCCTCTGCAGGGTGACGCAGGGGACAACGGGGAGCAGACACTCGTGGAGACCTGCACCACCATGGGCTCAGCTGTCAGTGAAGTTTGCCTTGCGCTTCTCCACAAACGCTGTCATCCCCTCCTTGCGATCACCCTGCGAGGAGCGGAAAGGCAAGGTTGGTGTCAGTCCCGCTTTTCCCCTCCACGATGGGGCTGACCCTCTACTCACGGTGGCGAAGGTGGCATAAAAAAGCCGCTTCTCTGTCCTGGTCCCCTCCGTCAGTGTCGTCTCGAAGGCTAAGAGAAAGAAAGAAGTTGAGAAGATCCCCCTGCCCAGCCCCGTAGCCCCCCGGGGGGTCCTGCTTGGCCACCCAGCCTTACCAGTATTGACTGACTCCTTTGCCATGGCAGTCACCAGCTTGGAGTTGTTGGCAATCTTCTCGGCACAGGCGATGGCTGCGTCCAGCAGCTTCTCCACAGGGAAGACCTTGCTGACCAGACCTAGGATGGATAGTGGGAGGCTGGAGGGTGGGGAACGGCTGCCCCCCGCAACCCCCGGCGCTGGGAATGGCCCGCGCCCCTACCTGCCTCCTTTGCCTCTGCTGCTGAAATACGGTCCCCAGTGAGGACCATCTCCATCGCCAGCGACTTCCCCACCGCTCTGGTCAATCTCTGCGTCCCGCCAGCACCTGTAGCCATCAAAGGAAGGGAAAGGTCCAGAGAGGATCCTTGGGTGTCCCTGCTGCTCTCGCTGCAGGCGGGAGGCCCCCCCCGGCAGCTGCCCCTGCTCACCTGGGATGGTCCCCAACAGGATTTCGGGTTGCCCAAACTGAGCCTTCTCCCCGGCGTAGATGATGTCGCACATCATGGCCAGCTCACACCCGCCGCCCAGCTGGGACAGGGGAGGAAGAGGAGGGTCAGGGGATGCCGTGGCCAAGAAGGGGGTGGGGGGGACGGTGGGGGGGGACTCACGGCATAGCCGTTGACTGCGGCGATGATGGGTTTACGGGCAGTGGCCACCCTGTCCCAGCCGGTGAGGAAGCTGCTGCTGTAGCACTCCTGGAAGGTTTTATCCTGCATCTCCTTGATGTCTGCGCCGGCTGCGGAGGAAAACAGGGTGGGAGACGGAAGCCTGCGAAGCGGGGCGGGGAGCGGCTCCCCCTGCCCTACCTGCAAAGGCTTTTTGGCTGCCAGTGAGGACGATGGCCCCAACTTGGGGGTCGCTCTCCAGTTCATCCAGCGCGCGCCGCAGCTCGTCCATCAGCCCCGCGCAGAGAGCGTTCAGCGCCTGCGGCCGGTTCAGCTGGATCAGGCCCACGCTCTGCCGCGACCCCGTCTTCTGCACCACCAGGAACTGGAACGGGGACCCTGCCCGCCGCCCCGGCACCCTCCGGTTAGCCAAACGGTGCCTGCGGCCAGCGCTGGATCCCCCTGTTCCCGCACTGCCCGGTGCTGGATCCCCCTGTCCCCGCACTGCCCGGTGCCGGATCCCCGTGTCCCCGCACTGCCCGGTGCCGGATCCCCGTGTCCCCGCACTGCCCGGTGCCGAATCCCCCTCTTCCCGCACTGCCCGGTGCCGGATCCCCCTGTTCCCGCACTGCCCGGTGCCGGATCCCCGTGTCCCCGCACTGCCCGGTGCTGGAACTCCCTGTCCCCGCACTGCCCGGTGCTGGATCCCCGTGTCCCCGCACTGCCCGGTGCTGGAACTCCCTGTCCCCGCACTGCCCGGTGCTGGATCCCCGTGTCCCCGCACTGCCCGGTGCTGGAACTCCCTGTTCCCGCACTGCCCGGTGCCGGATCCCCCTGGTCCCGCACTGCCCGGTGCGGCGCTACTTTAAGGTGACCTTGAAGGCGGCGGGTGCGTGCCAGGGTTAACCGCTGACAGCGGGACCAGGGCTCCCGCCGCGATCCTGACCCGAACGGGTGACGGGACCGCCCCGGGCCGGTGCATAGGGCCAGGACCCGGTGTGTGGTGCTGGGACCCAGCGCAGGCCCCGGTACACGGTGTGGGTTCGAATGCGAAGTGCGGGACGTGGGTCACAGCACGGAGCCCCCGGCGCGGAGCCCGCCCGTGGCGAGCGGCCCGGCCCGGCCCCGCCGCCCCCGCCCGAGCCCCGCTCACCGGAGCTGCGGGGCCGCGCCCCGGGAAGGGGGCGGAGCGGCGGCGGGAGGAGCAGAGCGCGGCGGGGCGCGGCGGAGCGGAGCAAGGCCCGCAGCGCGGCGGCCATGGCGGAGCGCGGGCCAACACGAGACGGGACAGCACCGCCCTATCGGCCGAAAGGCACCGCCCCTCCTTCCCCATTGGCCGAGGCGGCCCCGCCCCTTGCCGTGCTCCGTTCCCATTGGCCGAAAGGCACAGCCCCGCCCCGCCCCTTGACCAGGCGCGCCTCGCCCCGCCCACTGGGAAAAGGGGCCGCCCATTGGTGGAAGAGACCACGCCCCCGCCTTTCCATTGGCAGAAGATGCAAGGCCCCGCCCACCGAGTGGGTGGCCCGCTCACTGACTGAGGTGGCCCCGCCCCACGACCCGCTTTTTCCCCATTGGCCGAGAGGCCTCGCACCGCCCCGTGGCCGAGATTCCCGCGCCTCGCCCCATCCCCGCTGCTGGACCGGCGCCGCCGCCCGAGGCCCCGGGCCACGCGTGGGGCTGCTCGGAGGCGCCGCGGGGCGCTGGCTCCTCCCGCCGCCGCCGCCGCCCCGCTGCCCTCGCGCGGGGGGAGCCCGGGGACGGGAGCGCGGCGGCGCCGAGAGGCGGAGCGGAGCGAGAGAGCGGCGGCCCCGCGCCCGGTGAGAGCGCGGGCGGGGGCGGTGGCCCGGGGCGTGCACCGTGCGGGGGGAGCACGGGCGTGTCAGCATCGTGGGCACGGGTGTGCAAGTGTAGTGTGCTCCATCTACAAGCACCGTGTGCATGTGTGTGTAAGTGCTGTCTGCACGCGTGTGCAAGCGCCGTGTGCACGTCTGTGCAAGGACTACGTGCATGCATCTACAAGCACTGTGTGCTCGCGTGTGCAAGCGCCGTGTGCACGTCTGTGCAAGGACTACGTGCACGCATCTAGAGGCACCGTGTGCTCGCGCGCTTGCACACGCGTTTGCAAGCACTATGGGCACCCGTGTGCCGGCGCCGTGTGCTCGGCCGCGCCGGCACTGCATGCATGCATGTGCAAGCACTGTGCGCTCCCGTGTGCCAGCCTGGCATGCACGCGTGTGCCAGCCCCGTGTGCGCCCGGGGCCGGCGGCGGCGGCGCTGAGCGGGGCTTCTCCCCCGAGCAGGTCTGCGCGATGCGGCGGCGGCTGGCGGCGGGCTGGGCGCTGGTGCTGCTGGCGGCCGCGCTCTGCGAGCCCGTGGCCGGCAAGGGCGGGCGCGGCGGGGCGCGGGGCGCGGCGCGGGGAGCCGCCCGCGGGCGGGCCAAGGCGACCCGGTACGGCTCGGCGCTGCGGGTGGCGGCGGGGGCGGCGGCGGCGGGGGCCGCCCTGCGCCGGGCCGGGTTCCACGGGCGGCCCGAGCCGGGCGAAAGCGTGGAGCGCCGCGACGGCAACTGGACGGGCGGCGCCTGGACCTCCGCCGCGGCGGCCACCGAGCCGGGATGGGCCGTGCCCTGGCTCTGGCCGCTCGCCGCCACCCTGCGCCGCTGACGGGCCCGGCGCGACGCCTCCCCGGCTCCCCCCGCCGTCCCCCGGGCGCCCCCCCGCCCGCCCCGTTCCCGCCCCCACCCCCGGGTCTGCGGCGGCCGGAGGACGAGGCGGCGGCAATAAAGCTGGGCCGAAAGCAGATGTGGCTGATGCGGCGCTTGCGGACGGGGACCCCGGGACGAACACCGCCCCCGTCCTGCCGAGCGTTTATTTCACCGAGGAGAGAGGGGCACGACCACGGTGACGGAATCGGCTCTCCAGGTGCTCTGGCCTAGCTGTGACTCGGGCCTTGCTCCGCACGGTGGCACAGCCATCCTGGCACAGCCTTGTCCCTGCCACCGGAATCTCGGCCCCTCACAGCAGCCCGGGGGCTGAAACGGGCAGCTGCCCTGGCAGAGGCTCCCTCCGCTGGCACAGGTGGAAGGGCATCAGTCCAGCGTCACCCTACCCAGACGTCCCGCCCGGAAATCCCGCAGGAACTCGTAGGCAGCAGCCGGGTAGCTGAGCATCGTCACGTTGACGTTCCCTGGAGACAGGAGCGGTGGATGTGGAAAGAGGCATCAGTAGAACCTAGAATCACCCCAAAAGCCTGGCCCCTGTGCCCCAGGCCACCGAGAGCCCCCTGAGTGCTCACCTGTGCCGGTCAGCACCTTCACCTTCTGTGTCCTGCCCTGGGCGAGGGCCACGTGTCTCAGCAGGACCTTGATGTCATCGCAGGCCTCAGCCAGCCCGTAGCGCTGCACGTACCTGCCCAGGGACCAGGGAGGTGGCTCAGACCCTGTGGGCATCACTTCCACCCAAGCTCCCCGGGGACAGCCTCTCCACTGCCCACGTGGGACTCCAGGCAGCGGATGCAGCCCAGGGACCTGACTGGTTCCCCCCAGCTCACCCGAACTGCTGCCGCTTGTTCAGGGCGTACAGGAGATAGTCGGCCATGATGTCCTCCCCCACCAGGTGGTCACGGATGGCTCCTGGAAAAGAGGGTCAAGCCCCAGCTGCTCCCAGCCTGATCTGAGCTCTGACCTTCCCCTCTACCGTCCACACGCTGCCTATACAGCAGCATGTGCCGGCGTGGGGGGCCAGGAGCAGCAGATCCTGCCCTGGCCTCAGGTTCCAGGGCTTAAACCCATGTTTTGGGAGCGCCCCCAGCCAGCACTGCCACCTCACCACACAGCGCCAGCTTCATGCCCGTCTCCACATCCCCCAGCCTCGGCGGCAGCACGCCTGGCGTGTCCACCAGGTACATGAGGGGCTTCTCACACACCTGGGGTGGGGCGAGACAGGGCTGTTAGGACCACAGACTCTGACACAGTGTTGAAATCTTTGTTAAGGTCTCCCTAGAAAAGGGAGCCAAGCAACCCTTTGCGATCTGCTCTGCGTGCCTCAGGAGGTTCTCAAGAGCTCCTGAGAGAGGATGCAGGGAGGTCAGCAGCCACCCAGCCGGCTGCACCATGGGGACGGTACCTGGATTCTGGTCAGAACCGCCTTGGTGATGCCTGGCTCACCACCTACTGCAGTGGCCTTTCCTTCCAAGAAAGGAGAGACAAAGTCACCAAAACGAGCAACTCTCTGCCCCGCTGCCTGCTCTGTGGCTGCTCCAGCAGCTCCTCCCCAAGCCACGACGGAGGAATACCTTTTTTGAGGTGCAGCCTCCGCAGCGAGTTGATGAGCGAGGACTTGCCCACGTTGGGCACACCAATCACCATGATACTGTATGCAGCATTCTGGAAGCGAGGAGGACACGGTCAGGGAGCAGCTGGTTATGAGGCGCCCATACAAAGAGCAACAGAAGCTGTGACAGCCACACAGCCTGGCCTTCGCTGGCGCTTCCGGCACGTGTGCGGGCAGCTTGGGGCTGTAGAGGGCCACCTGACACCCTGCGCACACACCATCAGCCTCGCTCCACATCTCACCTCAGCCCTGTGGTAGCGTGGGCTTTTATCCACCAGCTCAGCAACCAAGGGAATAATCTGCAGAGAAACACAAAGGGTTTTCACAGCAGCGCCGTGCCTGGCTGGCAACAGCTGCTTGCTTGGAGGGTGCTGGGCCAGGAGGAAGCACCAAACTGGGCCAAGCAGAGGACAGGTCGCCTTGAGCAGGCTGGAAGTGAAGACGGCTCTGGAGCAGCCCCTGTCGCCTCCCCACAGTGGGGCACCGAGGCCTCTCCATGGGGCTGGGAGAGCCCTGTGGCCTCCAGCTGCTGGCAGTGACCAGACAGGCTGGGCACAGTGACAGCCCATTACCTTTTTGACACTGCTATCTCGCTGGCAGTCTGTGAAGACAACATGTAGGCATCCCTGCTGCTTCAGGTGCTCCAAGACTGCCTGAAGGGGAAAATGATGAAGAGAAGAGCAATGAAGCTGGTGAAGGGGCTGGAGGAACTGGGATTGCATGGAGAAGAGGAGGCTGAGGGGAGGCCTTATCACCATCTACGCTGCCTGAAATGAGGTTGTAGAGAGGTGGGTGTTGGTCTTTTCTCCCAAGTGATAGGATGAGAGAAAATAGCCTCAAGTTGCACCAGGGGAAGTTTAGGTTGGACGTCAGGAAAAATTTCTTAACAGAAAGGGTTCTCAAGCACTGGCAGAGGCTGTCCAGGCAGGTGGTTGAGTCCCCATTCCTGGAGGTGTTTAAAAGGCAGATAGATGAGGTGCATGGGGACATGATTGAGGTGCTAGTGGACAGGTATGGTTGGAGCTGATGATCTTTTACAACCTAGTGATTCTATAACAGGCAGAAGTGACGCACAGGCGTGCAGGCAGCCAGCTCTGCCGCAGTGCTCACCGACTGCCGTCGGGGATCAGCCAGGTCCATCTTGTTCAGCACCAGGACGTGGGGGCGGATGCCCAGCGCCTCCTGCAGCATGGGGTTCCGGCCCGACAGCGGGATGTGAGCAGCGCTAAGGAAAACGGCAACGTGCCGGGGCGGCACCGGGGGGGACGTAGGCGTTTACGGGGGCCTGCGGAACCGGGAGAAGAGAAGGCCCGGAGGGAGAGGAGGTGGGGACAGGGGGATCCCCGCCGCCTCGGGGAATGAAATGCGGCACTAGAGGATATGCGAGCGTCGTGCACCTCGACGAGGCAGTCGGCGCGCCGCAGGGAGTCCCGCATCTGCCGCAGCCCTGCAAGGGCGCGGGGTGAGCGGCGCGGCGAGGCTGGCGCGGGCTGCCGGCCCCCCCGCGCCCACCCTCACCTTTTGCCATGTGCCCCGGGAACCAAGAGGCCACCGCGCGGCCGCCGAAATCGAAGCGTTCCCGGAGCCCGAGCGGCCCGGGCCCGGGCCCCGCCGCGGCCCGCAACACCGCCGCCCAGCCGCGCATGGCGGCGCCTACTGATTGCATCACGCGGGGGGGCGTGTTTCCGTGCGTCTCGCGCGGGGGGCGGAGCTTCCTCCCGCCCCGCGCGCGGATCGGCGCCTGTTGCTTACGTCACCGGCAGCGCCCGTTCCGGGGGTCGCGGTGCCCCCTCAGCCGCTCGCGCAGCGCCATGGCGGAGTTGCGGGGGTCGCCGCCCGTCGGGGGTCCGGCGGGGGCTCCTGGCGGTGCCGAGTCCCGCGGGGGCCCCGCGACGTCTTCAGGCCCACAGCCCGGGCCGCAGACGCCCGCAGCCCCTCAGCCTCCGCCCGCTGCCCCGCAGCTGCCGCCCCCGGGCCCAGCGCAGCCTTCGCCGCCCCCGGGCCCAGCGCAGGACCCGCTGGACGACAGCCGCTTCCTGATCGCCAGCACCAACTGGTACTGAGGGCGCCGCCCCGAGCCGAGAGCTGCGTCCTTGTGCCCCTGCAGACAGAGAGAGAGGCGCCTCCGCCGGGGAGGATTCTCAATAAAGGAGGCTGAGCAGCACCCACACGCGAGGCACGGGTTTTATTTTCCTGCTTCAGAGGCAAGGAGCGGGGCCGGGTGTCCCGAAGAGCTCGTTGAGGCGCTCAGCTTCTCGCCAGCCCGACTCTAGGGCCCCGTGGGTGGTGGAGTAGAAGGTGCGGTGGGTGGCCTCGCCAGCAAAGAGGAGCTGCAGAGGCTGCATGAAGGTGAGAGGTGAGTGTGGGGCACCTGCTGCCTGCCCCAACCCAGCGGGGACACCAGCTTTGGGCTAAACTGGTCTCCTCCCCCTGCTCTTGGGTTCCCTGCAGATCATGGAATCAGAATGGTTTTAGTTGGAAGGGACCTTAAAGCCCATTCAGTTCCAACCCCCCTGCCATGGGCAGGGACACCTCCCACCAGATCAGGCTGCCCAAGGCCCATCCAACCTGGCCTAGAACCCCTCCAGGGATGGGGCAGCCACAGCTTCCCTGGGCAACCTGGGCCAGGGCCTTCCCACCCTCATTGTGAAGAAGATGCATGACCCCTTCAGCAGCCATGTAGAGAGTGAGGAGCAGGCACCTTCCCATCCTTAGAGTCCCACCCTGTGCCTGTGAAGTGTTGGAAGGATCTCTGTGTCCCTAAGTTTTATAGAAATGGTTCCTCCCACCCCCGTGGAACTCATCAAGAAGAGCCACAGGGGGATCAGTTGGTGACTCCCAAAGAGAGCCACCTCTCTGTGCTTCTCAAGCCCTGAGGTGCCCATTCCCATCCCTGTCTGCCTGTTCCCATGCCCTGTGGGTCCTGCTTCCTTCCTGCATCCCCCCAGGCCTAAAACAGTTACCCTGGAGTCCTTGGGGTCCTGCGGCAGGGGCTGAGCCAGTGTGTCGATGTCCGCCCCCGAGCTGCCGACAGCCACGTAGGTGTAGGAGCCCCATGTGTAGGGTGCGCTGTGCCACTTGGACCTGAGTACACTCCGGGGAGCAGGCAGATGCAGGTTGCCTGCAAGCATGGATTTTGGGTGGGATCCAGACATGCCGTGCATGTTTCCCTGGAGGAACTGGGGTGACAAGGGTGGCTTTACCTGTCAGTGTGCGGAGCATGTCTGTCATGGTGTTGAGAACCTCCATGTCGCTCAGAGTCTCCATGTACTCCGACTCCTTCCCCGCAATGAAGCCACAGAGGACGTGCCCATGCCTGGGGAGGAAAGATGCCAAGAGCTCCCTGCCACCCCCTCCCCCCTGCACGTGGTGCCTTCCTTGCCCTGGGAGCACCACTGTGTCACAGGCCACCAGCAACCCAGAGAAGGTCTTGAAGTTCCAGGCATGACCAAGATTCTCCTTCACGTTGCCTGGAAGATGCTGACCACCCCCAGCGCGCGATGCCCCTTCGCTGACACTGCCATCACATACTGCTCTGGAGGTTGTAGGACCACAAATCCGATGAGCTTCTTGAACCAGTTGGCCTCCAGGTTGGTGCTGGGCTCCTCAAGAGGTGACTCGTCCTCCCACACCACTTTGAGGAACTGCTGCTGGGGTTCCCAGAAGGGCTGCTCAAACTCCAGAAAGATCTTGTTGTTGGTGCCAAAACCTAGGCGGCGAATGGCCTCTGCTTTCTGCTCTGGCAGGGGAGGCTGGAAGAAGTCTTTGTGGTGTTTCTTGAGGAAACCTGCAGGCAGAAGGTGGGGCAGCTCTGTTTGCGGGGCTCCTATACAGGTCTGAGATGCTTTTCCCTCCCCAGGTTTGGGTGAGTCCCTGCCCTCTGTGTGTCCATCTCCATGCCAACCAGCTGGAGGGGACAGGCAGGGCAAGGAAAGGTGTTGGTGTCCTCACCCAGAGGGACGGTGATGATGACGTGGTCAGCAAGGAAGATGTCTCCATCCTCGCACTCCACCTGGATGGGGAAATCCCTGGCTTCATCCCCTTCCTCATGGAAGGACCCTTGCCACCGGATCGTCCTCACTGCCTTGTTGAGCAGGACGGTGTCATCGGGCAGATCCGAGAGCATGCGGTCGAGTAAGCTGCTGTAGCCGCTGCGGGAGAAGGTGCCACTGGGGACGAGGCGCCCCCGAAGTGCTCTTCCGCGCCCCCTTCCAGAGCCCCACGCTTACCCCGGGAAGGTGCAGTCCAGCCCGGGCAGGGACACGTACTCCCCGAAGGGCTCCAGGGCCACCAGGTCCATGCTGTGGCTGCCGCTGATGCAGCACTCCAGCTTGAGGCAGGCGGCGAGGATGGCGAGCTGCAGCTGCCGGGCGGCCCCGCTGCCGCCCGGGGCCGGGAGCCGCCGCGCGATCTCCGCCCGCAGGAACTGCCCCACGCTGGGCGCCGGCAGCTCCGCGGCGCCCCCGAAGGTGCAGGCGGCGGCCAGGAGGTCGTCGAAGAGGCGGCGGGCCTCGCTTACGGCCCCCGGGCTCAGCACCCGCCCCGAGCCGTAGGTGACGGCGGGCGGCGGGGGGTGGCCCCGCGTCTCGGCGCGCTGGTTCTCCTCCTCGGCGGCCCCGGGGCCCAGCAGCCCGTACCCGGCGGCCAGGCGGAAAACGGGGTTCGCCGGCGAGGGCCCGTGGATCCAGTGCGCGCCCATCTCCGCCAGCCCCGACGCTGCGGGAGGGACGGAGGGCCGTGGGTCATCCCGTGGCGGGCGCCCCGCGGAGACCCCACTCGGCCCCACCGCCCCGTACCGAAGGGGCGGGTGCAGACGCGGCCTCCGACGCGGGGCGTCGCCTCCAGCACCCGCAGCGAGCCGTGACCGCGGAGCCGCTGCGCCGCCGCCAGCCCCGCCAGCCCAGCGCCCACCGCCACCACCCGCCGCCCGCCGCCGGCCTCCATGGCGCCCGAGGCCGCCCGGGCCCTGCGCCAGGCCACGCCCCCCGCGGGCCCCACCCACCCACCACCTCCTGCTCGACGGCCACGCCCCATCAGGCCCCGCCCCCCGCTCGGCCCCGCCCCTGCACGGTGGCCCTGCCCTTACGCCCCTCCCCCAGGCCCCGCCCCTCCCCCAGTTCCGTCCACTCAGACCACCCCCGCCCTGTGCTAAACCACGCCCCCGCCTCGATCGTCCCCCACGTCTGCGCCCCCGCCCATCCACCCCAGGCCCCGCCCCCGCGCTCGCCCCGCCCATGACCACGCCCCCTCCAGAAAAGGCCCCGCCCCCGCGCTCGCCCCGCCCCCCGTGCCCGGTGAGGGTCCCGCAGCCCCCGCGGGGCGCGGCCGTGCAGGGCGGAGCCCGAGCGCCCCTCGAAGGGGAGCGATCTCTTGTCGGGGACTGCGCGAACAGGCGGGACCCTCGTCTGGGCTGCGACCCCCTCGCGGCAGCCTGAGCGCTGGGCGCCCCGTCCCTGCAGCCGCCGTGGACGCGACGGGGTCGTAGAGTCATAGCGACATAGAATCACCAGGCTGGAAAAGACCTCTTGGGTCATCGAGTCCAACCATTCCATCTGCCACTACACCGTGTCTCTGTGCGCCTCGTCTGCCCGTCCTTTAAACCCCTCCAGGGATGGGGCTCCACCCTCTTCCTGCACAGCTGTTCCAGGGCCCGATGACCCTTTCTGTGGAAAATGTTTTCCTGATGTCCAGTCTGACCCTCCCCTGGCAGAGCTTGAGGCCATTCCCCTTGTCCTGTCCTCAGTCACTTGGGAGAAGAGCCCAGCTCCCTCCTCTCCACAACCTCCTTTCAGGTAGTTGTAGAGAGCAATACGGTCTCCCCTCAGCCTCCTCTTCTCAAGGCTAAACAACCCCAGCTCTCTCAGCCGCTCCTCCTAACACTTTTTCTCCAGCCTCTTCCGCAGTGTTGTTGACCACCTCTGGACACACTCCAGGAGCTAAATGTCTTTCTTGCAGCGAGAGCCCCCCGTTCCCTGGCCTCAGCGCCCCAGGGCTACCCTGCTGCACGGAGCCCCCGCCCCAAGAGGGGCAAACCTGGCACTGAGGGGTGCGCAAGGAGAACCATCGACGAGAGTGTGTTCAGGGACGCATCCCTCAGGTTGTCCCAGCTGAGTGACTGAGAGGGTGAAGGAAGAAATTGTTTGTAACAAGTTGCTAACCTATTATGTATTTGAGTATTATGTATAGATTTTGGGATTAAAATGTAGGGTTAGCTTGAATAGTGGAATCATAGAATAGTTGGGGTTGGAAGGGACCTTGAAGATCATCCAGTTCCAACCTCCCACTGGCTCAGGTACCCAAGGCCCATCCAACCTGGCCTTGAACACCTCCAGGGATGGGGCAGCCACACCTTTCCTGGGAAACCTGTGCCAGGGCCTCACCACCCTCATTGTGAAGAAATTCTTCCTAATGTCCAGTCTAAATCTGCCCCTCTCCAGTTTGTACCTGTTCCCCCTCATCCTGTCACCACAAGCCTTTGTGAACAGCCCCTCTCCAGCTTTCCCCCTTCAGGTACTCGAAGGTCTCTGTAAGATCTCCTCTGACAGAATCATAGAATAGTTTGGGTTGGAAGGGACCTTAAAGATCATCCAGTTCCAACCCCCCACTTTTAAATAGTAACTTTTATCTGGACTGTGCCTGGATGCTTGTGCTTAACTAAGGACTTTTAGCAAGGCTGCGGTTATAAAGAATGGGAAAGAATGTGACTGTATCTAATTAAGCCCGATAACAGGGACTAGCGCAATGATAACAGGAGAAATAACCAGCTAGGACCAGATGCAACTTTGAAGAGGAGCCCAAGAAGTCCAAGAGCATGTGCAATGAAGAGAGCTGGAAAGTTCAGCTGTGAGAAGGATCTAAAGCCTTCATCCACAGACGCCTGAAGAAGACCCCCAGAGGGCAGGGCGTGTGCACCAAGGGGAGGAAGCTCATGTAAATAAATTCTGGGAACTGATTTTAATAGATACAACTGTTCTAGGAAAAGTGGTGGGTATGTGTGCTTTGACTGTTTATCGCCTTGGTGAACAGCACTGGACGTGACACACGTTATATGGAGCGATCCCCTGCATGCCCGGCATCGCATTGAAGAATACCTTACCTAATAATCAAATTGGCATTGATTACTGAGTCTGGCTTTTCATGGCATCAGTCCCCTCATCCCCTTGGCACAGCCTGAGATGCGGCTCCACCACTGCCGTCCCTGGGGATGCCCTTCCCACACAGTGCCCCAAGCCCGTGAGAGAGGACTGTCGCACCACGACGGAGACAGAGTAGGACTCAGAACTGCACTTAATCAGTTAGTTTATTACCTATAATGTTACAATTCTAAGTCAAGGGTGTAAGCTTAAGCCCAGACCAATATTAATTTCTATAAGGGTTTGTGAGGGACTGTACAACCTGTTCGAGGTTCAGTGACAAAATCTTCCAGTGTGTCCCTTTTGGAATGGCTGCAATCTCTCTTATTTTTGGTTTCTCCTGCAGATCTGGCCATTTTATTTACCCCGAGTGGTTGAGAAGTCTCACCACGTTCTTCACTTCAACATGCGTCCATAGACCAACTGAATGGGTGGGAATCTAAGTGGGAAGCCCCACGTGCTGCATCATGCTGCATCTCTTGCACCATTGTCACACCCCAACATGGACAGAGTAGGACTCAGAACTGCGCTGACTAAACTAACTGCAGTTAGCTTATTGCCTATAACGTTAACATTCTAAGTCAAGGGTATAAGTTTAAGCCCAGACCAATATTAATTTCCTATAAGGATTTGTGAGGGACTGTACCACCTGTCTGGGTTCAGTGATGAAGTCTTTTTAGATGTTCCCATGAAGTTGCTGCAGGTGAAGTTTTTGCAGGCGCTCTGGTATTCATAGGGATCGGATCCGTGATGTTATGTTGACACTGGTAGGGGTCTCAGACCAGCTGAGAGGGAGCTCTGATTATGATGCGCTCCTCTCATCCTCTTAGAGTCCATTCTGGAATGAGAATGTCTGGGGTATCGTTCGGCCCAGCTAAAAACTCCAGGGTGATACATCAAGCCATGTCTTAACAAACAAAACCCACCGTTTTCACATCCCTAAATCATCCAAGTACAACACATATTGATTTGTATTCACAAATCTTATTACTATTTCTGCTTTGAGGATCACCTCTGATGCTTTGTTCTGTGGCCATGGTGTAACCCTTCATACTTGCGTTGATACGCAGGAGGGGGTGGCCAGGGGCCAGTTCGGTCCCCCCGATAGGCAAAGAGTGGCTGAGACATAATGGCCAGCTTGCTCTCCCCCACACACCCTTGCTGCACACATGGGCTTTGATGTGGCCGCTGGTGTGGAGTGGCCACCAGACCTTCATCTCACTCCCCTCTGCCCTGCAAATCAGCAAAGCAATAGCTCTCTTCAGCAGTTTCAAGGAGAGTCAGGGACAAACCCTGGTGATCCAGGGATGCAGGAGAAGAACCATCACCATGAGTGTGTCTGGCCAGCAGGAGGAGGGGGACAGCAGGACACGTCCCTCAGGTTGTCCCAGCTGAGTGAGAGGGGCCAGGCCATCCGCGTCTCTACTGGAACCTGTCCATCAGGTCCAGGATGCTGCTGTAGAGGTTCTTGGGAGCATCCAAACCCCAGATGAAGTCCCAGTGGCTATATGTGGGGATGTGGCCATAGGAGACAAGATGAGGGATGCGGGGCAGCAGCCGGCGGACATCCCTCCAGTCAGCCACAATGTCCGCGCCCCCTGACCACACCGCGGTGGCCACAGGCATCTTCTCCACCTGGTAGAAAGGCGGCTTCTCCTGGAGGGACAGAGTGGGCTCTGAGGAACGACTGTTGTGGTCAACTCGTGCAATCCAACCCATCCCCACACCCCTTAGGAGAGCCCCTCTGGCATTTCCAGCCTCCTACCTGGTGGTACACAGCTGGGTTTTTTCTACCATAGTCAAAGGCTTTGAATTCCTCTGATTTCAGCACCTGGGAGGAGAGGATACACCTGTGGTGAGAAGCTGGTGAGCACCACTGCATGCATTTCCTGGCCTCCTCAAGGGGCCACATCACAAGAGGGTGCTGACACAGGAGGTGGCATCCCTGCAAATCTAGACTTTCCACCTTTTTTAACAGGGTGATGCTTTCAATTCCAGCTCCATGCCTGTCCCTAGCTATGGGTCAACAAACCATGGTGTTGCTTGTGCCTCCTTGGCTGCCCCACTGCAGGACTCGTGCCCTCGAACGTCTCATTACAAGCTGTGTGTGCAGCACGCTGCTGGAGGACTTCACATTGTCATGTTTTCCTCCAACAACCTGATGATCCTTGCCTTCTCATCGCATTTTGGGCTCAGATTACAGAGACATCAGTGAGCCCAGTTATTATAGAGTTGCTTCTGTTCCAGGGATGAAAGCTCAGAATCCTGCACAATAGTTTCATTGATTATAAAGATCTTTTTTTTGCCTTCTCTGTTACCTATAACTTGGCTCTGCAAGGGGGCACCAGGGTGGGTGTCTTCTATCTGTTTCCAGCAGGGCCAATGCTGCGGCTACAGCAGATCGCTCAGACTGGCAGAGTCTGTCCCTGGCATCCCCAGGACTGCTTTGGGCAGGGGGACATGCCGTTGGATCCCCTTTTGCCTCCTCGTCTCAGCTCGCCCAGCCTCTCTCGTATGCCCTGGCCCCCACTGGCCATCACCATGGTGTTTCCATGCTCACTCTGCTTTGGGGATCCCTGGGGGCCCCAAACTGGTCTGGTCCCAGCCTCCCCATCCCTTCCCTTGTCCTGCCTGGCACACACCCCAATGTCCCCTGTTCCCCAGAGGGACCAGGGCAGCTCATCCTCCATCCAGTCCTTCTGTACACCCACTTTCTTGCTTTTTCTTTCTCATGAGCTGCTGATGTCCAAGATCCCCCCTCTCACATGTGCCCTGGACACACCAGACTCTTGGTCAAGGGACCATCCCAGAGGTGAAGCATTTCATGGAACCTACCTGGGCCCAGTGTAACACAGTTTTGACAGATGTCCCATCTGGATAGTGAGATGTGTACACGTCCAGCCGTGTCTGCAAAGAATCGTGTTCAGTTATCATTGCTTTCCAATGAATTGGAGCAAGGAGAGCAGTTGCCGTATTACGTGTTTCCTGAAGCACCCACAGCTGACTCACACTGCCCAGAGGGCTCAGAGTCAGCAATATAATTTTCGTTAAAAATCAATTGCTCTGAGACAGCTCTGGGAGGAGATCACAGAATCACAGAATCACAAGGTTGGAAAGGACCCATTGGATCATCGAGTCCAACCATTCCTAACACTCCCTAAACCATGTCCCTCAGCACTTCATCCACCCATTCCTTAAACACCTCCAGGGAAGGCGACTCGACCCCCTCCCTGGGCAGCTGTTCCGGTACCCAATGACTCTTACTGTGAAGAATTTTTTTCTGATATCCAACCTGAACCTCCCCTGACGGAGCTTCAGGCCATTCCCCCTTGTCCTGTCCTCTGTCACTTGGGAGAAGAGCCCAGCTCCCTCCTCTCCACAACCTCCTTTCAGGTAGTTGTAGAGAGTAATAAGGTCTCCCCTCAGCCTCCTCTTCTCCAGGCTAAACAACCCCAGCTCTCTCAGCCGAGATGGCACTGAAGGATGAGGTGTCCTGGGGATACCTCAGTTGGGCGCACAGGGACTGTGCTCAAGGCCTTAGTGCCTGCCTGTGATCATCGAGATGCTCTTCAGCAGACCCGATGTAGGGAAGGTTGGAGCAGGGACTGCATCCCAGGGCTGTGGTGGGAGGTACAGCTGCTCTTGGTGACAGGCAGAGATGCTGTCAAGTGCCACCTGGCCACTGACACCCACCCAGCAGAGCCTGGGGACTTTTTCTATCTTGAGGAGGAGAAGCAGCGAGAGAGGGATCTGGCACAGTGTCTGCTTGCCCATGAACCCAGGGGTGAGTGGCCCTATCAGCCTGAGCAGTGGTTGGGTTGGACAATGTCAGTGGGTGCTGCTGGTGGCTCCCAAGCCACCCACCCTGGGGCTCTGGCTCCCTCACCCCACGCGGGGCGGCGCACCCACCACGTTGAGGTTCTTTTCATTGTTGCCGCCCAGCAGGGAGAAAAGTCTGCCACAGGGTTTGTACATCAGTGGGTATCTGCACAGCCTGGGGAGGTACTTCGACAGCTTCCTTATCCGCAGCGTGGCGTCCGTTTTGCCAAGGAAAAGCTGCAGAAACAAAGGACAAGGCTCATTTCTTGCATTTCCCTTCCTGCAGCCTAGCTCCCGGCCTGCCTCCCCTGACCTGCTGCTGGCCACTGTCCCCGTTAGCTGTCCCACCGGCTGGGTGGTGAGGGGACATGCAGCACAGGGTGCTCACAGAAGTCAAACCCACTCCTTTTGCTCTCCCACCATACTGAGGTGTGCACAGCTCATTGCAGGAGGGGATCTGGTTGAATGCATGCCAGGGATATTGATATTTGGGGCTCTCCTTCCCCGCTCCCCCTCCCCGCCCCCCCAGCTCCTCCAAGCATTGGGTTAGTTTTTCACTGCCGTTAAAAATTAAAATCATCACAATGAAGCTGCTCATCTCTGGGTGGTCTTCCTGGGAATTCAATAAATGCCCTCACAGAAAGACCTGTTTCAACACCCGAAGGTTCGGCGGGTGGAGGGTGACTCAACATCCACATGGCAAAGTGGCCATGCAGGAGCACACATGCACCCGAAATCGTACCTGTGCTTAAAGCCAGCAGGAATTAATTGCTTTCTGGCACAGCACATAGCCCTTGGGACTGCGACTGGCATGTCTTCTAGCACTGGTGTCTTCAGGGTAAGAGAAAATGGGGGCACGACCTACCTGAATCACCTGGGGCTGCCCGTGCAGAAAGAGGGCGATTTTCACAAGAGGACTTTTGGCATACTTGAATGTCACGGCTGGAGCCAGCGCGAAAAACATTTTCACTCTCTGAGCCAGTTCTGGCATGGATGAAAATGCAATCAATGCTGAGAAAACAGAAAAAACAACCTGTGACTTGGCTGGTCTTTCTGCAGGTGCTTAATCCAAGGATTCGCTTGCATCCGCTGCCCATTAGCTTCAATTAGAAATCTGGGATCACTTATCACCTTTCTGCTTAATGCTAGTGCTAGAGATGTCCAAAAGGAGTCAACACTGTTATTCGTGTGGTTAGAAGTGAGCGATGAGGCACTTTGCTGACTACCACTGATGGGAAGTCCTGCTCCATTCACCAGGAGAAGGGAACAGTACGGTCATCTTCTATCAACCACTGCTAAAGCGTATCCTCATCACAGAGGTTATCTCAGACCTCTGGTGGCCCAACTACTGAAAAGAAGCAGCCAGCCATGCAAAAGGCTTTTGGTTTTGGAGTGGACACTGCAATTCAGTTTTCTAGGTTGAATTATAGTTGCTCCAGCTGCAGCGAGGAGCTTACTGAGGTCACCAGCAGCTTTCTTACTACCCTAGGAACATGCTGGTCCTCCAAGAGGCCTTGTGTGGAAAGCACGGCTTCTGTGGGACTTGTCACTGCAGGACATCATCTACATAATGTGCCTTTTTGGCAGCTCACTGAGATGGACCTCTCTGCTTTCTGCTTATGAACAGTAAAATGAACATTGTCAAGGGGGTCCAGGCAATGTGATGTGCAACCCTTCTAACGCACCAATTGAGCAGCCCTGGGAGTGGCCGACGTAATAGATCTGCTGCTGCCCCGTCTTCTCTAGAACGAAGTCAATCATGGCTGGGAGGTCGTACATTGCCATTTCATGAAAGCTGCAACACAAGAGGAGTGCGTTGGTTATAAGGTATTGCCAGAGGAGCAAAATTACCCGTGAATTTTGGCTGCCTTGTGTTGCTCCTACGCTGAAGGGCTTAGCATCTGGGGTTGATTTTACAGGAGAGAAGTCCTGTGAGGTAGGAGAGCCCTGTCATGGGTGAAACCGCACAGCGTATGAATACATCCCTCCTGCCATGGCCTCATTCTTCTCTGAAAAGTCTTATTCCTCCCATAACCATGGTTAGCTGCAAAGCAACTGTGCAGAGCTTGGCCAGCTGGGCTTTCAAGTGCAATAGACAGCAGCTCTGCAGGTCCAGAGCTTGCTCTCATCAGGACCACAGCACCAGCTCTTCTCCTAGAGATGCTCCTTCCCTGAAGGAAATGGAATGCCAGTTCCTGCCCCCGTGCCTTTTAGCGTGACACTGTGAAATACAGACCTGCTTTATTGCCTTTTTTGTACTGAAAGCATGTTTATGAGCTTGGGAAATCCAGGCCTGGCCTGAAGATGAGCTCTGGAGAGGCAGCAGCAACTTAAAATGCCATTCTTGGGGTCAAGGTTTCTGTGGACGGTGTCTAGAAGGGGAGTTGGCAGTGGTGCGTGTGGACACCTTGCTGTGGGGGACTTGGCTGGGGAGGTCCCTGTGGAGGTCTCAAGACAGTGCTGATGTCACCACAGGATGGGGGTCCCTGCTCTTGGCAGGGCTGGGCAGCTGCAGCAAGGTGTTGGCACCGTCAGCAGGAAGGTCTGCGCAGGTACCTCTGTTCTCCCCGGGCACATCACTGGGAGGTCTGGAGGAGGCTGTACCCAGGGATTAGATGCTCTGACTTGTCTGCTTGCGTGCTCTCACCTCTGCCTAGATCTTAGTGACAGGCAGAGAAGTTTGTCATGCGTTTGTAATCCACTCCAGCCCACCTGAAATTCCAGAATTTGACCTGGTTATCTGTAAGGTACTGGTGTCTCCGGGACCAGCTTGTCCCTCGGTTGTTGCCCACCCAGACGTCATAGCCAGCGTCTGCTAGTATGAAGCCAAGGCTGTTGTTAGCGAGATTTTCCACCCAGTTACTGCCTTCTGCCAATAACCCATGTTGGAGAAACACAACTGGCTTCGCCCCTGGATATGAAAGAAATAACACATGTCATTGAACCAAAATTTCTCTTCTGACTCACCCCAAATTCAGACCAACAAACCCCTTTTCTTGCACTGCCAGAGAACATACAATGCACATTTTAATGACGTCTCCTGGTAAAGAAATCCTTGCCGTGGCTGTCTTGCGGTGGTTGCCCTGGTTGTTTCAGGCTGGAGGGCTGTGGATGTCCCTCCTAAGACTTTCAGAGCCCAGGTGCTCATCCCCACAAGCTCAGCTCTGTGGCTGCTGATGACAACCGTGTGAAAGCTCAGGTATAGAGACTGATCCTTGAGATCATTCAAACCCCAAAGTCACAAATATAAGGGGAAAAAAAATAAATGACAAGCTCGCTTAAAAAATTAAATGTCTGCACTCTTTTAGCCTTAAAACCAAGTCGCTGCTTGATATGAAGGGTGGTTGCTCTGTTGCATGCACGCTTTTCTATGCTGGTTGCTAAAGGCGAGGCTGTAAATTGGAGAATTACCATGGATTCAGTATTTTTGCTCTGACAGTAAGTACTCCCCTGGTCTGGCAAACTGTGAAATAAAGCCTTACCTACGTTCCCAGGATTTTCTATCCCATGAGGAATTCTGTTCAGGCTGAGATAGTAGCCGTCATGAGTCAGGACTTCATACTCCTCGCTGGGGTACCCTGCGTGTCTGATGATTTCACTCTGCAGAAAGAAAAACCCAGGTCGAAAGCTTTCCGTAGCTGAGGTTCTCATTTTACTCAAAGAGCGCATCCCTCACCAGCTCAGATGCCTTTGCAAAGCCAAAACACTGCAACAGCTGTGTTTTTCTGCTCTCTCCAGACATCTGAGGACTTTTCTGAGAAAGGATGCTCTGTCCCCCTCAGTGAGATGCCTGAGGAAAGAGGAGAGGCCCTCGAGCCAGAGGGGAGCTGGGTGGCAGCAGGCTCTCCCACAGCATTCGGCAGCACATGCCTTTGAAATGTTTCCAAAAGCAAAGACTGAAACCAAAATGATTTACTGACAGCTGACACGAGCGGCAGGACATGTCATGTCATGCTCTGAGCCAATGCACAGAGCAGATAAGACGGTGGGGCGTATCAAACGTGCCAAGGGAGGCTGACTATATTTATGCTGAAAACTCCACAGACTGGGAAGTCTCAGTCTGCTGTAATCCAGCTGTGACCCTACCTACACATCTCTGTGCACACATTTTGTCACAAGTTTGACAGAAGAGGTTCATTTCAGCAATTTTATTGCCGGCATCTTGGATCCACCTAAACCCACCTTCAGAGAATTTCAGGGCTTGCCTGAACACGACCCTTAACAACCTGCTGCGGCTGAAGAGGAGGAGTCGTACGGAACCTTCTGCCTTCCAGGAAGATGGCTGATCAAATCCAGGCTGGGATTTCTCCCTTCTCTACATGATCTGCTGATAATTGCGCTTAATACTGCTGGGAGGAAGCGACCTCCTTCAGGAAGCAGGGTTTGTTAATGGTGATGTGGAGGCAACATCATATCATACTGCTCAACAACGCCAGCGCACACGGTGACCTGAGCCCTCTCCACATACATACTCTCCATCCCTCTCTCCCCAAGATAAATACCTGCAAACTTTCAAACAGAGCAGAAAGCCAAACTTCTGACTTACAATGTTCATGGTAGTCTCGAGATTTTTAACCATTTTCCGCTGGGTGACATCTGCTGAGTTCACAAGTGCTTGCATCAAAACCAGGCTTGCAATGAACAGCCACATCTCGTGTCTCTGTAAAATTTAGTATTGTTCGTTATCGTTATCGTTATTGTTATCGTTATCGTTATCGTTATCGTTATTGTTATTGTTATTGTTAAAAACACATTTCTGCTTGGTTACGATGGGGTAAGTTCTTTCTCTATTTGAATACCATATGTCAAGGTTTGGGTCAAGGAAGTGGAGAGGATTCCCAGTTCCAGCTGGGAATTTAAAGCCCACAAAAGGCTCTGTACAGACGGGATCTGGTACCAGGCAAGACCCATTTTTTCACTTTTAGTAGTAAAAGGAAGAGAAACAGCTTTGTAATGCAAGAACTAAAGCTATAGAAAATGTCATGGGACAAATTGTCAAACAGAAGAAATCAATCTGAATTAAGAGCTTAGACTACACAAGGAACACGTCTACTTTGGCTGGGCTATGGCTATGTCTATGCTGTTTCTTTATTACTCAACTTACGCAGCCAGAAGCTACTATTAACACAAGGATCCTATAAACTGAAACTAGCAGAGCCCTATAAAAAGACTGTTTATGAAATAAGCATAGTCTGAAAACAACGGAAACTTTTTGATCACCTTAGAGGCTCCTGTCCTGAGCATAGATCTATTCTTAATTTACACAGTTAAAATTACATATGATTTCTAATTCTTAGCAAGAATCTTAAAAGTCAGATCTTAACTTCAGCCATTAGCATGAGTTGTGGATCTCACTAGTGATCTGGTTACTCTTTCCCTCCCTTCCTCCTCCCAATGGCTCTCCCACACAGCGAGACATAACAGCTCTCGGAAATACTCCCAGTAACCCTCTCGACGGTATTACCCAGAAGCAAGTAACCAAGAAAAAAAGCAGTCGATGCTTTTTCACCTTCAATGCAAATCTGAATTATGCAGAGGAAGATACATTACCAAGCTGAGCCCTCTGCCGTATCCGATCAGGCTGGTGGTGTGAGTGATGGTGGCTCTACCAACACCGGTGTTAAAAGGAGCGCATTGTGTCAGAGCCCTACTACATTAGCACCACGCTGGACCGCGTCACATGTCCTCCAATTAAGCGTTGTGCGTGCCGGTCATATCTTTGATAACTTCCTCTGCTTGGCCATGTGATCATGATATTCGTGCTTGCAAATGTTTGTTTCCAAAAGCAGCCAGAGTGGTACAGCGAGGAATTTAAGCTATGGAGTTGCGCCTTAAGCTTGTGATACCCACAGTAAAAAAATGTCTAAAGGTTTTCTTTATAAAGGGTAATTTCTTATCTCCCAGGAGCCCTTGGGAGTGCACCTTAGAAGAGTTCCTGGGGCAAAGAAAAGACTTGGGCTCCATCAGCTTCACAATGCCTTGGGAGCGTAACGGCCTCTCCATAGACCCACCAAGGACAGGTCAGGCTTCAGTGGCTGCTTCGGTGGGTCACGCTTGGTGATTACACCACTCATCAGAACTGACAGTAGCCCAGACAACCTTCACGTAGCCCTTACACCCAAGCAGTATTGTATCTTAGCTGGAAACATGCAAAACCTCTGCAACATTTTCTGGAAAATTACCAGGCTTAGGATCTTGCCGATGGATGGTAGGACAGAGGAGGGCTTGTGCTGGGCCTCCGTTTGGCTGAAGCAACAGGTATTGCACAGAGTAAAGGTATTCATTCTCCACCTCCACCTTCACAACCTACGCCTTTCTGTAGCTGCTTGGTAGCCACCTAAAAGACCGAGCTTTTGGTTGGCTACCACATGCTCTGCTTGAGTATGCGTTTCCTGCTCATGCGTTAGATTAACTTCTAATGTTCATACCAGCCATAGCCTACAAGCGGTACTCAAGCGGTGAAACACAGCCCAGAACACGCGTGTGTTACTCCATCCACCAGACTGTAATGTTCTATCAGTGCCACAGCCACCGGCACATGGAGATAGTGCGTGTGGACATTCATCTTCCTGTCAGTGGGTGTGGCCAGAGACTTCACTGTGTCATTACCTTACTTCTGTCCCTGTGTCAACTTTGAGCCTTTGAAAATGTCTTCCTGCTGCTCTGAGCACAAACATTCCACTACGTGAGATGGACATGACAGGTTGTGTAGAGGGCAATTTCAGCGTACGTCCCAAGCGGAGTTGAAAAAACGCCTTATGGGTGCACAAACTCCTACCCAGCTTGTGTTTTTCTACTTTACCATCAGGTTTACTTCAGCAGCTTCAAGACACCTCATCTTTTACTGGTATGATCAGCTACTCCATCAACTGTCAAGTCTGCTGCCTTCTACCTCTACTGGGTAGCAGTTACCTAGCGGAGGTACTGAGTACTAGTACTAGGTACTAATAGAGATTGGAAAGGGAGCAAATGCTTCTTCAGCATCCTCAGGCCATGGGACGAGGCTATCAGTGCTGAGGCTACTGTGCAATTTGGCACCAGTACGTATCATAACTGTGGAAGGAGAGAATTTTCCGACAAAGAGCAGGTAGCTTTTTACTGAGAAACTCTTGTGTAGCATAGTCAAAGGGAGAAATGACGACCTCTCCACTACTTGAAGTTAGGAGACCAGAGTTGTGCGTTTTGACACACAGGTTTAAGGTGGGAAGAGCAATGTCATCACAATGCTGCCGTGATTGTGTGCTTAACAGAATTGTATTGTAAAGGACAACATACATGGTAGGGTGCACAACCAAATATTAGATAGACTGTCACGGACATCTTAAAATGAAGCTTTATAACCCAAATCACATGATGTTTTTACAGTATTGTTGTGGGAACTAATAAAAGAAAACACAAGGCTGATTAGAAGCAGAAAGGTATTCTATTTAACTTTCTGACTGAGTAGACAGTACCATTCAGCACTCTCACACACATTCTCAGAGGGGCCAAAATGTGTGAATTGAAGAGACTTGGCTGAGGTCACCTGCATGTGACGTGGAAGGCAAGGATTGCCGGCTACTGAGTCCTCCATATGCCTGATGGGTTCTGCTTGAGGCCTGAAGAACAACTCTTTCTTGGCCTCTAACACAAAAATTACAACGACATCATATTTTGCCTCTGCCTCTTGTTAACTTTGCTCTTCATAAACATTAGGCAACTTATTACGTGCTTTTCATTTTCTTGTTTGAGTTATCACAGGACTATAACCCATGTTGCTGTTGAGATAACAGGAAGAGAAACAGCCCATGAAATGTGCTATGTCCCCACCGCTGTCCTGCTAACAGGTGCAGGTCTTTGCTGATGAGTCACCTTCTCTGTGGTGCGTCATGGCATGAGCAATACATTCCTCCGTGCTTACCAGTTTGATTGGTGTTAATCATGTCCTCGGCTATCAAATCATACCATTACTCCAGCTCCTGCTCTGGTGTTTCTCCCGGTGCTTTCACGCATGTACAAGCTGCCCCAAACTGCGTGCCAACGACACCGATTGTTACCTTCTCTCTGTTGTCTCTCGCCAAGCACAAGGGTAAACCAGTCACAAGCAGGGAGATGCTTAACTCTCACCTGGTCTTGGCATTCTGAACAGTGAAAGAGAATATAATTCTGATTTTAGCAATATCAGAACATCAGCTCCTATGTATTCCCTTCCAGATAAGCATCATTCCCTTGCAGTAACCTTGGAGAGCTTTGCTCAGGTAAAGAACCCGATGAAGAAAGCAGTGCTTGTCTGGTTGTACCTTGCCTGGTTGAACTGGTTGACATTACTCGATGAAACTCTACCCTAGATTAACCCCGGCACAAATCAGTTTCTAAGTAACGATCCGGGCCAGTTCATTGCTTAAAACAGACACAAAAGCAATCCTGTGATTACCTACAAAAGTGCAACTTCACTTCAAGCATGTGCCCGTGCATAATCCTTATGTGGGAAGGATGCTGTAGCAGATGTGCTCACCACCTCTCCAGTGTGGACAGCCTGGACAGGACCATGTGCTCCACAGTTTGCGTGTATGTTGCCTTGTTTTGCGTTTAATGTGACAGAAAATTACAGGTCGGCAAACTTGGTGCAACTGCTGTATTTAGAAAGAGTTGTGACCCTTTAAGCCCTTCTGGCGCTGCGCGTTGTACGCAAGCAGATCAAGAATAGATTTGCATGAGCACATGTAGAAGAAAATTAAGTGTCTGAATGATGAACATCCTCCACATGTGTGGGTGTATGGCTGAGATTGGTTTGCTCATGCACGGTGGATAAGAAGGGAGCACTGCTGGGACAGGAATACATTCACTGGGTGGAGGTCTTGTGCTGTGTTGTGAAGTCTGAGGGCAAGAAATTGGGCTGATCTGAACCTCAACATCATATGCCGATGTCCGAGCCTGACCTTGAACCTGTGCCATCACCGTGGACCTGTGCCATCACCATGGACCTGTGCCATCACCATGGACCTGCGCCATCACCATGGACCTGCCTGAGGACTCTTGAATTGCCTGACAGGCTTGAGAAACACAAGGACTTCAGTCCTGGCAGAATCAACATGGCTCACCACGTAGCTCAATCTATTTATTAATCAAGGCAATCACAGATGACAGAACATCACAATATTTATGCTAAAAGAACCTCGATTATTCACTGTTCTGTTCGCTTCCAAAATGAACTTCTTCAACAGCTGTTAATCCTTTGGAGCAGAGCACTTCCAGAACCTGACTGAGAGAGAACTTCACCCAAACACTCCATGATGGGCGACTGCCAGTGACTGAAGACAGTGCAATACAAACGCTGCATCAGATAATTACAGAAGTGGCAGAAACATTATAACCCGATCCGGAAGAGACTAAACCTTCCAGTTCTTAAATACTTTCAGAAGTAAAAAGTTAGTGCTTTTGAACTAAATACAGAGAAGTTCTTGAAAGTTTTCTGGAAGTCTCTTGAGGAAACGCCTTGCCAAGCTTTGGGTGTTTATTTGCAAAGACAGAAAAGCTGTTTTGCATTTGCGTTGATATCCATGGCATGAACACAGTGCAGTCCCGTAAGTGTACTGCTCCGGGGCAGAGCTCTGTCGTAAATAACTATCACGTGGAAAAAGATGTCATTACAAATATACAAAGAAGTCATTACAAATATACTAAGTGAGGTAGCTAATCACCATTGTTCCAGATAGATCATATCTAACCTATAACCTAATTCGTACACCCTGAGGTCACCTCACCCTATCCTGTTTTCTTCTGTGGTCAGTTCTAGCTGTAAAAGTGGGTAGTGAAACACCTTTACAGCCGTCACCTTTGGTGATAACTCAGAATCTACTGCAGTTGTCCTACAAGGATGTGCATCAACAGCCCTGTCTCACCATCTCCAGACACTTGGATGGAAATGTGCCCCCAAGATCCACAGTGTTCGCCTCCGGAGAGCAGCTGTGCTGGACTTGATGCCCCTCGATCTGCCCTCTGTCAGCCCTTTCTTCCCCACGGGGCGTGCGGTGGAGGATGCTAGTTGCATCGTGAGGGATGGGTAGACTGAAAACCAGTGTTAGAAACCACTGAAAGTTATCCCTGAGCAGAGGAAGCATTGGACAAGTAGCTCTCCCTTGCCTGCACGTGGCAAGACATCTCTGCTGAGCCCTTCCCATCCTCCTCTGGAGGCTTAAGGCAGCACAACCACACAGTGGACCCTATCCTACTTTATTATTATTATTGTTATTATTATTACTACTACTACTGCTATTTGTACATCTTTGTGGAAAGAGGGCCCTATCCTTTGCCCTTAGCTTGCTGCTAAGCATTTTTAAGAATATAATCGCACAAACAGGCAAATTCACAGTTCCTCCAATAACCAATCTATTTTTAACAAGTATAATCCAGAAGCTGGAAAGAGAGTTAGACTCATTACTGGCTTCCATCAGACTTTTCTTCCCTCTCCTACACAGGAAAACCAAAAATATTTCCTCAGAGTTGGCAAAAGGTGGACTTTCCAGCTGGGTTTGTGCTTTAGGAACATTGCTTACAATGGTGCAAAATGGTGTTTTCTGGTAGAGTTTATTGATGATTCTTTCGTGAAGGAGCAAGATTGGTGTTGCCTGAGCCAGCATGAAGTTGAGAAAGATGTTCTCTATGTTTGCTAAATGGACAATTCTCATACCCTCCTTCCCCCAAAAAACCCAACAAACAAAAACCTACAAGCTCTATTTGCTGCCTCCAGGCACAAAGTTTCTAGCCCCTTCAGAATGGAAAGCAATGAATGTCAGGGTGTTTGGATTCTTGCCATGGAAGAGTCACTAGAAGGTGGATAAACCTACCTCAGCAGGATTCATTGCCCTACCCACCACGTGGTCCCATCTGAGCACACCTACTCTCATGGAACATCAGTGTTCAGGAGGGAGCTGAGCTGCTCTCCAGGTGTTTGCAGCTGAGAACACAAGCGTAGGGAGACCAGAGCCTTCAACCATGACCAGAGTCCAAATTCCACTGATATTTCTTGTTGCTGGAAACACACGTGAGTGAGGCACTGGGAGACTCAGGGTCCAAGGGCCATGCCCGATTTCTGCTCGGATCTCAACCTATTTAATCTAAATCCTATGTGCTTTCCTGATCATTGGATTAGTTTGTTTTCCTCACTTGCCAGAGTAACATCAGTCCAATCGAAGTGCAGCATTTTAATGAGCCTTTCCTTTGCCTTTTTGTTTTTCCCATTTTTTTTTTCCTATTTTTTCAATAAAAAAAGCCCCAGATGTCAAATGAGAAGCCAACAATTTCTGCCGCTGGTCTGACTCTAGGTGCTCCTCTCCAACAGTTCAAGAATTTCTTTGTACACTTGTTCATACGCTTGCACACTCCAAATGAAATCGAAGTGGGTAAACTCAGGAATGTATTTTTTGTACGTCACGTTGGTGATACGAGGCAGTACGAGGTTTACGTCTTCAAGGGATGAAAGCCAGTCCCTGCCACCGTACCATGCAGCTAAGGGGGCTTTCATATTTTCCACCTTATAGACGGGAGGTGTTGTCTGGAAGACAAATAGTGTGGCTTGAGAAAGAAAAGCCTAGAAGGTCAAAA